>NC_135450.1:11449914-11799914 GCF_051991255.1 Vanacampus margaritifer
GGTTCAGAGAGCGACATTTTTTTTTTTGTGACACAAATCAAGCAAAGTGCTCATCTACCCTTTTAACCTTGTGCACATGGATTTAATCAGCGGATGACATGTTTGCGGTGAATATTCAAAACATATTTCTCCACATGCCACCGCATTTACTCCAAATTGAAAAACTTCCTGATCATCCAAACATCTGACTCAGTGCGCTTGGATCAGCATCGAGCTGGCCCCAAAAAAGAAAAGAAAAAAGAAAATCATCCCCTTATAAAGGCACAACACATCAGTGCCATAAAAATGAATATACAAACAAATACGGGCATATTTTGTCTATTGTGTTATGGTGGGATCGTGTCCTAACGATCCCACAAACAGAAATAAACACTGGTGGAGCCAAGAACCAGCAGCAGAGGCTCAACCGCTTCATAACAGTTGCATGCAAGTCATGAGGTTTTGCATTAGACAAGATACAAAACGTTTAAAACAAAAAACTATTTTTATTGGGGCCCGATCACACATCATGCTAAGGCCCTCCTGCAACTGATCAGTTTTACTAAATTATTATCATCTTTATTGATATTTTTATGTATTTATTTTTTGTAGCATTTAGCCTAAAAGTACGTTCGAATGTATTTGTGCGTACTTTTGAAAATATTTAAATAACGTACTTTTGAGCGCACTCGTCAGTTAAAAATGTGAAACGTTATCGGTTTTCCAGGCTTCCACGAGTTTCGGATTGTATTCACTTTTCCGAGCGCTGCAAGGTGATTTTGTGTTACCTGGAGTTGGGTTTGAGATTCTCCACAGCGAGATGAGTCCCTCTGGATATCTTAGAGGACCATCGATTGTTGAGCACGTCATCATATGAAGCGCTGTGCACCATGTAGCCTGGAGCATCACACACAAAAACAACAACAGTGTATTTATGATCTGTTTCAGGGTTTTTTAAGGTTGTTTTGAAGCCATACGTCCACCATATGGGGAAAAAAAAAAAAACTTTTTGGGGGGTTGACTGTTCTCCAGCCAATGTCTGTTTTCTTATTCTTGCCACTCATGCAGTCAACACTCAAATCTGGTACGTGACCCGGGCCCGGGGGTCGCGCACCCTGGAGAAATTCCCCCTTAAAGCTATATTGAAACAACGTATGGCAGCGCATCAAAGTGAGTCTGTTGGATTTTGAGACTTTTCTATTTTTACTGGAGCCACGTCAACACAGCTGGCTGTTGACAAGGGGAAGTGGAAATACTCCACTTCATACTACACCCGTTTTGTTTTTTTTTATACCGTCCTCTGTCATCATCTATGAATGAAACATTCCAAAAGAAATTGATTCCTCCCACACCCCAGCAAAAACCTTCAGAAAAATATCCTAAATACTGCAGGAGGTTGAGAATTTATATTTTTTTCATCATCCAACCTTTAGTCTT
The DNA here is from genome assembly GCF_051991255.1 of Vanacampus margaritifer. Lineage (NCBI taxonomy): Eukaryota > Metazoa > Chordata > Actinopteri > Syngnathiformes > Syngnathidae > Vanacampus > Vanacampus margaritifer. The sequence goes on from NC_135450.1 coordinate 11,451,331, forward strand.
CGGGTCCAAGATACCATACAAAGTTTTAAAGTAAATCATTCACACCAGCAGGAAGGAAACACTTGACGGAAAATAGCAAATTCAACCCCCAACTACCAAAATGTGGCACTGGAGACGCTATCTGTTTTACACATCAGAAGACGGGCCCGTCCCACAACACAAGAAGGGGCTCGTGTGTGTCCGTCTGCCAAATAAAACACTCGGCATCCCTTTCTGATAGGCCAACACTTTTCACACAGAAGGACCTAATCTTACATTGTTGTTTTTAGCTTTTGTACGTCAGACTTTTTGTTTCCCCTGAGAAACTAAAGAAACCAAAGAAATTGCTAACAGCAAATTGCGACAACGCTTAAAAGGACAAACTCAAGGGGCGTGTGAATAAAGAGCACAAGAGACAATTTTGTATGAAATCGATCATACCGACCAATCATCTGGAATGTTTGACATATAAATGACATTTATAATCCAGCATTTCTTACCTGAAACCATATCATCCTTCAGTGGGCGGCCCCAATCCAAGATGATAAACGAATGGCATCCCTCCATGGCAACCACCGTGAGATTATGGGGTTTATTTTTGGGGGGCTGCTTCTCATCGAAGGCGCGACTGTCGTTCTTGATCAGATCTTCTAGGACGTCAACTTGGAGGTACTCCAGGGCCTCCGTCAGGGAGCACGGAGCTCCCGGGTCCTTTTGGATGTAGTTGACGTACGGCGCTATGGAGGCAGAAGAAGAAGAAGAAGAAAAGGAGGAAATTCAGCATGATGCAATCTATACAAAATCCTCAACAGTCTATCATGGGAAATGGGCTCAACTGATTAATATTTCAAAACAAAAGATAATGTTTTTTTTCCTTTTAGGATGACTTTGCAGGGAAAAAGGTCCATGTGACCTTGAAAACAGATCCTATTCATTCCTTTTGAAATGAAATTCTGGACTGAGAGTTTCTGAGAAGGCCAGCTGGACCTACAGCTGTGAATTCCAAGTTTAACTGGGATTTGGAGGCAACCACAGGAGCCTGGACCGGCTCCCACCTCTGCGGATGATTGGGCCGAGAGTCTTCCACGTGTCAGTATCGACATTCCACAGACCGTCAGCTCTACGCTGTATGATGTGTACGGAGGATCACACGACTCCCGGATTGCATATCCAAACATTGTCGTACGTCATCTGGTGTTATTGAGAGTAGATTTAGATTGAAACGCGGGCCAATGTTTTGTACACTGTCAGGAAAAAAAAAAGGTGCTACGTTTGTACTTTTAAGGGTCCAATGTCTTCTCACTGGGGCAGGACCCCTGAAGGGTATACACAAGAAATATCAGGATCCTTACAATTTGGCAAGGGGGACACCTCAGGGTACAGTTTAAGGCACAATTCATTATCATGGTTTCATGTTAACTTGCAAACTAAACTTAATGCAATAATTAATTAAACACATTCAACGAACTACGGGTAACATAAACACACTTAAACGGTAATGATGAAGGATCTTATGACGGGAAAAAAAATCCGGATTGCATGCCACAATACATCCTGGGAATAAATCAGCGGACGGAAAGTACAAAAGTACACAAACAAGAAACTTTGACAGTTTGTTGAAAGAGACCGTCTAACTCTAGACCACTACTTTGTAATACTATTCTTTATTTCTTCAAAGTGCACGGCCCCTTTGCCATTTTGGTCCATTTATGTACCGTTTCTAACCATCAATAGTACTTATTTTCTATTGTGAACCCCGTAAAGTACATCACAAAAAGTTGTACCTTGGGGAACAAAAATGGGAGATTTTTGCAGGGAACTATGCATCAATTCACGTATTGTATAACAAGTTGACCCGAGGATGTGAAGATGTCCTTGGGTTTTGAGACTTTTGACTATTTAGGACCACCCGTAGCTCTCACTTGAATTCGGCAATGCGTGAGTGAGCCAAAATAAGTTCGAAAATATCTGTGTATAAGACAGATAAGGTTTGTATGTTTGTTTGTCCGTCGCATAGCCGGTGTTATGACCGGTGTGTTTTGGTTTGTGTTATGGGGGTCATTGTGTTTTGATGTTGATGTTATCAGTTACTATGCAAATGTTGCTTATGATGAGGTTGTCCGTTTCTATGCAGTTGCTATGGTCTGGTATTAGTCACTCTTATTTAATCCTTTCGGTCTTTATTCTGTCCGGGGCTCTTAACCGCTTAGAGTTTTCTAATTACAATAACAAAGATTTCAATAATTTTTCCATATGAAATCTGAGCAAAGATTTCTCATCACCTTTTAAAGACCCTCCCTTTCGAGACTCTGCGCTTGCAATCCAAACATGTCGACATATCTGGCATGTGAGACTCCAACACGGATGAAATATGACTGGGGAAACTGCAGCAGCAGAGTTCACATAAAAGCTGTCTAGTCAGGATGATATCAGGCTCATCCAATACAATTCACTCTATTGTAAAGGGGATTTATGCAACCCGTAAGAATGACCACTTAAGACTTTGTGATCTATGTTCGTCTGAATGTAGATTCACTTAAAGCATGCACACATCAAGAAAGAATAACGAGAGATCATGTCGGCTTAAGAGAACAAATTTCACTTGTTTTATTAGTTGTACGCTTTTCCCCGGTTCAGTGCCCGTTTTTATCGCCGCGCAATAATAAGGGAGAATAATAACTTTCAGATGGCGCCATGTGAAGGGAGGTGATCACATTGCTGACCAAAATAAACTGCGTCCAAAGGAGCAAATGTTGATTTTGGAGCAAACGCGAGCCATTGTGAGTCTCTGGGATTAGTCTGATAAAAGCAAAAGCTGTCTTCCTTCTCACAAGGAATTGCATGCTGTTATCGACTAATTGCGTTTAGCTCACATTTCATCACCAATGGTAACTCCAACAACCTTTATATCATTAGACCGAAGAGTTCATAACAACTGTATGGCTGCTGCCTCGTTATGATTCACCAAAAGGAAACTTTCAGCAGTTTTTCAACGAGAGTGCTATTTATACATTTTGGCATACGTTGTTGAGGTGGTGTCGTTTTTCAAGGTTCACCCCTCAAAGGACCTTAAATTCCCACTGCATCGCTTTCAACCATTATATTTATTAAGTATATTTAGCTTAATACTTCCAAATTCAAGATTATAGCCTAGGAGCAAGACTTAACTGCACTTGTGTTTATTTGGACTGACAGCTGAGGTGAAATGCTGTCCAACTTAAACCACTTGTTCAAAACTACTTGTTAAGTACTGTACAGGGAATGTTTGAGTTAACAATTCAGCATTGTGAATTGTCAAGAAATCCCAAAAATAAATAAAAATCTCAAAAAATAACCACTGATCGCATAGACTAGGAGATGAAAAAATGAAGGCAATCAGCTAAATTATTCATTTGCAGAATTGTTGACTGTGATCAGTGTCCTCAAAAATTTGACTATTATTTATTATTAATAATAAAATGTTAAATAGCCATTTTATTTCACTAGTGTGTATTAAAATAATAGCCTTAGGTCGTTTTCAGTTTCAAAATATGCACAATATACATAAATATGTCCATTTTGTTACATCATTATGAGGATTTGGTTCCTCAAAACAAAAACAGCAACGACGAGGTGAGAACACAACAGGAAATAACTAAATAATTAGTTCAGATCCGTGTAGTTGTGATTAGGGTCTTTTGTCTTGTTCTGGGTAAAAGCCCTGCTTGGTAGATTACGATGCTTGTGCCAACACAGTTTTCATGTTTTGATTGCTCTAAGAAGCATAAATGCGGCTTATTTTATTTGGATCAACATTCATCTGGCTGGATTTTATTGTGTTTACATGAATCATTAATGCATGTTTTGATTGAGTTTTTGGTCAGTTAGTTAAACTGTTAAGGTTGCCTTTGCCAATTATACATGACGACATATTCTATGTTTAAAATTCTACAATACCTCAATGGATAGACAATATTTCTTCTTCAAGGAGAAATGATTTATCAGGAGTTTTCATGTGTGCCAAGATAATATTTCTGTTTGCAACCAGTTGAGGCAAAAAGGAATTAGAATAAGTGACAAAGCAAGTATGTAAGATCAGTTGGAAAAAAATAAGCTTTTCCTTGTGACGATTCCATTAGATTGACATTTGAAATGAACCAAGACCGCTCAGATGTTTTTTTTTTCTTATACCACTTTCAACTTTCAGTATTCGTTATAGTGGCATCATTATTATTCATCATTATTGTACGTGTGTGTTGTACCTCGGTTCATAAATTCATCTATTTACATTGTTCGTACTTTTTGTGCTCTTCCTATAGATACCACAAGATGGCACTAGATCTCGGAGGGTAGTGATTGACGTTGCCACGATGACTCATGGCAGCAAACTGGTGACTTTGGAATCTTATACTGCAGCGTCCAGTGCTACGGTACACCAACAAGGTAAGCTAACAGTAGCGTGTGTTCGTTTGATTTTCCCCATTTTTAGCGGCGCTTCAACAATGCAAGAATGACATGGCAGTAATTGTTTGAGTCTGCTCAAACGAGAAGCAAGAGGCAGTAGTTAACAATGCTTATTGTATTGGCTTTACGTTAAAAACCTGGTTGACCACATGCTGGAAATGGTACCGCTTAGCAGTGGTGCACTAAATTACCTGTGAATCTCCTCTTCCCACTGTCGTCAAACTCTGATAAAGGACCTCGGCCAGAGGGTCGGGTGTCAGGAGTTGGTATCTCTGTTGTGGTGGTGGCGATGGTGGTTGTCGGCGGTGTCGTTGTGGTAGCTGGAGGCAAGGTAGTCTGGAGCAAAAAGTCATCTAGCAAACAAAAGTGTTTATGAGCATTTGCTAAGCCAGGAATGATTTTATACCAAACCCAACAACAGACTGGATCAAGAATCCTTTGTAATGACCACTATGAAGTCTGTCAAACACAATGGAGTCATTAGCGGGCAGCTGTATGAGATCATTCTAAACAGACCCCATTTTCTTAAATCAAAACAAGCGTTATTCATGTGTAATGTTTTTTTTCTGCCCACATTTTCAGAGTGTGTGTGAATCAACAAACACATTTGAAAATGAAAAGTTGTAGGGTTTCTTTCGACAGATTTAAATCAGCTCTTAGCTCGTTCATTGCTTCTTGTCATGCAGTACCAGGAAATTTTGCCATTGCGTCATTGTCAACATAAGTACAGCAGTCTTCAAATTGTGCAGTGGCACTGTGGTCTGTAATGTGCAAAACCGAACAGCAAAAACGAATAGAAGGGAGGGGAAATATCAAATGCCGCCCATGTGCAACATAGTTCTTTAGACAGCCAAACACCTGCAGTGAGAGTTTGATTGCCAAAGGCTCACATCGGCCAAAACAACTTGTGTTTGGCTCAGTTCAACTATGCATATCCAAAAACCTAACCCCAGACTAAATTAATCAAATACAGGAAAAGAGAACCAATAGCAAGATCTCACGACAGCAAAGATAAAGGATCAATCATGCAACAACGAGATCTACATCATAATCACATGCCAAATGTAACCTTAGATCTAACACGTGGAGTGTTTCAAAGACTCACCTTCTGAGTAACAGTTTAATATTCCATCCGAGTCAAACATTGCATCCCCGTATTCATCTATTTTGGAGAAGGTTCCTGGTGGACATGTAGGGTATGGTACTTCAGTGGTGGACTCCTCCGTAGTCCATTCTGTGGTGGTGGGTTCTAGGGTAGTGGTTGGAGCTCTGGTGGTGGTAGTAGTTGTGGTCCTGAGGTGAGGCAAGTCCAAGCCGAGCAGCGGTTTCCCTCCGACCATGAGGATCTTCTCTTTGGGGTTGACCACTGGGCGACTATCCCGGCCATGACCAAACAAAGCCATGCCTTCCTGGTTCAGCAAGGGGCTTCCTAGATGGTCTGGTGATTAAGTTGGAAGTAAAGGATTTCTTATTAACTGAACCTGATGATTGTCTTCTAAAATTACTGCTAAAGCAAATTCTGCAACTGAGTGTGTGTTACCGAAAATGGTGCGTCCATCCTCGCCAAGCACGACTCTCTTTGGTTGGCCCTGGGAATCTTGGAGGACTTTTCCATCCTGGTTCATAAGAATCCCCAACTCCAAATCTACCAACTTAATCAACCGAAATGTAAATGGTGGAGTCTTAACAGCAGTTGTACAAGTGACTACCAACACTTCATAACGTTAAATCGTTAAGATCATCTCATGTCACTGAATTTACCCATTTGTTTCCGTCAGGTCCAGTAATAAGCCTTTGACCAACAGCCTTGCTCATTCCATGAGTGTCTGAGGATTCTTTATCCTTTGCTGTCAGATTTGGTCGTCCATTTTGACCTAAAAAATGACAAAACGTTTACAGTCATTGTCTTATTCAAGATATTACCATTGTGACGTATCATACTGTTTCATGCATTTTACCATTTGACTTTACCATTTCCATTGGCGGATGTAAGAGTTCCTCCATTGGGTGTTTTGCCTCTGAGGATAGGATAGCGACTTCTGCCCCCCTGGCCTCTAAAGCTGTCTCGAGATGAAGATGGTGACAATGATATAGACTGGATTCTACCTTCTGTGAGTCCCCCAGTCCTTGTTGGAGTAGAGATTCTGCTAGCATTGCGATCTGATGTGTACACTGGTCTGAGATTCGCCGATGAAGAGTGGGCAGATGATGAGGTGGAATCAGATGTTGAAGAACCCAGTCTAGAGTTGTGTGTTAGTTGTGATCTGGTGGGAACTCTGGATCCACCAAACAGTCTCGTTGCAAGATGAGGAGAGCGTATCCTGCCATTTGTGCCAATATTAGGACGGCGGTAAAATGGAGGGACCCCGGACGATGAGGTGGTCCTTGAAGGGGTGTCTCTTGTAGCTACACTCTCATTGTCCTCTGTGTTTCTGTGTTGTTCCGTTATAGCTGGATTACTTTGGTCCACTGCTGGTTCTGCAACATTTGTATCAATCCCACTGTTTTCTCTGTCACTCTTATTAGGGTAGTCCTTCTTGTCATAATTGTTATTGTCATTGTCATTTGATTTCACATGTACAGAATGACGAGAGTCAGAGTTTGAAGACGATGAAGGAGCTGGTGAAGTTGGATGTCTTGAGTTACTATATTCTGCATTTCTGTCAGTCAATGAGGGTTTATAAGAACCCACCCCCATCTTGTCATTTTTTAGTGAGTCACTAGAGGAAGTAGCAGTTGGACCTTCACTAGTCTCTTGTATTGAGGACACTCCTGCAGAACCCGTGGCCACTGAGTCCCTGCTGGGTATACCCCGCATAATAGGTCCGTCTACCCCCGTTGAGGATGACGCTCTGCTCCAAGGAAGCCTGCCACCCTGTCTGGAAAATGGGAGTCGTGTTCCTGAACCTGACCTGCTTGGGAACTTAAATCTTTCCAGAAGGGAAGGACTAATTCGGGGACGAGAATTTGTTGTTTTATCAGAAACACTCTCCTCCTTTTCATTTTTGTCTTCTGTGGGATATTCTTTGTTGCTTGAAGTAGGTTCTTCAACTTTGGTTGCCTCTGTGTTTTTTAAAGTGTTTTGGTGAAGTGTTCCACCATTTGTTGTGGCGCGTTCTGGTGATGTATTTGACTTTTCTGTGTTATGTAAAGAGCTTTGTGATCCTCTGTGCAAAGTAGATATTGGTTCTTGTGAGTTGCTCTGCGACATAGAAGGGTAATTGCTTCTGGTGTTATCTGAAGCTACAGCACTATTTGATGTGGAGGAAGATGTAATTTGCAGTTTCTCAGAGGTAGATGGTTCAGATATTGTTTTGCCATTGATCCTTCCCTCTGAAGTGGACCCAACTGTTGCCTCGTTGAAGGTATTTGTTGTTTGCTGTTTGATAGACTGGTCTGGTAAGGTGGACTGCGATGTGGCCTGATTCTGAGTCCTGCTTGGCAAACGTGACTGTGAAGGTCTGTAACCATTGAGCGTTCTGGTTGAATTTCCCCTAAAAGGAATTCCTAGGTTTCTTCTGCCATAACCATTTCTTGCACCAAAGCCAGATCCATTGGTCCGGCCAGATGATGCAGATCCCCTGCTCACAGCTGTGCGCTCTGTCTGAGGCTCTGGGTTGTTATCTTTTGTAACCTGAATGGTAGGTTTGTTAGATGCTATACTGGGTTGATAGGAAATGTCTTTGCTCTGGAGGTGTGTAGAGGCTGTGTCCTTTCTTTTGTCCTCTGATTGCGTATTACGCTGTGCAGTGGTAGAAGGTGAAGAGGACGATTTTGGAGGAAATGGCAATGATAATGATGAAGAGGAAGAAGTCTGGGTGCCCCCTTTTTGATGGGGCCTGAGCTTTATGGGTTTTCTTGGCTGTGGATAAACAGATGTGGGTTTAGTTGGGGAAAGTGTAAAAACTTTTAGGCTAGGGGTCTCCGGAGTTTGGGGCTCATCCACTTCACTATAAATATCATCCTCAGATTCAGGGGAAACATCATTATATGGTTCTTTTGGCTCAAGTTTAGACTCCATGGTTGTTGCATCTTCTGGGGAGGAGGTTGTTGGTACTCTCTCATCATCATCATCATCTTCATCCTCATCATCCTTATCCTCTGTAGATGAGGTTCTGCCTTTATTTACGCCATTCCTGGCTGAGCCTCTTACTGAGGAGAGGATGCTGTGATAAGAGCGTGTCTGAGAAAGTGGCCGCACCCGTCTACTGACAGGTGCAGAATTGCGTGGCTGAGTGGGTCTGGTCGGTTCTTCTGGTGCCTCCGTTGATTGAAGCTCTGATTTGTCATTGCTAGTATCATGTTTGGAAGGACTGTAGCTAGTCCTCTGGGTGTCCTTGGTTCTTGAGAATGATGAAACAGCACTGCTGGCTGGTAGCAGGAAGAACATATTCTTAAATTCATCGTGTAAACAATTTTCACACACATACTGTACACACTAACTCATTCTTACATCCTGGCATGACAACACTGTAGGCCTTGCTTAGTGGTCCCTGTCCCCTCCTGTTGGTGGCTTTGATCTTGAAGATGTACCGATCTCCAGGTGTTAGACCTTCTATAGTAGCTGAGGTTGTGCTTCCTCGGTATGTCACACTTTTCATTCCAAATGGCTTCAGGGCAGGAGCATAAGACATGATGTACTCTGTGTGGAGGTGGAGCATAAACAACTGTTGTGAGGAAAAATACAGGAACGCTGCATCAAAAGATCTTTAGCACTACAGGAGTCGTGGTATCATGCAAGAATCCCACTCCTGAGACCCGGGGTGAATTCCTGGGCAGGGCATTAGTGTTAGCCAAATACAAAAGTATACATTATCTGAAATGTTGTATGTTCTGTTAATGAAATATTCATCTCATACCTCGTATCCTCCCATTGGTTTCTTCAGGAGGATCCCAAGTGGCTGTCACAGCAGTCCCTTTCCCTCGTAGCGGTTTGACTTCAAAGTTCTCCGGTGGCCCAGATGGTGCTTGGGGCAACAACAGACATAAAAAAAAAGGGTTGCTTGAAGCACTGCAAACCAGAAAATGGACTAACATTCTTAAAAATCAGCCTCCAGCATGCATGCTCCTACCTGACTCAGGTGTTCTCTGAAAGACAGATACGCTCCACTTGCCATCATTTTCTCCTTGAGAGATTCTGACGGCAAATTCATACATGCTATCAGCAGACAGGGTGTCTACCATCAGTCTCCTCTGGGTGCTCTCTTTGTACTCCCAGCGTGCCGACTCACCCTTCTCCCTGTACCTTACTGTGTAAGATCTTTGATGAGACAAACAGGGAGCTTGAGTTCTAATAGGTTCATTATCTGGACGTGTTTATTGAAAGGTTTGTGGTATTTTCTTCGTCTTTACCTGAATTCATCAGACTCAATCTTCCGCATTTCCACAGCGGGATCGACCCAGGAGATGAGGACTGATTTCGGAGACATGACTCTGACACTGATGTCCTTAGCCTCATACTCGGGTGGCTCTGGTTAGGATATTACAAAAATACATATTTACATCCTTTGCAATGAGTTTATAACCGATGATGTGAGCGCTTCCAAAACAACCGCAACGTACCTGGTGTGGTCAATTTGGTTGCCGCATGGTTAGCAGGAGCTCTCTGGCCCTGGGCTTTCTGTGCCTGCAGTGACACCACATGAACGGACTCAGATGCTATGAATAGAGAGGGATACCAGGCACGACCAGGGTTTACACTAATGACACTAAAAATTGAACAAACAAAATGTACTCATTGTACTCCTGTCACTGTATTCTACATGTAGTTAAATCCCTCAGTTAACCTTAACCTAAGACTTTGTCTGCTATGTAATGGTTGGGATGCCTTACTTAATTTTTGCGTGTTACGGTTCCTCTGATCAGACTGAGGCTTGTGGTGTTGGTGTCTCCTCTCCAGTGAAGTTGTCCTTGTGAAGAAGCCCCTCTCAGGCGGCCGGGGACCAGTGGAGGACTGAGGGGCCCTCCTCCTGTATGTCCTGGAGCTAGAAGCACTCGGGCGGTGAGCTGTTCTGTTCACCCTAGCAGCACGCTTCAGAGCGGTCTGATTTCTGGCCGCAGGATATGTTGACCTGACTGGACCTGTGACAGAACAGATGTATAGTTATAGGGACCCGTTTACTTTACATTCGGATTGTAATCTGGGCCGTCATATGCTCAGGTCCTAGAACTACTTAAAGGACAACCATTTCCATCAAACCATCCACTCATTTTGCATTTTGAGTTCAGTACAGGTCTTTGTGGATCACAGGACTTAAACTCAACTTACCTGGGGGCCGTTGTGGGTATAGTATGTGTATTCCAACAAAAAAGGGTTCCTCCCAAAAAGTACAACTCCAATCTTCTCAATCTTTATTAATAACGGTTTAAAAAATGAATGTTTTTGAATGACCTGGTAGCATGCTGAGCTACATTTGGCCTAAGGGAGTAAGCAGTTGAGACCCTCAAAATGGGTTGAAGATGGTTATCAGGAAGTTTGACTTGTCCGCTTTTTACGTCCTTGAAGGCTCAAAGGAGGGCGGTTCTATAAAAAAAAAAAATCATTGTCTGCTTTTCTATTCACTTGCTTGAACTTGTTTTTGAGCTTACGTAGGCGGTAAAGGTCAATGAGCACTATTTGAAGCACCGGAGGGGTAATTTGAAAAACGTCTGTGTGTGTCTTGGAGTTCGGTAACCATCTTGTCCTCTTGCTTATCTCCCTTGTGTTTTGGATACTCCTCAGCATGTCTAGTTGTAATGCTGTCTGCAACTTTGATGTCAAGTAGAAGGCCCCAAAATGTCGTCCCACTGGCCTCACTTGGCCTGCGGGCCGTCAGTTTGAGACCCATATTGTAGATGGAAGAGTTGCAAAAATTAGAAGGAAGCTTGTGTTCAGGTACAACAGAAATTTCCTGGTCCATCGTGTATCTATCTGATCTATGAATTAGGGAAGTCCACCTTAATGGTCCTGCGCCATCGTTATAGATTCTAGTACATTTTAGGTTCATCCAGAAATTTCACCTAAAATCTGAACATCCCAACCTTTGTCTGTGAACGAACTAACAACTGGCTTTTGTGTGTCTGGCTCTACCCTTTGTGGCTCTACCACTGAGTCTGCTCCCCCCCCCAGGAAAAGGTGCCAAATCCATTTTTTAAATACCTTTTTTAGTGCCTTTTCACAAGTGCAATTTATCTGTTCGTCCTTTTCCATGCATTTTCCTCTGGTTGTAACTGAGCTGGATAATACATTCATTCGTCCAAACCTCAGTCGCTTCTCAAATTCCTTCTTCAATTGAATCATAAATAACCCCATTTGGTCTTGATCAGACAAATCTTTTTGTCAATTTTTACGAACCACCTCCCACCCAAGTCTTCTTGAGAAACAGTCCGAAGCGCATAGTTTGGCACAGGTCGCCCACCACTAAACCAGTGATTCCACATTGCTCTGTCTGTTGTTTCCAGAAGAGTTTGACAAGCGGAGCCAAGCGTCGACATGGAAAGTGGATCAAAGAAGACAGCGTTTTTAGTATTTGGTGGGTTCTTGAAAGGGAAATGGTTACAGTGGTGAAGGCGACATAGAAGCAGAAAAATGAGCTGTCTGAAGGTGAAGGCAGGCAAGGAGGGTGAAAGTTGGGGCAAGTCAGGGAGGGAGGTGTGATAATGGATGAGGAAAAAGGATATGCAGGTAGATGGTGGTGTGCCTGGGGACACAGTAGGGAAGTGATTTGACGCCCCACCCCTTCAAACAGGAGTTTTCTGGTGATAAGTGTGTGACGATTTCTCTTGCCGCACCCTTGATTGAAGACACAGGAAGAAGATAATGTGCTGGCTTAGTAGCTAACCCCACTGATAGAGATTTTTGGTACTCCCTTATTGTCATATACTGTAAATCATCCGGCAACACTTATTACATTACATTAGGAAAACCATGTCACTGCACCATAAAAATGTCCCGATTTTTTTTTAGACCAATTAAGTGAAATTGGATAATTTCCCATGACACATCTGATAATCTATCAACATTGGCTGAGAATCCCTGATCAAAATTTGAGCTGTATCAAAAATTTGGCCTTTACAACAATAATATTGCTAGTGTTGATTGACACTGTCAGCGACGTATCAATTTAACAATAATTTGGCAACTTTTTTTTCACAACCGCCATCAAATTAGCTCTAAAGGTGACAATATCGTATCCCTCCCCCCAAAAAGTGATTGTAAAACTTTTGACATTATAGCTAGTTGGCAGGTGTTACCTGTTGATGTGTTGCTGACAGGTGCGCTGCTCAGCACAGCAAAGCCATCAAGCTTCACCCATTCAGGATCTAAAAATAAAAAATATATACATGTAAAATAATGTACAGTGAAGTTGATTCACAAATCAACCTATTTACATTTTTTTCTGTAGTACCTACAAACTAGTTGCTGGAATTCGTGTTTTTAGTGTTGCTTCTATAATGCGCTAAAATGCCACAAGATGGCGCCAGATGCCTGAAAGTAATCATTGGCGTCAAGGAAGTACATGAATTCTGAACTACTGTCCATTGTGTGATTAGTGATTAAATTGATAGGTTTGCCACCACAACTTTTGTGGGTCACTCGGTTAACTTTCCCTCAACGTCGCAGAATTCATCACAACTTTCCCTCCTAAAAAGAGTTTTATTTTCCCCAAATCTCTTCCACTCCACCTCTGCTATTGCTGGCTTGCTCCTAATAAGTCAAAACAAGTCTGCCTTTGATGCTTCCAACAGTAGCTGGCCAGACACATTTATGAAGCAAAGGCGAGCGGTGTGCGTTATTTACGACGCCTACCGAGGAAATAACACACAATCTACAAGGATGCTTTTCAGGGGTTTGGGGGGGACAACTGCAGACATATGGCTACAGAATTTTACGGATGTCAAGACTAGTAAAATGCACACTGGATATAAGCACACAGGGTCACGCAGAAAATATTTTATATAAAAAAATAAAAGTCAAAAAAGTATGTGAGTAAAGTTGTAATACTATGTGGGGGGAAAAATGTCATTTTACAAGAATAAAGATGGAGTATAAGAATAAAATGGTAATTTTTGTACAAGGCAAAGTATGAAGAATATTACAAGACTAAACATATGCTTTATACTGGTAATATTACCACTTTTCCTCATGATATGACAAAGTAATTGTCATAACTTTCTTGTCATAACATTTTTCTCATAACTTGACAATTTTTTTTCTCGAAACAATATTTTATACTGTAATAAATATTACAACTAAATTATATTGGATATCACTTTTTTTCAGACTGATACCAGCACAAGTATTCACTCTGAGTACTCAAAAGTACTTTTGATATATATAACGCTGTATTGAACACAATGACAAAAAAACTGTGAACAAAGACCTTTTTTTTCTGACACAGATGATGGATGATTGGCCGATGTGTCAAACTGTCAAGGAGGACTTACTCAATGTCAGATTTATTTATTTTTTGCCTTAAGTATCGGTGGCTTGTATCAGCAGACTCCACGAGTATCATTACAACTTTTTTTTTCACCATATTCCTTTATTGGAGTAATATTACAAGTTTACGCACATATTCTTTTTTTTTTTTCGTTTACTTTCTGCTTTCATTATTTTCAGTCATTTTAATACAAGTGACCTCAGCTAGCATGATATGGCTTGGCTCTTTCCACCGTGGAATTATGGGTATAAAAAAAAAAAAGCAAGAAAATGGAATAATGACAAAAGCAGGCCTCACTAAGCAATCCCTAGTCGTAAAGTAACCGGACTTAGATGTTTATTTTTACAAAGCTGGGAATGATCTTCTTGAACCCCACAAAAAGTACGAAGATTGTATTATAGCAAATCTCTCAAACGTTTTAAGACGAGCGGAATCAAAAGTCGATTCTGTCTTACCGACATCCTCCACTAAGGGAGAGCGGCTCTCCTTGCCCACTCTGGTGTAGCGATGAGTCCTCAATGGCCTGTTGGAGCCGCTCACAAAGCGCTCCACCGGCCTTCCATCCAGATGGATTGAAGGCTCCCAGCTCTCCCTCTGGCTCTTCACCACTGAAGTCGCTTTCCCATTATGTGTCCGCAAGGGCTTCTCCGCTGGAATACAAATCACACATGCGCACACTTTTAGTTGACAGCAAACCCGTTTATTGTGCGGCGTACGTTTCAGACCAATCTGCGCACGAAACGATTTTTAAAAAGATTGATATCAATCACAAAGATGAGCTGTGTGCATGTTTACAAGGAGACGTCGTGACCCCCCCGAGGTCAACGCAGGCATGTAAAGGCTCCGGAAAAAAAACACTGTGGTGAGCCTTTTCCAAGAGCGCCTCTCACCTTTCTGCCAAAATCCCAAACGCTGACCTGCTGCACGACCCCGACAACTGTACACTTGACCCCAATAAATTCCCATTACATGCTCGGCCCACCCGTGATGTGAGCAACAAAAGGTTACAGTTTTACTCTGCGCATCTGTAAATGTATTTTCCGTCCGCTACCTTATATGGGCATTTGGCAACAACAAAAAATGCCGATACCGTCACGATTCCCATCCGATGATATTTTTTCTCCCATTGAGCTTTCTCTGTGAACGTCCTTGATGTCATAACATGCCAGAGGCTCTAGAATTCCTAACCGCACCTGTCGGTCTTCCCCTCGCACCTGACCTCGAATGAACGCGCTCAACTTTGGCGGCGGCCTCCCTCTCAGGCACTTGACGAGGAAGATGAATGGTCGCCCTGCGGCGCTCCACATTAACATCAGCACATCAATCGGCACAAACGTTGCTATTTCAGTCAAGTCAAGTCGCAGCCCAGGCTGTTTTATCATAGGGGAGGCCTTCAGACATCACAGCGACATTATTAGCAAGGACGATTGGAGGAAAAATACGATCATCCGATGAAAATAAAGACACTATAATGCATAAAGTTATTTTAGAAGAATAGCATTCTATTTCACTCCACAGATGTAATTCCGCCGCTTTCATTGGCCATGATTCAAGTCGGCTGTGGCCACTCCCACAGCGGCGCATTTCCCCCGATAGATACTGTATGCCGCCCTGAGTTTATCAGCAAAATTACCAACATCGGGTCTAATGCTGCATTCGAGGATGGTCGGAAGTCGGATATATCCGAGTTGTTTTTTTCCCCAGTTCCGACTTGAAAGCGTTCGAGGCGAAAGTAAGCAACCAAAATGGCGGATAGTGATAAGTTGTTTTTATTTTGATCCTCGAAACTCAGTTTAACCTCCAGCAAACTTGCCTTCTCGCAATTTTTGCTTCATTTATTGTTTTTAACCTTATTTCATACAGTTCAGTAGTTCACCGTATAATTTCATGAGATAGCGGCACACTCTCACGTACTTCGTGTTACGTGGAGTTATGTTGAATATTTAGGAATGAAGAAAGCTAGCGAGTTTTATACTCGAGTAAATTGTGTTTTACCATTCGCGGTCTGTGTTTCCAAAGGGGTCGCCATTGTAGAGTGACGCCACTTGTAGTCCGTCAGTGAAGTCGGCGTCTCCCCCACCCCCCACCCCCAACTTCGCAAGTGGAATTTCCGAGTTCAAGCGGCCGTTCCCGTACACACTTCCTGGTTTGAACTCGGAAAAGTCCGACTTTCGACCATCCTTGAATGCAGCATAACGCGGCCCCGCGCAGAGATACACCATGTGCCGCACAGGATTTGCACAGGATTCATGAAAATATTTATAGAAATAATAATTAAAATAATAGATAAATAAATACAAATAAATAAATAAATATAAAATATTTATTTATTTTATATTTATATCAATAAAGTTTTGTAGGAAAAAGTAAAGTCGGAATTACAAGTCTTAAAAAAAAAATCCCATGTTGTTGAAGTTAAATATACACAATTATGGATTTGTAGTCAAAATCAAAGAGTGAAGTTGCAATTTTGAAAATAGAGCCCTAAATGTTTTGTCAATTAAGTTGGATTTTTACAAGAATACGTTAAATTGGAATTACTAGGCCTGAAAAAAAAAATTCATGGTATTGAAGATAAATATACAGAATTATTTGTACACATGATTAAGAAGTAAATCGAGCTTCAAAGAATGAAACTGCTACGTTGCAATAAAGTCGTAACATTACGTTATAGTCTAATTTTAGAAGAATGAAGTCAAAAATAGTTAGTAGTTACAAAAATAACGTCATAGAATTCCGACAAAGTTGAAATGTTAAAGAATGTCAATAAAGTTAAATGTTACAGGAATAAAGTTGAGTAAAGAATGAAGTCTAATCATTTGTATTTCTAATTAAGATTAAAATCCTAATTTAAAGAATGAAGTTAAAATTTTAGTTGAAAAAAAATTCAAATATGATGACAGAGTTATAGAATTACATGACATGATATTACGATTACGTTTTATAACAATTTTATAACAAATTCGGAATTTTACATTACATTTGTTTTGCCACTGAACGAAGACGAAATATTATGAGAATAGTCGTAACGCAATACTTTCAGAACAGGCTTGCAGAATTTTCACTTCAAACTTCACCTCTTCTGATTGAACCCTGATTAATTGCGTGAAAATAGTTCTCGACCTTGAAGGTTGCCCGGCACATCGATGACATCACTGTTGTGGTGACAGCCGAGCATGTTTGCGGCTTGTCGAGAGTATTGCATGACATCATGACGGGACGTGTCACTGCCGGCATTTTCGGGGGCAGCCAGTCAACTCGCAGGTGCTCGCAAATCACTAAACACAACCCGCCCATTGTGCTCAAAAGACATTTTTCTTCACCTTGAACACACAACATTCACATTTTCTCCGCCAAAACGATGGGGGGAAAAAAAACGCTAAAATTCCTCATTCAGGAAAGTCTCCCGAGAAAGCTCCTGCACAATTCCGGCATGTTAAGTGGGGCAGGGAAATTAAATTCCACTGGCTTGCAAGGACACGATATACCCCCCCCTCCCCCACTCTCTCCTCCGTCTCACTTACTCTCCCACTTTCCGCAAGTCGGTGCGCTGACATTATCCAAATACACTACGCCTCTGTTCTCCCGTTGCCGAGGTGTCCACATACGCCCGCCGGCCCACTTTCATTAAAACCACTTGATAAATATGACGCTGACAAGCCGATGACATGCGAATAGAGCAAGTAAATGAGCAACGTTCGCAAACCCCCTTAACAACTACTGTAACAAAACGGCCGAGAGGGAAGCTCGCAGAGGTCGGCAGCTGACCCCCCATGACATTAAGGAGCTCCCCCAAGTGACTCGACAGTAAGTCGAAATGAAACGAAGACAAAGCTGCCGAGGAGTGAGGAGGAATGTAAACTTGGAAAAAAATGTTCCCTCGGTCACATTTCCAAGTCTGCTGCTTTGGAGATTTCGTTTCTCAACGAAAGATCATTTCAAGGATATTTTTGCAGTGAATCATAACAGTGCAGTCAAATTCCAGGAAAGTGGAAGTTGGAAATTTAGGGGAATACTGTAAATCTTAATTTGGCCAATATTTCTGGTTTGTCGATTTGGTACAAAAAGTCAGTCTTGTAACTTGCAACATAAATAGAGAAGTTTGGTACCACTTTTTTCAGACCGATACTAGTATGAGTATTCAACTCTTGAGTAGGCACAAATATATTTAAAGACCAATATATTCCAATCTAGTATTTTTCCTTAAAACTGCATGAAATTAATGGCAATTTTCTATTCGTCTAATTTGTAGTTTTTGATTGAAAAAAAAAACACACAAAAAGCCACATGACTGGTATCGGCCGCCGTTGCGAGTACCAATACCTTGAGCTCAGGTATCGGCCCAATAGCAATACATAGTTTCGGTACTCATCCATACCTAAACTTTGGTATTGCTGTATAGTATTCTTACAAGACAAAAAAATGCTCCCTTTCATCCATACAACAAAAAAAATTCCCATTAACTCACTTCACTGCCATCGACGGCTATAGACGTCAAATATTCATTTGAACTATTTCTATTAGTTAAGCATTTTTTTCTCACTTTTGTTAACAAGAGTTTGAAAACCTAGAATTAGTTTTATTGTATATTTAGAACAGATATAAAATTTTCGATTAACCGTGAGTTAAGTCGTGATTAATTACAATTAAAAATGTTAATCGCCTGTCGCCCCTAATTTTTAATAATCTTTTTTTTTAATGAATTTATAGCAGTGAATGAGTTAATGTAATTTCCAAACTTAATAACAAATCCATATGAACAATTAAACAACAATAACACACCAATGAACCACAATGACAAGAATAAATTCACAACTACAAGAGGAAAGAAAACTCAGGAAGTTTCACTCTTATAAGGCAATAAAAAAAATGAATTTTCATCACTCTATATAGATAACAATAACTCAAGTATGTCCACTATGAGGCAAAAACTGCACCAAAGAACGCTATATTGCATAGAAAATCATATCATTCCTATCAATTGATTTTTAAGCAAACAAATATCTCACATAAAGAAAAAGTAGGCGTGTCAAAATGAGCAACTTTCAACACCAATATCAAATGTAAACATTCTAAATTGTGTGCACTTGTGTTTTTCCAAGGAAACTCATACAAAATTCCAAAACCACATTTCAGAGTAATCCACTCAGCATCACGGTGCAACCACACCTACCCCCCCCCCGATTCTCCACGCATGAGGCAAAAGTGCTCACACTTGAAACGGAAGCGTGCAGTTTGCGCGGCTGATGGTCACGAGAGAAGCGTTTACCTGTCCATCCGCGCGCAGGTGTGCAGAAAGCCACAAAGAAGGCCAGGAGCGTGCTACTCGCGCACAGAGTCATGGTGCGTGTGGCGCTGCACAGCTGCAGCAGAGGCGCACCAGCCCAGTGCCGAGGGGCCGGGACTCCACGACCCTCCTCCTCCTCCTCCTCCTCCCCACCACTGGGAGTCTCCTTCTCACTCCTTCTCACTCGCCAAAGTCTGGCACTGGGAAAATAAATAAATAAATCACACGCTTGTTAAAGGAGACACTTTAGAGGTGTTTGGTGCCACTTGATAGTGATTTGTTCCTTTTTATGGAGGCCACACTGGCACCCTTGGTAGGATCAAACTTGATTGGGAGCCAAGTTACGTTTTGTGTCCACTAGATGGCGAGCTAAGCCACATTTTACAGTCAACCAAATGAATGCTTTTCTACTTTTTAAAGTTTTGTATGATTGCGTTTCCACACCATTGCACAAAAACAATTAAGTATTCTATTTTTTATACAATTTTTAAATTATAAAACAATTAACTGTTTAAAATTTAAAATACATTTAACATATAATATTCAAATAGATATAAAACAATTTTTTAACTGTCATTCAGTGAAATAAACATTTTTTTTGTAAATTAAATAATGAATTTAGTCAATTTTATTCTAAGTGAATTTGTAAAAATAATTAGATTTTATAGTAACAGGACATTATTACCCTTGTAAATATATTTTTAAAAAAAATATTATTAAAATGATATATGAATAAAATGAGCAATTCTACACATCATTTTTATTAAAATATCGTTGTTGTTTTTAAACTTAAATTAAATTATATGATAGTATTTTATTATTAAAATACCTACTGGCATATTAGCACCCTCACAAAAATAATGTCCCAAGTCATTTTTCATGAACTCTAGACAAACACCGCCCTCTGTTAGTCTGACTCTGAACTTAATCATCAACTGTTCATAAAGCTTACTGAAAAGTGTTAACGGTGTCGCAAGTGTTACAAAGCATGTTTACAGTACAGTCTTCAAGAAATATCTTGAACTAATGAAAATAAAGAATATAATGTCATGGAACTATAGTGTGAGTTGAGTTCAATATGAGACGACGGACATTTTATTTCTTCTATGGAGTTGATGCCTCAAGGCTCGTTGTGGCAGTCTGTTCTTGAGTCATCAACTTTGTGATGAAAACTGAGTCTGATATCTCCTTTTACAGTTTTGAAGATTCTGTTTCCCCCCCCCAATCAATTTTTAATACCACGGGTCGGCAACCTTAAATACTCAGTCATATCGATTGTCTACGACAGGAGAAAAATAAATAAATAAATAAGAAAAAAAGCACCACCACTATGCTAAATTTATATTTAAAACAATAAATCAATAATCCAGAGTCCTGTTGACAAGGTTTACCTGATCTGACTCTAGCATGACCAGAACTCTGTGTGATGGACAAAGCGGGAAATTGGTTGCCTAGCAACTGGTCAGCATCCGTCTTAGCCATTTAATCCTTTCGTTTTTGAGCAGCTCCACTCATTCATTAAATACAAAATCAGTCCAGCTTTAAGTGAAGCTGAGTATTTACTGAGTAACCCTATCAGATCAATTCAACTTTATGAATTAACAGTACGTAGCAATAATAGCATTTTTCCCAACATTTACTGAGCTATATTGGTCTTATATTGGAAAAATGGCATGACATGTAATCAAACCAAAAAGTCACTGTAAACTGAAAAAAATATGAATATCTGATCTCAATTTAGTTATAAAATTGAAAGGGATGTGAATAAATGGGTAGAATCCAAAAAAAAATTTTAGCTAAACAAAGCTGATATACTTAACTGTTGTACAAATTGCAACAGGTCAATAGATAGTGTAATTGTATCTTCTGCCACCTAGTGGAAGAACATTTAATTGTCCTGCTGTCACTACACGTCGTTGGCATATATATATATATATATATATATATATATATATATAAGGGGTGTTAAAAAATCGATTCAGCAATATATCGCGATATTACAATGCACAATTCTCGAATCGATTTGATATGCGGCCGAATCAATGTTTAAACATCAATTTTTTCTATGGAAATATTCAACAAAATATCTTACTTTTGGGTTAGGGTTCACACTTTAAGCATGGAAGACTGTTATATTAATGGGTCATTAAGCCTTAATATTTTATTTCAATGCTGTTCAAACATGAAACCGATTGCAACCTGTTTGTTAAATACTCACAGTTATAAGCCTGAAGTTTCAGATAAATAAATACATTTTCTTACAAATCTTACAGTGTACATTTACAAGTTGTTGTTCTGATCAGTATTTTCTAAATTGGAGTAAAAATCGCAATAATCAACTTATAGATTTGCATCGGGATTAATCGTATCAAATTGAATCGTGACCTACGAATCGTGATGCGGATCCAATCGCCATTGAGAAGCGACATTGTGCTAAAGTGACACACAAGGTTGAGCTGCTTCATCACAGGGAAGCTGTAACACACTCACACACACACTCCTACAGCCCCCCCCCCCCCGCCCGCACCCAAGCATCGAGGAGATGCGCGACGCATGCTGCAGCCTGCGCAGACAACTCGTATCGTTTGCCGCGCGCGCACAGAAAATCAGTAAACTAAACAACAAAAAGCCCACAATCGAATCTTCATGCCGCGCACATGGAAAAGGATTTAGGATCGCGGAGGATCCGATCGGGAGGAGACGCTCGGCTTCAGCGTAACACCGGAGTGCCCAAGGCAGCAGCGGGTTCAAGTTTGACCGCGTGGAGGAGTAACGTGTTACTCCCCCCGAGCCCGCCGGACTCATGATGGCCCTCACGCTTCACCTCAAGTCGGTCGCCAACCTCCGGGGGAAAGGTGACCGCGTTGCCAAAGTCACATTTCGAGGTAGGCGACAACTTTTCCAGCAAGTTGCCTTCTCTTTGCTGTCACTAAAACTTGATACAGTTGGACTATAATAGATGGCATCACATGCTATATATATATATATATATATATATATATATAATTTTATTTTTTAACTCTGCATGTTTTATCATTAAACCATGAATGATTAGAAAGTCACTTGATGAGGCACTAATTGCACTTTGGGCTGCACAAAGTGGGTAGGAAGTCAGAGTAGCAGGTGAAAAACCCACAGAAGCACGACGGAACAATTTGCAACAAATGAGCCGCTTGGAGGTCTTGATTGAAGTTTCTTATGTTGACTGGCATTCTAATAAATATGTTAATCAACATAAGAAAGGAGCCTGAATGTGGCATCTTTTACTTCTCGACTGGAAATTCATCTTTGGTTACTAAAAAGAACGTTTCAAATGTATTTTTTTGTTGGTGGTGCAGCTTAACATCACTATCCTGAAGTACAGTATTGTGGCTAAAAAGCATAATTTAAGCATAAAAAAAGCTCATCAAAATTTATATAGACATAGAATGATTGCCAATCCAATATTTTGGATGTTTGGAGAGGAAAGGGCTTAATCTGCATAAAATGTAAAAATATTGGTGCAATCATTTTTGATATTTTCAAATGTTCAAGTGGGCATGAGTAGGGATGCGGATGTCAAGTTCAGCGGCGATCGGTCGTAGCTTTCGGACAATATGTCACGTTAGGTTTTCTCTGAAGTCAACGCCAATGGAAAGTCAATGGAAAGGAAAAGGCTGAACGTCCGGAAATATCGGAATGACCGTTCTAATATTTGAAGTGGTTGAAGAAGACATAAGTAGACATGTCACATTCATTTGGGGGAAATTGATTGCCGTTTTCCGACATCAAATAACGCTAAGATTTTTCTATGGCGAGGAAAACACTTTCATAAAATCCAAAATGTTAAGGCGATTGTTTTAATATTTTCAGACGATGAAACGGGCATGAGTAGAGATGAACATTCATTTTGGAGCAGAGGTAGCAAATCCAGGTCCAGAAAGTAAAATCCCTGCCACAGTTTGGCTAGAGCCCTTGATGCTAGCTAGCAAGCTAGCTAGCTCCATAGCAGACAAACAAGCACCAGTGGAGCTAGCTAGCCAGTACTCGGGGCTAAAGCCAAACTGGCATGGTTTCTACTTTCTTGTGTTTTGGTGACGAGTGATCACACTTTCAGACAATAAAGGGAAGTCAACCCTAAACATTTCTTGACAATAATACGTCATATGTGACCTCACTAGTCTAAACGTGGCATTCTGATTGTTTATATCCATCTCGGGGGCGGCCATTTTGCCACTTGCTGTCGACTGACGATGACGTCACAGTTGCTCGGGCAACGGCGAATCACAGCTCACTTGTTTTCTGAAGCTGAGCTGTGATTTGTTGATACCTAAGACCTGAGCAACTGTGATGTCATTTTCACTCGACGGCAAGTGGCAAAAGGCCGCCTTCTGATATTGATACAAACTGCCGGATTTTACTGCTTAACTCATATTCCACTAACAAAATATTAACCAGGATACCGTTTTTAGACTAGTGGGGCTACGTAGAACACATTATTGTCAAGAATTTTTTTGGGGGGTTGACTTCCCCTTTAAGCGACGCTTGGCTTGACCATCAAAAATGACCATTAAACGACGCGTTCTAAAGGTTTCCGTTTCCAGGCTACCAAACCCAAATCCTTCTTATCGAGTCAAAACAGTCTCCTGTTAAAAGCCCTTTTTATGTTTGCCCTGACCGGCAGCCTCTTGTCAAGAATCTGTGCTTCTCGCAGGAATTACAGCCATCAACAGTTTGTGTGTGCGTGTGTGTTGGAGAACTTTAGACAAGCAATTAGTCTTGCGGTCAAAGCCAGGCTAGCTCGTATCTGACTGGCTGATTACAGTCAGCAGCAGTATTGTTTAGGATGTCACATTACCACCGCCCTCTTTCCTCTTTCCTGCTTCTGTGTGTGTGTGCGTGTGTGTTCAGCGTGCAGAAAGGATAGCGGGCGGCGTAGATTGTTGTGCGATGCGCTGCAGCAAACTGGCTGGGCTCTCAGTAGTGCATGCGGCATGTCAGCCCAGTCAGGAATTGGACCTACGCTGCCTTGATCCAACCAGCAGTTGTCTTCGCTTCACTTGCTTTCCACTTAAAAGAACGGCTTTGTTGTTGTTGTTGTTGTTGTTGTTCTTGCAGCCCAATTGCTCCTCCATTCGATGCTGTCAAAAACCATCACAGGTTCAGATACAGCCAGCGAGATGCACTACAGCGATTCCATCTATTCATGCCAACGACGTATTTGTGATAGGAACAACAATTCTATGCTCAGCCACTAGATGGCAGAATATACAATTAACCTGTATGTACATCAAAATGTTATTCTTGAGTCATATTTTAAAAGGAAAAGCCAAGAGCCTGCATGGCCTTTTTTTTTTTTTGCCGAAGTTTGTCGGCGAGCACCGAACCGTCGGGATTATTTGATACGAGGCGAGCGTTGAGCAAAGTAGGCGTTGCTATTTAATTGATTTCAAGGCAGAGGCTTTGATGAGCCCGCCATCTTATCTGCGATCTTCGATAGTTCTTGCTCAGCAGTTGCTCGGTAGCCCGCCAGACACGAGCAAAGTGAATGTAGTTAAAAAGTTAATTACATTACAAGATTAGACTACAGAGGATATCTTTGTAACACATGGAAACATTCATGTGCTACTTTCCTTTTAGGCAGTTTTCTACAAAGCGATTTTTAGCCCTAAATTGTCTCTCTGAATGTCTTTATTTCACGTTTGTCCACACACACACACACACGAATCCTGTACTTTTTCTTTGCTCTGTTTTTTTTTTAGCACTTTGCATGCCAGCAAGGCCAAAATGCAACCTGATTATCAGAAGGTTTTAGTTTGAAGCAGCACACCTTATGTAAGCGCCTCATACCATCTACTTTCACAAACCCACATTGCGATGGGGGAAGGGGGGTGAAAGAAGGCGGCAGAGCTGAATTTTGAATAATGTAGGAGGAATAGCATCATCCTCTCTGAGATCTAAAGGGAGTTTATTTAAAAATGAAAAGCAATCATTTCATTTTTTTTCCCTAAAATAAATAAATAAAATAAAATAAAAATAAATAAAAATAAAAAAGAGAGAGTAATGATGATGACATGTCAAATCGGTCAAATTACCAAATGTACAATACTGAGCTCTTCAGAACCCCCCCCCCCCCCCCCCAAAAAAAAAAAAACCCAATCATTTCAAAAGAAATGTGAGCTTGGAGCATGACGAGTCAGCGTCAAAAAAGGATTTCATTCAGCGCAAAACAAAAAAAGAGGTGGTTGGCAACCACCTAAAAGTGTCATTACAAGTGGAATATTTCAGTTTGATTCAATGTGCTCTCATCTTGTACATCAAAAGTGATTTTTCCAATCCAAATCATTTTTGTTACACTCTAAATACCATAAATGTAAAAAAAAAAAAAGTCAATATAGTATTTTGTTGCAACAATGAATGTGTGTCACGTCTGTTTAAGTGCTGAGTGATTATGTGCAGACTAATAATGAGGTGGTTAGACATATTAAAGAAATTAGAATGAAATGTGTCTGGTCTCACGGTCCAACTGGCAGCAGATAGAATTTCGAAAATCGCATTTTGTCTTTATTGCTAAATGTCCGCGCAAACATGAGCCGTCTGCGTGCGCATAAGTGCGCCGCACCTGCGCAAAGCAAACGACGACACAAAGACAATTGCATGCGCGCGCCCGCTGTCATTCATCAATATCACAAAACCGGCAGGTGCAGCATGCATGACTAAATCACATGACAGTGAACAATTATCTGCACTCGAGTTCATATAAACACTCACTGGACGCTTCATACAGTGAGGCGCACCTGGAACCTTCATTGAGATTTCAACGCCAGTTGGGCAAACACGCACGACGTCGAATTAGAGCCACGTCTAATTTATTTATTTTATTTATTTTTATTTTTATTTATTTTTATTCAGAGAAAAAACTCAAACATTTGCGAGAAAAAAACACAAATA
This sequence comes from Vanacampus margaritifer, assembly GCF_051991255.1. Taxonomy (NCBI): domain Eukaryota; kingdom Metazoa; phylum Chordata; class Actinopteri; order Syngnathiformes; family Syngnathidae; genus Vanacampus; species Vanacampus margaritifer. The sequence goes on from NC_135450.1 coordinate 11,477,392, forward strand.
TTTGCGGCATTTTAAAGTGGCAAATTTGTGAAAGAAAAAAACTCACAAATATTTGAGTTTTGTGTTTTTTCTCACAAATTCGCCACTTTATAATGTTGCAAATATTTGAGTTTTTTCTCATAAATTTCTGAGTTTTTCCTCGCAAATATGCAAATTTATAATGTCAAAAATGTTCACGTTTTTCTTGTAGATTTGTGAGTTTTTTCTCATAAATTTGCCACTTTATAATGTTGCAAATATTTGAATTTTTCCTCGCAAATATGCAAATTTATAACGTCAAACATTTTCACGTTTTTCTCGTAGATTTGCGAGTTTTTTCTCATAAATTTGCCACTTTATAATGTTGCAAATATTTGAGTTTTTTCTCATAAATTTCAGAGTTTTTCCTCGCAGTTTTTTCTCATAAATTTGCCACTTTATAATGTTGCAAATATTTGAGTTTTTCCTCGCAAATATGCAAATTTATAATGTCAAAAATGTTCACGTTTTTCTTGTAGATTTGTGAGTTTTTTCTCATAAATTTGCCACTTTATAATGTTGCAAATATTTGAGTTTTTCCTCGCAAATATGCAAATTTATAACGTCAAAAATTTTCACGTTTTTCTCGTAGATTTGCGAGTTTTTTCTCATAAATTTGCCACTTTATAATGTTGCAAATATTTGAGTTTTTTCTCATAAATTTCAGAGTTTTTCCTCGCAGTTTTTTCTCATAAATTTGCCACTTTATAATGTTGCAAATATTTGAGTTTTTCCTCGCAAATATGCAAATTTATAATGTCAAAAATTTTCACGTTTTTCTCGTAGATTTGTGAGTTTTTTTTCTCACAAATTTGCCACTTTATAATGTTGCAAAAAATTTAGTTTTTCCTCGCAAATATGCAAATTTATAATGTCAAAAATTTTCACGTTTTTCTCGTAGATTTGTAAGTTTTTTCTCACAAATTTGCCACTTTATAATGTTGCAAATATTTGATTTTTTTTCTCATAAATTTCAGAGTTTTTCCTCGCAAATATGCAAATTTATAATGTCAAAAATGTTCACGTTTTTCTCGTAGATTTGTGAGGTTTTTTTCTCACAAATTTGCCACTTTATAATGTTGCAAATATTTGATTTTTTTTGTCATAAATTTCAGAGTTTTTCCTCGCAAATATGCAAATTTATAATGTCAAAAATGTTCACGTTTTTCTCGTAGATTTGTGGGTTTTTTCTCATAAATTTGCCACTTTATAATGTCGCAAATATTTGCGTTTTTTCTCATAAATTTCAGAGTTTTTCCTCGTAAATATGCCACTTTATAATGTCAAAAATGTTCACGTTTTTCTCGTAAATTTGTGAGTTTTTTCTCACAAATTTGCCACTTTATAAGGTTGCAAATATTTGAGTTTTTCCTCGCAAATATGCAAATTTAGAATGTCAAAAATGTTCACGTTTTTCTCGTAGATTTGTGAGTTTTTTCTCACAAATTTGCCACTTTATAATGTTGCAAATATTTGAGTTTTTCCTCGCAAATATGCAAATTTAGAATGTCAAAAATGTTCACGTTTTTCTCGTAAATTTGTGAGTTTTTTCTCACAAATTTGCCACTTTATAATGTTGCAAATATTTGAGTTTTTCCTCATAAATTTCAGAGTTTTTTCTCACAAATTTGCCACTTTATAATGTTGCAAACATTAGATATTTTTTCTCCTAAATTTCAGAGTTTTTCCTCGCAAATATGCAAATTTATAATGTCAAAAATGTTCACGTTTTTCTCGTAGATTTGTGATTTTTTTTCTCACAAATTTGCCACTTTATAATGTTGCAAATATTTGAGTTTTTCCTTGCAAATATGCCACTTTATAATGTCGAAAATATTCAAGTTTCTCTCGTAGATTTGTGAGTTTTTTCTCACAAATTTGCCACTTTATAGTGTTGCAAAAATTTGAATTTTTTTTCTCGTGATTTGTGAGTTTTTTCTCAGAATAATACCCCCCCTCTCTAAAAAACAAAAAGATATATTAATACACCTTCACGTTACACATTTAGATAGCCTTATTATTTCCTGAACAAAACTTGACATTTGTACAGCGCTCTGCAGACCTTCATCCGCTATAAATACCTCTCTTTAAATGTCCTACCTAACCAGTGACCTGCATTCACTAAATGTCAAACCCGTCCTACAGCGCAGATGGAACTCAAACTCACCACTTAATTGCGCTCATGAGCGCCCTCCTAATTTCAAGAGCAATGACATTTATTGCGATGCGATCTTAACTCATCTCTCCCTTTTCAGGCTCGTCCTTCTACAGCCGCGTGGCGGCCAACTGTGACGAGGTGGCTCACTTTAACGAGGTCAGTTTCTTTTTTATTTCCTTACATCATCACTTGCTAGCCAATTATCACTTGGATTCATAGACAACAAGGACTATTTCAGTAGATAACCACCCGATATCACATTCAGAGTGGTTTTGTTTATAAGCAATGCTAATTAAATTGATTTTTGCACTCAAATTAACGACACTATTTAATTGGGTTTACCAATGGGACAATTGTCGCTAATTATACTACAATTGCATCTTGTGAAGAAGTGCTGAGGCTGTATTAGATTACAGCAAGACTTATGACTTACAAACAGGGTGATAAACATATTACATTTCCAACTCCTCTTTATAGAGCTTCCAGTCGTACTTGATGCGGAAACTGTACGGCCCGCATTAACGTTATTGTTATCAACAACATGAAAATGAGCTGAGCGCAATGACGGATTTCACCCGAGGCCCATTGTTGGTGACTGGTGGCTGTTTTTACTGTTGGCATGCTGTGAAAATATGGATTCCTGCAGGCTTTTGTCACAAAAAAAGCGTATTGAAATGCAAAGTGGCTTTTGAACAGAAAGAGGAAGAGATAAGGATCAGAGTGCAGAAAGTGGAAGCAAAACAGACTGAAGGTAGAAAAAGAAGAAGTATTGCATCTTTTATTCGTCCCCTTCATGAGGAATTCCATTTTTTACATTCTGCTGGTGAACGTGTTGCATAAATGATGGCCACACAAACACGTTTGGATCTCATGGACTAAGACGATTGGTAGATGGTCAAGAAAAGGGGACACCAAATTGGGTGAAATTGCAAACTCATCCAGCAGCCACCCATGTTTGCTAAGAATGATACTTTAAATTTAGTTCAACTACTACACAAAAAGTTCTCCAAAATGGTGGCCAGCTCTTCATTCAGCATATCAAATCTTCTACCCAATCAACTGGGTGAAAATAAGTAACCCAATCTGCTGAAAATGTACATATATTAATAATATACTAATATATATATATATGTATATATATATATATATATATTAGTGTGTAGTGAGGATCAACTGTATAGAAGATGGAAGCATGGATATATTCACAAGCAATGTGAAAAACAAAAACAAAACAGCTTTCCGATGTCATCCCTAAAAATGCATTTTGTGAGAGCAGATTTCTCATGTTTGGATAAAAGCCTCATAAAGTCTCATGAATACAAGCTAGCATTTTAGTCTCTGCTTGTTTTTAACGCAGAAAAAAAAAATTCCTTTGAAGTGCTCAGTGCTGCCTGTTTCCTTTCCTGATAACGCGGCATTTGCTTTCGCTTTCATCAGGAAAATGGATGAAGGAGTTGGCAACTTCCACAATCCGGCAGAAATTTGATTAGTTCTCCCTCCTATACATTTAAGTCACAAACTGTATATGTACTGCGTATATACAGTATGTCTTGACGCCTCATATTTGCTTAACCATAGAAGACTAAAATGAAAATGCAGAGATATGGATTTAATTCGTTCCATTACTATTTTCCTAACGCAAAACACTTGTACTGTATCTCAAATCGTCTTTCCCCATTCAAATGAATGGAAATGCCATTAATCTGTTCCCGCCTCCCAAAAACAGCCAATGTTTGTAAAACCTTTCTAATAAGAAAAGCAGAACTCTATAATTTTGTACTTATATTATCAAAAATAAAAACAGTAATGACAATTAAATTCAATGTGCCACCTGGGGGCAGTAAAATACAGGATACGGATATGCAGTGGTGGCCAAACTATGGCCATTTTGTTAAAAAAAAATATGGGAAAAAACTTACCACCTTTAGCAGGTGTTATAATAATTGATGTATAATTATATATAAGTAATTATAGATATAATTATATATTACATAGTCAATAATTATCCATTACTTGTTAAACACTGGAAGACAGATATTAGTTACCCCGTCCACAGCATTCTCATTATGCGTTAGCATTAAGATAGCAGACTAAAAAGCAAAGTTATGTTGCTGTTTTAAATACAAAACGCGTCATTCTCTTAATTTAATGTTAAGTTCGGCAGTAAATTTCAGCTGGGAGTGACATTAAACAACTCAAAGCCTCTTTTTGAAAGAATTGTTGACTTTCTGCCAAACTGCTGCTTGTTGTGAAGTGACGAAGTTCACTGTAGGTTCAAAGTTCAGCGCGGGGACTTTTGTTTGTTTGTTTTTTCCTTTTGTGTAGAACATTGGACAAAGGATAGAAATGTGTCAGGAATATCTACGCTGACGTGACTCGGCGCTTGAACCGAGCGCATATCACTGATTTCTTTTGACAGCCTCATTTGTTGCTCTCAGTGCAGGGAAGGTCATTAGCATCACTCAGCATCATGTCCAGAGGAACAACTTTAAGTGGCCTCTGCGACCTTGTGTGGGGGGGTTTGTTCCATGCTGGTGCCACAGCGCGTCTATATATAAATATATACAGTGGAAACTCGGAGTTTGAACATCTCGGAACTCGTACAATTCGGACTTCAACCAAAAAATAAAAGTAAAAAAAATGCCTGGAGTTTGAACTCATTTTCGGAGTTCGAACACCCAAGCTAAGCCCAACATACCTCGAAAACGGGTAAACGAGTGCATTTTGATTTTTCCACGACAATTTTCTTCGCTATGGGCACAAAGAAAGACAACATTGCCAGTGGCGGCAAAGAAAAACATACAGTGCTACGAACCACGGTGGAATTAGGAAGGAGATTATCGCGCCGTTGTAACTACTGTCACTACTTATGCAAATACTGGCACGGGGACCCCCCCCCCCCCCCTTAGCTGTTCAACGTGCCAGACGCATGCATGGACCGCTTAGTAGTTTTAAAAAGATGCCCAATGTAAAATACACAAACTCAGCACTGAACTAAAGCTAGCATTAACATAGCATTTATCATCCACTGAAGCCATCACACCACAACAGGTAAGGTAAGGTATTTTTATTGTTTAAATACTGCACTGTGCTGTGCTGTAGTGTAAATGTAAAAAAAAAAAAATTCTGTTTTTGGAGCTTGGGAACGGATTAATTGCATTTACATTATTTCCTATGGGGAAAAATGTTTTGGAGATTGAACAATTTGGACTTCGCAGGAACGAATTATGTTCAAACTCCTGGCCTGTCTGCTTGCTCGGAAATGCAGCAACGTTGCCTTATCTGTGGCGACGCAACTCTTGGATGGCTGTGTTGAGGGCCCATTAGCATAGCGCTGCGAGTCGTGTTGCTTTATGCATGGTCTAGCAAGAACGCCTTTGAACTAGTATGCCGATTGCCTGGGTGGGGAATGTGCATTCATTATTCATTCCATGGTGGGATTTAGCTTTTAGCTACGGCGCACTAGTGCCTCCCCCTCACTAGTTCGACAGAACTAGAGCAGAGAACAGCAAAAGCCTGCGAGGAGGAAGTTTGGCGGTTTGGCGGCACTCCAGCGTGTGAGTGTGTGCGCAACAGACCAAATCGTAGCTGGTAAAAGACGGCAAGATGCTATGCAAAAATAATGACGGAAATATATTCATTCTCCACGAGTGAGCGGACGGCTGCCGCAGTTTAACTTTTAAATAAGATCCTAGGAATGACGTAACGCAAGACTAAACTTGGAATGCTATTTTATCCCGCTTTGTCATCGCTATGGTGTCTTCTAATGGATGGATGGAATCAAATTGGTCAAATCACTCATGGCTCTTAGACCTTTGGAAAAGCGTTTGTGAGGATGATGTAACTGCAAAAGCACCACACACAAGGAATTTTTAAAAATGTATCTATACAACCACCACTTAAAAAAAAAAACAACAACTCAGTTTTAAGCCACATTCACCGTACTGACCATTTAAACCCCACAAATGCAATGAGAACACTGTAAGCATGTTATGACATGCACTAGTTGAAAGATTCAGGTCTGCTCCACGGGGATGCTTTCATCTCTCTAAGTATCCTCAATAAATGATGATCCCAGAAAGAAAAAATGATCTTACTGGCAGTATAGTGTCGCAAAAGAAACGGACCGCAAATGTCAATGCAGTCAAAACAAGCACGGAGGTTTTTCATGTAAATGAAAAAATGGAAACTTTATGCTGATGTTGTTTGAGGGCTTCCGTTTGCTTCTTCTGCTTTAATGAGTCCCACTCAGCAGTAACAATGCGCCAAAAAAAACATTATTAAAATGTGGGGGTCTAAAATTATTCCAGTGAAGAAAGGAATTCTGTCTCAGCACTTCTTTTTTTTTTTTTTTTTTTGGTACTTCTTGTATCCTCTGGGCACCACAGTACTTTTTTTTTCCCCCTTCAAGGAATTCTGGGTCTTGACAAACAGATTTTGTGTCACTAAACTTTTTGACATGTCATCATCATTGCTTTCTTTTCTTTTTTCTTTTTTTTCTTCATGGGATGCATTTTTAATTCCTCTTGGCTATTTGGGATGCCTGGGACCTGCTGAGCTTAAAAACTAAGAATGATCTTTTTACATGATGTAGTTTCTGAGAAAAAAAGCATGTCCGCATATGTAGACATTGGTTTTATTTTTCAGTAGGATAAATACGGTCCCGTTTGAGTTGTGATGAGCAAAACTCTTTATTTTGTGCCTGAACACGGCATCATTTTCGCCGAGTGCAAAAACAAAATTATAAATGCCAATTGTGCCCCTGTGAATAATATGCATCATCCGAAGTGCTGCTAACAGTTGTAGAAAAACATATTCAAAAGTACATGGTGAACATTCTACATTTTTGCATTCCTACTGTCCTAAACTGTTCATTTTGTACCAAAAAAAAAAAAAAAGTGAGTCAGTCCAATTTTTTTTAACAAAACGGGGTTATTTTTGATCCAGCCATTTTTTTTTAACAAAACGGGGTTATTTTTGATCCAGCCATTTTTTTATATTTTATTAATATGCATCATCCGAAGTGCTGCTAACAGTTGTAGAAAAACATATTCAAAAGTACATGGTAAACATTCTACATTTTTGCATTCCTACTGTCCTAAACTGTTCATTTTGTACCAAAAAAAAAAAAAAAAGTGAGTCAATCCAATTTTTTTTAACAAAATGGGGTTATTTTTGATCCAGCCATTTTTTTATATTTTAATAATATGCATCATCCGAAGTGCTGCTAACAGTTGTAAAAAAAACATATTCAAAAGTACATGGTAAACATTCTACATTTTTGCATTCCTACTGTCCTAAACTGTTCATTTTGTACCAAAAAAAAAAAAAAAAAAAGTGAGTCAGTCCAATTTTTTTTAACAAAACGGGGTTATTTTTGATCCAGCCATTTTTTTATATTTTAATAATATGCATCATCCGAAGTGCTGCTAACAGTTGTAAAAAAACATATTCAAAAGTACATGGTAAACATTCTACATTTTTGCATTCCTACTGTCCTAAACTGTTCATTTTGTACCAAAAAAAAAAAAAAAAAAAAAGTGAGTCAGTCCAATTTTTTTTAACAAAACGGGGTTATTTTTGATCCAGCCATTTTTTTATATTTTAATAATATGCATCATCCGAAGTGCTGCTAACAGTTGTAAAAAAACATATTCAAAAGTACATGGTAAACATTCTACATTTTTGCATTCCTACTGTCCTAAACTGTTCATTTTGTACCAAAAAAAAAAAGTGAGTCAGTCCAATTTTTTTTAACAAAACGGGGTTATTTTTGATCCAGCCGTTTTAAGCGTGTAAGATTTCATGAAGCAGTTCTCGCAGCTTCTGTTGCGTCATGATAAACAGGGCGTCGTCCGCCTAATGAGAATGCGGCTTCGGCATCCTCAGAACAACTCGACTTTTAGTACTAATTGTCTTCTTCTGCTTCATAAAACATCTTCCGCCGCCCCACGAGACCATATGGACTCGCTCCCCATCAGAGTGTGGCTTTTCTCCTCAAAAGTCGAACCTCATCACTTTTATCCTTTAAGAAGACACAGACCGGAGAGGGGGGGAAAAAAAATCTGACGGGATTTCTTAGCGTAAGTTCAAAACAACCTTTCACCTGTAAATATAAATTCATACGCTTCAAAATGTTGTCACTCAAGCTTAATCGTAGAGGTGTTTTCATGCTATGTATCCATGGCAACAGAAAATGAAAGGATCACACGGTCATCACGGAATTAAAAAGCCACTCGTCTCTGGTGCGTTTTAGCCCCTGTGATAGACCGCCGCAGCCTCCAGGCTTTTGCTTATTGAGACTGTACCTGTGTCACTTTTAATGAACAGCCTGATGCAGCCAATTAGGCTGGAAGAGGGGGGGGGGGGGGGGGTGACATCTTTGAATGGTTATGAGCGGCCCTGAAACGAGAGAAAGATCTAAAAGCATTTTTGCATCAAAAGTTAGTCATCAAAGTCTTTTTTCTTCTTTTTTTTTTTTTAAATTGTTGACAGATGATTGGAATTTTACATAATTAGGCAAAAAGAAAACTTTTTATTTTGTGGAATGCTGTTGCCGTGGCGATGCACTGTTTGCCTTTTTTTTTTGTTACAAATCATCTTTAACTCTTTGACTGCCAAAAACGTTAAATAACGTTTAGTAAAATCCTATGAAGGAGTGCCAAAGACGTTAAAAGAAGTTTGTTTCAAAACAGAGGTGAAACTAACCATTTTCTATTGTTGATTACTGAAAAACGGAATAAGGTAGAAACAAACTTTTTTTTCTGATGAAAGATGAGAGTCCAATCTTTCATTTGGTAGTTTGTGTGTTTTGAAGAAGGTATATTAAAATCACCAACTGAGGGGTGTAGTTAATCCATAACTTTTTGCGTGTCCAATAAACCAACTGGTGAGATGAGAAATGAACAGAGTTTCCTGCGCAGGATAATTCTTAGAGGAGATCTCCTGTTACACCATTGAATCAAACTCCGACAGGTTTTGATCAACAATGCACACCCTTCTTTCGAAGGGCCAGCCTTTTATTACAATTCAGTCTCCAAGCAGAATATCTCTCCCTTCATGAATGAGCAAATGTGTTATACAGTTGAAGGGCATGTCAAACAACAGAACTCTTAGCGAAGCTGCAGCTGTATTCGTCTCTAGCCAAAATATGTATATTTTCAAGGCACTTTTCATATTCTTCTTCATAACAAAATCTCACTTTATCATTTGACCCAAAAGCACCAATGACCGTGACTAATGGAAAAGCAAAGCAAGTTCTGTTCAAGACCACAATGTACGTGTACAAAATAAAACAAGAAATTCTGGACCAATCAGTGTATAGCAAGGGCGAAAATATGTTTTCGTACAAAGTGATGAGAAGGAACTTTTCTAGACTAAATAATATGGTCCCAGCTTTAACCCAGAACATACGAGGTCAACATCATGTGCCCTGCTCAGGACACAAGACACTTTGACAAACTTAAAATGAAGAATTAAAATGTTCATGATCAGTAACAATAATCGATATATGAAAATAGGTATTAAAATGTTATAATATCCTTCAGTCCCCCTTTTGGGCTTACGTAAACACTAAGCCCAATAACTAAATATTTAAACATTTTACACAAAGATTCCAGCGGGATCTACATCGGATGTTGCAGCAGGCCGGGCTGAGGAAGTAATAGCCTCCATCATCATGTAAGAAGACTTATTTCGTACGTCCTGTTTTTCAATTGCGGCAGAAATAATTTTCTCGCAAAGGGAACGAATACAGGGTATACAACAACATCCGCATATTGTTATTAGAGCCGTAAATACAGCAATTGATATCAAAATTGTGGAAATTAAGGTTTTGTAGCGGCCAAATACAGTCATCCAATTATCCCATAGCGAAGTGTCTATACCCGAGTGTTCATTCATCTTTCTATTAAGTGTCCGGAGTCCCTTAATTGCAATAGTTAAAGTACCATCCGGTGCGGTATTATTAGGAATGAAGGTACAACATTGATCTGCGAACATTGAGCAAACTCCCCCTTTTTCTGCCAATAGCATATCAAGTGCAATTCGGTTCTGAAAAGCCATCAAAGATGTGGCAGCCAATTGGCCATGTACAGCTTCAAATCCAGATTGAGTCCAATTTCCTAGTCTTTGTACATTGTAATGCACATAATTAATTCTGTCTACATTTTTGTTAATGGTACACCACCAACAAATTAGGGATTCAAATCCTGAAGTTATTTGATTAGTCAATTTGTATTCATTTGGCACACCTCTCGGCACTCCAATCGCATCAATGTAGGTGGGGACATTTTCCTGTTGCCAAGAAGATCGTTTAATTCTATGGAAAGGAGGAGAAGATTGTGGTTCCCAAGTGTCAATCATTTGTAAAAGGTTATCAACCGAGGTGGGAAAAAGTTGTACTGGCAGAAGAAGGGTGATGAGAGCACAATATCCTTTGCCATCCCAAGGCAACTTGTCAAATATCTGATTATGCCCACACCACCACCAAATGTCAGCCCTTGATTGCGGCTTGAATTTTTGACCCACATTTATTATTGTAGTGCAGTGTGAAATGTGATCTAGTTCTCCCAATTGTTCTCCGGTACCTGTCATTTTAATACATGAAAAATTACCATCTGCAATTTCCTTTGAAAATATTGGTTTAGTTGTCTGCAAATTCACTAGTGGATATATCTTATCCCATTGAGAGCATTTGGCATTTGGGGCAGTTTTATTCATAATTTCCATTATACATTGTTCCTCGATTTTAGCCGGGATTACTCTCAATAAAGGTCGTGGTCCCACACATACTACACACTCCTTACCAGAGGCGTGTGCTGCCTCGTGTGCTAGCAATAGCCAATTGTTGCTGCTTTTGGATACTCCTGTAGTAACCCTAAACCATTCAATTACACTATCAATCGGTACACTTACAGCTTTTATCCCATTCTCCATTGAGTATTTAGTCATTTTTGGTTGGTCTAGCTTACTCATAGTCTTATTTACACAGATTAGAATAGGAAAACGTGGGTCAACGCCGTGGGACCATGCCCATAACAGTAATCCAAAACAGGAGGTGTTGTATAGAGTTACATTAGCTGGTCGTATATTCCCGTCGGGAATGGAAAAGGTTAATTCGAGTTGACCTCCCATTTTACGCAGTGTTGTCCTTTTAGAAAAGAAAACAGCCTCCTTGCTTTTTCCCGGTGGCCAATATTGTCCACTTTGGGTGGTTATAAAAGTACCCCAATCTAGTTGCGCAACATTTCCTGTCAAATACCACCAATATTTCACCCATATTCCTCCCCTTGTCTCTTCCCATCCTCTAAATCCCTTTAATGACGTAATGGGAATTTTGACAGAGGTGTTCGTGTTTGGGGCAACTGTCACCGTGACTGAGTCATCATACGTTTTGGATATAACCCAGGGAATGTGTGGAGAGTTCATGTCTCGCTTAGCCCGAATTTTTGTGGTTGCGTTTACAGATGTGGTTAGGGGATCCCAAAAACACAAAATTGGCATAACAGTCAGTATAAGAAAGAGTGTCGTGATGCAGACGCAATTGAAGACGCATTGTCTCTTCGAAGTAGCCATCTTGTGATTTTTTCTTTTTTTTTTTTTTTTTTTAAACAGTCGTCACTTTCTTTATTTTCTTGTGTGGATGGTGCACTCAGGTTCCTTGAGCAGCATCAGCAGAAGGTTGAACAGAGCCTTTTTGTGAAGAGGGTCCTTCTGCCTCTCTCCAACTGCCAGGGGTGCAAAAATCGGTCACCGGGATTTTATCTTCCCAAGTTGTGACTCATTCTTTGTGGAATGCCCTGGAAAAAGGGACACATTCCTCCTGTTTCCATTCGAAAGACGTCCTCAGCGAAACTCAATCTTCATGTAGTAATTCCTCAGCTCGTTAGCTGACACTGGAAGCAGTTGAATGGCCTCTCGGCTGGCACATCTGGTCACTGGAACAGCTGGCTGGTCTCTCTGTTGATTCGTCAGATGGCAGGTGCAGTGGTTTCTCTGTTGATTCCCGGTGGTGGCTGGCTCCTGAAGGTGGGGGTTGAGTAGAAGGCGGACCTCCGGCTGGTCTAATAGGCAAGATGTGGAACCAGGTGCCCCGTGGACTGGACTAGATTGACCTTTTCATCACCTTATCTGGGTGCAAAATATTTTCATTTAGTCACTAATAAACATTTATTCACATCCCTTCTTTTTGAAAGAGCATTTTGGTAGTGTTATTAGTTAGGGGTTAGTAAATGTTAGTAAAGTTCTGTAGGCCTCTCCTGTGGGAAAAAATTCTGTTTGTTGTGACATTTAATTAGGATCCAGCCTTTGGCTGACTTTAATGACCTGAGCACATTCTTAAATGCAAAAAATGAAAATCTTTAGCCAGTTCAAATTTGACGAGGCCAATTTTGTTTACAGAATGTAATAATTATTGGAATGTTTTATAATATTTATTGTTATAGATATAGCATGGATGTGCTTCCAGCCATTAAATAAATGCAACTTTCGTCAACAAATAAAATCAAAAAATAACATCTAACCCCAGGGCCCCAAGGGAAAAATAGAAATAGAAATGGAACATATTCACCTTATTTTCGCCGTCCCTGCCAAAACTTACTCCTTCTCCATGGTCAAGGAAATCCCCAATTGTCCTCCTGTAAAATTCATTCTCACGGACTATCTATAATTATCGCATTAAGACTAACTTTTAATTTTAAATTTATTTATTTAACATGGACTGTTTGTGTCCTTCGCGACGATATACCCAGACCAACCAATAATTCCCCCATCTGAAAAAAAAAATCGCTTTAGAGACTCTTTCAGACTAATATATAAAGTTTTGCAGTAAATAAATTTTGCTTGCTTTTTGTTTAGAAAGAGGGGAAAATTTTACATTTAACCAGCAAATTCGACAATGCGTCCCAAGCAACTATTTAAATTTCAAAAGAGAATTCGGGAAAACACTAGAAGACCAAACTTAAAAAAGTAAAATATAATAATTAAGATTGAAATAAATTGTATCTTATCTGTATTCATATTAGCTGTTTCAATTTCTGAAACCAGACGAAATTTACCTGTATTATCTTTTGTACTATAAAAATATTGTAGCTTATGCCAATGAATTTTACAAAGAATCTCAGTTTTCAGCCAATTCATCAATTATTATTAATACATAAAGTTGCCCTTAGTTTTAATGTTACCATTAAGCTTGCTAGTCCCCCTTTTTGATGTTTGTCCAAAAAGCTGACTGTTTCAAAATAGACAGAGATAAACAAATCAGATCAAATCAAAATAGACATCAAACGTTTTTAAAATGTAATAAATCTGTGTGTATATAGTGTTGTCAATCAGTTCATTATATTTACGAAATGTTTTACTGTAGATGTTATCACCTTATATCTGTCAAAAATAGAGTGCAGTGTAAACAGTCAGTATCACATCATATGGCCTGGTATCACTAATTCAAGGAAAGCATTGTTTGTGGGGTTGAGTCACCATCGTAGTGGACAGTTCTGGACGCAGGAATGCTTTAAGGACGCTTGTGCAGAGCATATGGAGCAGTTTTTCATAGGACAGTTCGTGCGGAGCATTGTGTGCATTGGGCAGTGGAGCAGTTTTTCTTTTATCACATTTGTATATGATGGCACAGTCATTGTTGCAACAGGTGGCGCCAGGAACCTCCCCTCTCCATCAGGTATTGGCAGGATGTTTTGTGATGATGGCTGCATCACGCCCCTCTGATGGTGGTGGCAGTTGCAGTTTCTTTGTGGGTGGGGGTTTTTAAAGAGGTCTGTGTCCCGCCAGTTGACTTTGTTCCGAAATAATGACCCTTGACCAATAATCCTCACTCGACTGAAAACATTAAAATCTGCCCCAACAGTATTTAGGTTATAACATGTCAGTAAATATTAAAACCAAAAACTTCCTTTATTAAAAAAATTAAATAAAAATAAAAATAATAAAAAATAATAATTAAAACAATGAAAGTTTACAATTTTAAATAATTGCTAATTATATGTCAATATTTGTTATGGTTTACAATATTTAATTTAATATGTTTTGCATACCTTCATAAATAATACTTAGGATAAAATAGGACAGATATACTCTAACAATTTACAAATATAGTTAATTAATAAGTGTGTAGTTTTCAATTAATGTTTTCTCAATGGAGGCCGCAGCCCGTAAAGTCAGCCTTTGGTCAAACGTCAAAGCAGGAATGATTTTTAATTACATAGCACCTCAAATTATGTCAAAAATGTGTTTCTTCCAGATAGCTTCCCCAGTCTGTTTGTAATGAGACTTCAAATGTCGAATTCAAAGGTTAAATATATTCAGGAGAGATTAAAATTACTTTCTATTTATAAACGTCGGAGAAAAAAATAAATAAAAAACTCCTTTTAAATTATAATTAACACATTACTTCATCCCCAGGACCGGAACATGGCACTTTGGTGCGACCCCAATTGTCCTTAATGGGTGTGTCTCCTGATTCTGAAAAGATATTTAAAATTTATTAAACAATGTTCTCGCGCACAAACAAAATCATAAGGGAAAAAACAATCATCTATATAAGAATTATTCCACATTAATTGCCATCCAAGTTATTTGTTTTTAGTTATTATTATTATTATTATTAAAATAAGAGTAGAGACTAAACTATTTAATCTAAAACAATCACACAATTAACATTACCTTTTATAAAAACATTTTATTTGACCTCATTACAAAGATTGATGGCTGTTGGCATTTTTTAACCCGAGAAAGGGAATGAGTCATAGCAACTACAATCAGTCAAAGCCACCCATGCTCTACAAGCATAAGACATGCATCTAAATTTTATAATATCTTAAAACTATACCTCTCTATGTTATTTGTGTATTAATATTCGTTCGTTTTATAGCAAACATAATTTTTAAATATGACGTATTTGCACTCTTGAAGCCAGTTTAAGTATTCAACATTAGTGCTTAAGAAATTTATGTAAGGGGCTTATAAAATCAGTTACGGCAACAATTTATATAATGTCGTTCAATTATTTAACGCAGACAATTGCGGGTTTTAGCGTTAGAAGTTTTATTAGTAATTTTACCGTCTAATTAATTTATCCCGTTTAGCGCTTATTAAACGGCTTAATTTGTTTTATTACATAAATTTGTATTATACAGTTATTTTATTTGCAAAGCAACATTTCAGTATTCATCATTTTTTCAATACACTTTTCTTAAAGATACGTCCGGGACTCTCCTCTATATAAAATTACATACACTCATAACATTATTAACGGGCGGTCGCCGTGTACGCACATTCAAAGTTAAATTGCCGTCATTAAAACCATCGAACAAATGCCATATCTTATTAGAATAAACTAACCTTTTTCACAATATAATCAAGTCCCGTCGTTCAATATTAATTACATTTTAAGTCATTATTTAAACGGTATGATTAATCCGGAAGCTTTAATTCCGACTAGCGGAAGTCATATCAGGTCAAATCATTTAGTCTTATATCATTATTTAGTTATATAAATGGTTATAACTTCACAAAAATACCTAAAGCTAGTATTCTAGCATTATTCATTATTTTATCAACAAGCTTTCGATCATTTCTGGCTTTTCTTCCACTCGAAGAAATTACAGATGTGTGTTGCACCAGCTCATCTAGTTCGTGACGTTTTTTCACACATGCAAGTTCAACGCTCTTCATCAAAGAGATTAGACACACTGCAGATTGTAATGGCGGAAAATAACCTTTTCTACAGCCGTCTTGCATCCAGTCGCAAAGTTCTTTTTTTGTTTCTCGTTTAGCCTTTGTAGGTAAAATCCCTATAGCCACAGCGCATGCGTTTCCAATTTGTTTATCCAGCGTCATCCCATCTAAACTCAACGGAATCCCATTCGGGTCAAACCACTGTGTTTTGAGTTCAAATAGAGTGTCCATGTTTCGTCTTAATTATTAACTCAGGTATTTTATAGCTTATTGATTTGTATTATATTATATTGTAGATTATCATAGTTCAGTTGTATTAATATTTAAATGAAGTGACGTCTCACTTATAACAGAATTAATCAACTGTTCTCGTCGCGGTCCCTTTAAGATTTTACCGTAACGTTAGAGTTTCTTCACCGATCAGACGGCATACACACAACGGACAGACAAGACATGTCGTTTTGTACGACATATCAACACATAAATATCCGGATGTCAACTGCGCTACCCCAGCTTCAACAGTTTCTTTGTCTTTGAATTTTAATCACGAATATTCAATAGACCTATTGGCTTGATCTAAAGCGTCGTATCAAATATGCTTTAGTCAGCCCGACTTCCACGAGTTGAGTCAATACATCTTATCTCTTATATCTTGTCTAAAAATGTCAATATCCAATTATTCATAGACCTATCGATTAATCTTAAAACGGCGTACTAAATCCGTTTTATGTCAATCTGACTTCCTATAAGTTGAGTCCTTTGTCCCTAGAAAATGAAGCAGTCGATCCTCCCGCAGCTTTAATCGGCAACACTTATTCAAGGATCTTTGTATCTAATTACCCAAGAATCTATTACTCATAAAAACAAAGTGTTTGTCTCTCCCGCGCATCAGGCAGGGATCAAGACAAAGATGCTTTTTGAGCCGACTTCTCTCAACTTAAATATGTATGGACGTAAAACCAATGCCCACACATCTAACGCTGGTAAAAGAATAATGCTTCTCCAGCTGACTTACTCTCATATACACAGACTTCAAATCAATTATCTACGTATCTATCGTCTGTAAAAACAAAATTGTAAAGACAAAAATGTTTCCCAGACTGACTTACTCTCAACTTCATCTTATATCTCTTATCTCATATACATAGACTTCAAATCAATTATCTACGTATCTATCGTCTGTAAAAACAAATTTGTAAAGACAAAATGTTTCCCAGACTGACTTACTAGCGATCGCTATTCAATTCAATGTGCACCACAAATATGTATACTTAAAATACCGTAGGAAATTCCACAATTATTGACTCCATACAACCAAACAACTTAAACTTCTACCTCTGCTCACACAAATCTCACCCTTGATTTGGCTATCTTACAAGAACGCATGGCGGCCGGAGCGCTCCTAGACAGAAAGAATTCCTCAAACGTGGATAAGATCTCCACTTACCTCAATTAATATGGCGCCAGGAATTCAAACCGTCCGCGAACGCAACAACCGTCAAACGCCTTGCCGTCGGAGGGTCACCAACTGAAGAAGGTATATTAAAATCACCAACTGAGGGGTGTAGTTAATCCATAACTTTTTGCGTGTCCAATAAACCAACTGGTGAGATGAGAAATGAACAGAGTTTCCTGCGCAGGATAATTCTTAGAGGAGATCTCCTGTTACACCATTGAATCAAACTCCGACAGGTTTTGATCAACAATGCACACCCTTCTTTCGAAGGGCCAGCCTTTTATTACAATTCAGTCTCCAAGCAGAATATCTCTCCCTTCATGAATGAGCAAATGTGTTATACAGTTGAAGGGCATGTCAAACAACAGAACTCTTAGCGAAGCTGCAGCTGTATTCGTCTCTAGCCAAAATATGTATATTTTCAAGGCACTTTTCATATTCTTCTTCATAACAAAATCTCACTTTATCATTTGACCCAAAAGCACCAATGACCGTGACTAATGGAAAAGCAAAGCAAGTTCTGTTCAAGACCACAATGTACGTGTACAAAATAAAACAAGAAATTCTGGACCAATCAGTGTATAGCAAGGGCGAAAATATGTTTTCGTACAAAGTGATGAGAAGGAACTTTTCTAGACTAAATAATATGGTCCCAGCTTTAACCCAGAACATACGAGGTCAACATCATGTGCCCTGCTCAGGACACAAGACACTTTGACAAACTTAAAATGAAGAATTAAAATGTTCATGATCAGTAACAATAATCGATATATGAAAATAGGTATTAAAATGTTATAATATCCTTCAGTTTCCATAGTCCAAACACATAATTTTCTATGGACCTTGAAAGATCAGTCAAAATGCTTAAAATCGGCTGGCACTGGGGACAACCCGTTTCTGAAAACGTCTGGCAGTCAAAGAGTTAAAATAAGGACCAAGTCCTGCTGCGAATAGCAAATAAGTTGAAAAAAAACAAACAGTTCCTAGTTGCCTATATTGACAATTCAAACTTCAAATATACCACTATGACACTGAGTTCGTATTATTTCATAATTATCTTATAACGCTAACGTGAAAAGAAATGGCTTAAATTGTATTTTAATTTAAAAAAAACAAAAAACAAAGGTGCTCATACTCATGCAAATGCAGTAAATATAAAAAAAGAAAAGAAAAGTAAGGACAAATATATTTCTTAACATTTTGTATTCTTGTGCTGTTGAATGGCTGAAGGCAAACACTGAGCCATGCATGATGAAAGGAACATTCTGCCGGGTGAGAGTCAACACATACTGTATACACATATACTGTATTTATTGTCAATGACGTGCGGCCGTTTTCGCTCTGGGGAAATTAAGTCGGTCATCCATTTTCTATATGCTGTAGATGTCGGACTAAGAGGAAATCAGCTTTGTGTTTGCGTGCATCCTTTTCGCCATTGAAAGAGGAATAAAATTATTTGTCCTCTTTGCGTGTTCCAAAACTTGAAGACAGATTTAATGTAAGAAAAAGCAAAAATGATTTTAATCTAACAGAGATCTCTGGACAACGTAACAGACTCCAATTCATCACTTAACAGGTGGAATTCAGAGCGCCGAATGTGCCTCTTCCGCGTGTAAAATGGCTTCTTATAGTTAAAACCGACCGCCTCTCTTTCATTTGTAGACAAAACATACTCTCTGGGTACTTTTCAAATGAGCGATGGCGAAAGCAGAGTCAGGGGTGCGTGTTCGAAACAGATTCTGTTCTCAAGGACCAAATGTGTTTTCCCACAGAGAAGGAACTTCTAGACCAAATAATATGTCCCATCTCAAGGTCAAATTATACTGAGTTCAACACTTGCTTTACACGTCTATAAAACCTTTCAACATGGTTAATATAAAGAATTAAGATGTTAATAATGTATAACAATGGTTAATATATGAAAATAAAGAATTTAAATGTTAATAATATCTAACACCATCCATGAAACGTTACCACCGTGCACATGTACAGTTGGGGGGGGTGGGGGGGACCCCAGGATTTGGTTAATGGGATGAACAAAGGCCTGATTGATAGCCTGCCGAAGAGCCTGCAGTGTTTTCTTGAATGAGAGGCCGACATCAGCGGGAGACTTTTAATGAGTTTGAAATCACCTTTTTCAACCTTCATCCCTTCTTCTGCCCTGACGGCGTCTCCTAAAATGTAACCGTGCAGCACAGTGGAGACGCTGCGAAATGAGAAATCCACTGATGGGTTATATTGCTGAAACTTTGTGTTTTTTTGGTCACATCGGTGTATAGTTAATTCTAATTGGGTCTGGGGTGCGCATATCTTAGCCCATTGGGGTTTTCTTTTCAACACAGCCACCACAAACAAACATAGAAAAATAGAATAACCCCCCCCCCCCCCCAAAAAAAAAAAATCCGTCCCATTGTGTTAACTGCCCATGCGTGTCTCCTTCCAGATGTTTCGATGGCCATTTGCGAGCAGGCTGGATGGCAGCGAGATGCTGGAGATCCAAGTCTACAATTACAGCAAAGTCTTCAGTAACAGGTGACGTCGCATTCATCATATCAAACTGCATGTTTTTTTTTTGCTCTCGATGCACAATCTATCTAACTGCGCACCGTGTTTTCCAGCTTGTACTAAAATGGTTCTCACTTGTTTGTGCAATGGACTGCAAACCACAACCGCAGTATTTAAATATGATCTTCCTTCTCTTCTTGTTACCTCATGTCATGACTCACAATTAAAAGCAGCATCATATCTTCCTCATCAGTGGCCGGTCATAAAAAAAAAAAAAGAAGTGTATTAGATGGTCAGTAATGGGCCCATTTGTCACTCAGTGATCAAATCAGACAAGGAAGACTTGCGGCCATCATGATGGACGACGCTTAATCACAAAGTGCATTTGATTTAACACCGCATTGGCATACAGACTAATGAGAAACATCACGGCTATTGATATTTGCTGCCGTCATTTATCGCTCCATTTTTGTGACGTATTTACGCCATTTGGGGCGCTTAAGCGTTTTTCATCAATACACACTAAAAAATGATGGGTTGTGTTTGGTAGTTGTGGATTTTGAGCAGACTGGGTTACGTTTACAGATTGGGTTGGAAATTGGATTTGGCGGGCCCATCATTTTGGACAGCTTTGCTGTGTACTGAAGTTGTAAATGTAAAGTATTTGTAGAAAATTGATTGGGGTTCGATTTCTGGCCCACCCACAAAAAAACGGTTGGGTTGGGTTTGGAAAAGCAAATGCAAGTGATTTAATGTAGTTAGTAAAAAAAAAATTTTTGAACCATGGCTACACATTTCTTGGTAGCTTCAACTCATCGTTATGGGGAGTTTTCACCCTTTGTCGGGTCAAAAATCCTGAGCCAATGTGCTGGCTCAAATCTTCAAGCTAGCGTTTGCTGGGTCTCTTTTGGACCGAGCATTAGGTTAGCCATTTTACCCAATTTGGGTTACTTTTTTGATGTATCGTTTAAGAGTGTCAGTTTGTTGTACGCCGTTTCATGGTTCATCATTCGCACCCTCTCTGTTAGATTTTAGCAATCATTTTTTTGTTTTTCTTTCAATATGCTTCCTTAACTCATTCAAACTCAAAAACGTATAAATACGTCTTTAATACTTAATACATGCATTCCCAAAAACGTATTTATACGTTTTTTAAAGTTTTGTGTTTTTTTTTATTCTAGAGCTTACAGAAGGCTTTGATTCAGCTTCTGACATGAAGAGTTCGCTTAAAGCAATGATAGTTGTTAAAAAAAAAACGGCCAGCAGGTGGCAGCAGAGTATAAGAGATCAACCATGTAGCAACATGCTCTTTTTCCTGGTGTTTTCAACAGGTTTGTGAATCATGATGAAACTTAGCTATATTCTAATGCTAATTTCTGCAAAACGGAAGGAAACACATACAAAGAATAGACTCTAATCTTTCTTTTGGTCGGTTCCATGTTTTTATAGCAATAGAGAATATTCTGTGGGCCTTGCAAAAACAGTCAAAATCCAGTAAAGCGGCAAAGGGGGTGAAAATGGCTGGAAGTCAATGAGTTCATGTAATATAAAACATTTAATATCTTCCTATAGCATAGATTTTCAGCTACATGCAGGTGGGTCTGGAATGTATATTCCCATGATAAAAAAAATTAAAAAAAGGATTCGCTATGGCTGCTTGTTTCTCTTCTCAGTCTTTAAAAATTCAACCAGATTCTCGCAGCTGCTTGCTTATAGTCCCCAAGCTTCCACATGTCCCCTATACACTCCTACTCGATTCGACTGTGTGAGTGTGTGTCCACTGACAACATTGCAGCGCTAAAGACTGGTGGCAGGCCTGTGTGACAGATGCGGTGTCACTTCAACAGAAGGACGCTATTAATTGTTACTGCTTTTTTTTTTTCTTCCTGGTGCAGTTTCCAAAGTAGAAAACTGGAACTAGAAGCAGCAGCAGCAGCAGCACTAACTTCTATTATTGCTCAGTTAATGAGTATTTTTCATGATTTCAGAGACTAGAATTAGACGACCAATCCCTTGAGACCTAGAAAGTGGAGGAGCTTCAGTATTATCACCACCAGCACAGCCACCGCCGCATCCCATCCAGTGACCACATGTTCGATAACGCCGCCACAGCACATTGGGAAAGCAGTGACGCATGATGTTCTGTGCGCTGTTCCGCCACACCACTCATGATTTCACAACCAATTTTCTGCTACGGCTGCAGATAATAACAAATAATGTGTTCACCTGGGTAGGGTTAAGCCTGGGGCGGCTTCCTTTGGGGTTCAGATCCAAAATCCACAACTAACTGAAATTGGCGTCAAACCGCCTTCGGGCTCGCATTGCGGACGACACGGCTCACCTGCTTTCTGGGTTTGGCCGTGATGGCACTTTGACCTCACTTCCAGTTGACAGCAGGGGGCGCTGCGGGATAAAATGTCAGCCTAGTCGAAAGTTAGAAGGATTTTTCTCCAGAAAAAAAATAATAAAAATAAAAATAAAAGTAAAAGTAAAAGTAAAAATAAAAATAAAAATAAAAATAAAAATAAAAATAAAAAAATAAAAAAATTAAAAAATTTAAAAATTAAAAAAAATAAAAAATAAAATAAATAAAAAAATAAATAAAAAAAGAAGGATTTTTCCTCGATGCCAAAAAAAAGTGTTGGATTGTAGTCCAGTCTAAATTAGATGGGATTTCAACCCCCGCCTCTGTCTGACATGCTAAATGTATTTGTGCATATCATTACCCATGATACGCACATTTCTCTGGCACGCATGCCAAGTGCTTAAACTATTGATCGCGTGTGCTTGTTTTGTGATATCATCGCTCCCTGCAGGCTTTTATGCTGCCGGGTGATCGTTTTGTGCGCGTCGTCTGATGACTCTTTCAATGATTATGCAACAATTCCACGTTTTATAAATTCACCTTTTAGTACGTTGGTGTTTACCATTAGAGTGCAAGCAAGCCTGCGACCACACTGTGTGTTCCTCATAGACCGTATGACTTGTTGGTTTGTGGGCTGAAATCACTTTTGGGGTAAACTCTTTAAAATATTCAACAGCTCTAATTGGCCAGTTCAATGGTGATTCGAGGTTGATGGTGCGAAGTGTATGGAAGCAATATCGCCATGATTGTATGTTTACGCCTTATTATCCTGCCGGTAACAACGAAGCTATCCGAATTTTGTGGAAGAACGAGAATGTTTTGACTTTGATTTAATTATACGCACAACTCTAGGAGTCTTAATCCATTTAGTCGCGTGTCCAGAGTGATAAGATCTTCAGCGTGTCTACAAAGTGCACAAACATGATGAAAGCTTTGGGGAATTAGCTTGTCTTCACAATTTGCATGCTAGAAACTAGCCATCTTCTAATCAAAAGCTCAATGATGTTTCAAACCTAATTGAATTGGAACAAATCACTCTTCTAATTATGTAAAATAAGTGACTTTCTCATGGATTTTATGATTCTGTTTGTTTTAGACTCACAGCAATTTCTTTACAAAGGCTCCGACTTTTATTTCCAAGCCAGTTAAGCAAGAAAAGTAGCAACGAGCTGGATGCAGTCAAAGCTGCGGCAAAGGAGGAATGATTCTCAGTGGGCTCAGCATGTTTCACAATCAAATCTGCTTAATGCGGGGTAACAATAAGACGAGTGTAAGCAATCATTTACGACGCCGTCTGCTTTTGGCTGTGGTGTCTTTACAAGGATTTGTCCAAATGGCAACGAAAACATTTCTAGTGGAGGAAAACAAAAGATCAAAATGTTCAGCAAAGCTTCTCGCCACTGTCCATTCCGTCAAGTTGAAATCGAACCTGCATACAGTTCAAGCTCATGCAGAAAATTCATTTGAGTGCGTTTAGAATGTGTATCCTTAGACAGGGATAGTCTGCTGGCATGGCAGCTTTAGAGTGCCTTGTTGTCAGCAGCGAGTGCGCTGACGACATCAAAGAGAGAGAGAGCTCAAGAGTGATGGGGGTGTGGGTGATGAGTTGTAATGTTGGAGGGGGTGAGCATCCATGGCATGGTGACTTTAGAGCGCCTCGTCGTCAGCTGTGAGTGCACGCGCACAACAACAAAAAAAGAGCTCAAGAGTCACACCGGGGTAGGGGGTGACGTTGGGGTGAAGGGTTCATACGTGACGGGGCCTTTCCCTGGAATGGGGCCTTAGAGTGCCTCGTTGTCAGGTGTGAGTGTGTGCACATCACAGAGAGAGAGCTTGAGAGTGACACTAGGTTAGGGGGTGATGTTGGGGTGAATGGGTCTGATGTGACAGTTGCTTCGCACTGGCATACTTTAGAGTGCCTCATTGTTGTCAGCTGCGAGCGTGCGCACATCATGGAGAGAAAGCTCAAAGGTGACACCAGGATGGGGTGGAGGGTAATGTTGGGGGTCCGACATGACAGGGGCTTCCCCATGACATGCTGACCTCAGAGTGCCTCGTTGTCATCTGCGAGTGCACGCACATCACAGAGAGAGCTCGAGTGACACTGGGGTGGGGATATGATGTGGGGGGATGAAGGCTCTGACGTGCATGGTGACTTTAGAGTGCCACGTTGTCAGCTGCGAGTGTGTGCAAATCACAGAGAGAGAGCTTGAGAGTGACACTAGGTTAGGGGGTGATGTTGGGGTGAATGGGTCTGATGTGACAGTTGCTTCACACTGGCATACTTTAGAGTGCCTCATTGTTGTCAGCTGCGAGCGTGCGCACATCATGGAGAGAAAGCTCAAGGGTGACACCAGGATGGGGTGGAGGGTAATGTTGGGGGTCCGACATGACAGGGGCTTCCCCCTGACATGCTGACCTCAGAGTGCCTCGTTGTCATCCGCTAGTGCACGCACATCACAGAGAGAGCTCGAGTGACACTGGGGTGGGGATATGATGTGGGGGGATGAAGGCTCTGACGTGCATGGTGACTTTAGAGTGCCACGTTGTCAGCTGCGAGTGTGTGCACATCACAGAGAGAGAGCTTAAGAGCGACACTCGGTTTAGGGGTGATGTTGGGGTGAAGGTTCCCCCCGGCATGGTGACTTTAGAGCGCCTCATTGTCACAGTTTGAAAAAGCCCTACGACAAACCTGTTTCTATTTCCATTATTTCCTTTGGGTAAAAAGGTTCAAATCTGACCAAATTGGAGTTAAATTAGTGTCTGTTGGAATCCTCAGTGAAAAAGCTGTAGGTGGAAAGGAGTGAATGGCATCTTTGGCCGCACAAGCCACCTACACGTTCTTATTATGGCCGTGTCCATGTGTCACGTTGAGCCGCTGCTTCCTTTCAACTGTAACGAGCTGGAAATGAGCCGATGAGAAAAACAGCCCATCCCGCTCACCGCTTACCTTCGCCAGCAGCTACGACTGCCACACTCTTCACCTTCAACCCACTCGCGCCTTACAGTCCATAGCAGGACTTCGACACCAATACACAATGACATGCATTGATTGTTGTGTTTTCAGACTAGTGGGGACGTTCTGCATGGTGCTCCAGAAGGTGGCGGAGGAGGGGCAACTCGAGCTGACCGACACACTCATAGACGATAATAACACATCTATAAACGTGAGTCTAGATTTAGGATTATTTTTGCCACAAACTCATATTGTTTTCAGCAAAAAAAAAAGATGAAATCATGTCTTCTCATGAGAGCAGAATTACAGTCACACAGGATACGAAACGATACCATGCTAACACCGCAAAGCTAACTGTGTGAATACAGACACAAATAACATTTTCTTACGTTTTAATGATGTTCATCAGACTTTTATTGGCGTCATTAACTCAAAGCCTACATAATGTGCCTTATTCAGGATGGGTGAGTGAGTTCTATCTTATTTTTCAGTATAAATGCTCATCAATCTCCAATTATTTTGTTTAGTTTTTTATGTTGTCATGGCCCACTTACTTGCATCTAATTATATTGCTTGTTGTTGACTCTACTGCTCACCAGGGGGCGTATTTGCATTGCATCTTGGGATTGCAATCATATGATGTGATGTGGTCTGAAATGATCTCATTCTTTAGTGTTTACAGTCTTAGAAAGTTCCTTAAATCTGGCCTTAAAGCATTCCATAACTTGTATATGGATTTATTTACCATAATTTACTACTTATTTCAGTTTTACTTAAAATTTTTTTTTTTTTTTAGCTTTTATTAGTTTCTGTTTAGTTTTCATTAGTTGTTTTTTTTCCAAACTTGCTTCATTTTAGTTTAATTTCACATATACTGTACACTACACTGTATATACATATATATTAGGGGTGTGCATCGCTCCACCATTTTCGATACGTGAGCTACGATGCAATTCAAGATTGTAACGATAAAATGTAACAATTTGATTCGGTTTGATTCGATCCGTAGCTTTTGTTTGCAATGCGCAACATGTAAAAATCGCTTCAAAGCTCAAACTATCCAAGGTCAAAGCGATTTGTATCCGGTATACTGTACAAAAAAGACGATTTGATATGCATCTCGATACATGGGGTGCGATACGATACTCGTGTATGATACCGACAAAGATGAAAAACAAAATACATTTTTGCTAGAATTATAGTTTATTTGATTTAGTTTTATAAACATAATCTGTAATTTTAGTTTTTTTTTTTTTTAATTACTCACATTTTTATTTTATTTCGTTAACAAAAAATGTTTAATTAATTTTAAACGCACAACTTTTGTAACGCATCTGGCTAAAAGGCGACAAACAAAATCGCCTATCAGATTGAATTCTCACACAAGTTCGGGTCAAGGTGTTAACGGAGGAGAACAAAGCAAAAAACAATCGGTCTCTAAGCAACAGCAGCTTAATTGTATTCTTGCGCTAACCGCTAATTATAGCTCTTGAGAGAAAGTTGTTTTTAGCGATTAGTGTGAAGATGTTGGCGGTTCTGACTGAGGCAGCTTTCAGGCGAGTTGCGATGGGGGGGGGGGGGGGCACGTGCTGATGCGATGTTTTTTCAGACGATATGGCACGCCCGTGGGAGCGCTTTAAGACTCAACACGCGCACGCATGAAAGTGGCTACACGCGTACATACAGACAATTAAGGCTGAGCAGAAGCGAGGCTCAAGGATAGCGCTTTCTTTTGCAAATATGTGCTGGTGTGGTTGCTATAGTAACACCAAATAAAAGTAGACCGATTACTCTGAGAATTGGAAGAAAAGCTCAGGGAGCGAGGAAACATTTTTCATCGCAGCCGTCTTTTTGCTTGCAATAAATCGACTGTGAAAAAAAAAAGTCTGAAAAATATTCACCCCCAGCCCCCAAATAAAAATTCCCAGAAGAAATGACTTTGTCACCATTGATTCTGTGGGGGATTTTTAAACTACTGTTAACCAAATTTCCCCAGAAGGCACCCTAGAGATGATTTACAGCCGAGTCCATTTCCTGTAATGGCAGCTGTTTTCACACACAATTAAATGCATTTAATCTAAAATAAGACGCGAGTTAGCCTTAAGGTGCGGCAAATTATGTGAAACTTCCAACAGTGCCAGGAAGAAGAATGGAGCAGATCAATTTAGGAAAACAAAGCAAATTGACAGCTTTAAAGAGTAAATCATTTAAATGCACTAGTTAACAACTGATAAGGATTATTTATTTGGGTTGATGACGATTAATCGGCTAATTCATTGAAAAATGCAATTAATGAAATGACCTCTTTTTGGGTGCAATAAATGCAAGCCTTTTTAACCAAGTCTTCCTCCGGTTTTCAGACCAGCGTTACCATAGAGATCCGATACCAGCCGATGGACGGCACAGCGGGCGTGTGGAGTAACGGCGAGCATCTGGACGTTCCCGACGACCGCGACGGGATGTTTACGTTCGAGACGGACAGCTTGCTGTCGGGGCAAAGCCACGGATCGGGGGCGTCTGCAAAACGATCTTTGCAGGGATCAATACCCACCTTCAGAAAGTGAGTTCAACGTGATGCCTCACCCAAATGTGAAATATGAATATGATGCAAAGTACGATTTATTTTTATTATTATTATTTACAATGCTATGATATGATTCAGACTTCCTGCTGCTAACAGGTGAGCATTAGACACCACAACGGGTCTCCAGGGCTTGCATGAGGAGTACTTTTTGTTCCGCCACCGGTTTGTCCTTGGAAGGGGCATTCGTGCGTTCAGTACATCCGAGAGTTCCTAGCGCGCCAAAGCACAGTTCTGTCCTCTGGCAAAGTGCGCAACAGAAGGGGAAGGAAGTTTCACTTGGGAAGCTTTTGTGTCCAAAAGATCCTTCCTTGTGTTTGCCACTTTTACAAGTAAGAGGCCTTATCACCTTTTCCACAGTCTTAGAAACTTTTTTTTTTCTTCTCTGGGTTAGGGTTAGAAAAGAGAAAGAGAAAAAAAAAACCTTTTATTTTTTCCCCCTTTCCATCATGCGGCAAATGCATTTTGATGCTAATTGGACTGGATCCTGGGATCCGAAGCACAGATAAGGTCACGAAGAGAATGACCTCATCTTACAGTCAGACATTTTTGCTTTAGGAGTCGCGAGGAGCAGAACATGGAGAATGACACTCCTGGATAAGAACGTTTTTTTTTTTTTTTTCTCTCGAGTAGATTCGTCAATCTCTGATATCTCTGTTTTCCCTCTTGGCAACATTTCTCTTGTTTACAACTCGGCCACGACAGTGAAGATGTATCAGAGAGCTCTCACTTGAAAGTTGTTTTTTCTTGTGAATGCCTTGAGGGGGAAATATTGCGGAAGACAGCTACATTTTTGCCACACTTTTTTGTGTCAATGGCGATGGCGATGCGCTTTCTCCACCATTTATTGTTGTTTACTGTATGCAAAAGTATTGGAACGGCCAGGTCAATTGTTGTCCTTTTGGTTTCAGATTCAAAATTGCAGCTTTTTATATCTGTATGCGTAAAACAACTGAGGACAGACCACCTTTTTTGGACACGCCCACTTTTCAAGTGAGCAAAAAGTATCGGAACAGACATTATGAAATGAACTTAAAGGGAAGAACATTTGAAATGCTTTTTTTCCAGGCCTCTACTGCAGAATCTTTCAGTTCTTATGCTCAATATTTTTTGCATTATATAGTTGACAACTCTCTGGTCTTCACGTTTATTTAACAGCAAATTTGAGTACCTCCCACCAAACTCATTCTTCATGCAGTGTTTGCCCGCAACTTTGGAACATTTACCTGCAAGCCTTTAAGTCTTTCCAGGTGTGACGCAAACCCCAACCCTAGCATGCCAGGACCTCACAATGGCAGTTGCATCCATCTGGAATAATGACAAAGTCACACTGTGCTCAAATCCTTTTCCTATTCTTACATTTCAGGATATTCAAGAATTGTTTTTTTTTTTAATTAATTTAATATAATTTAATTTTACGGTCCATTAGAAATGCACTCAGCGAGGCGTGCATGTTTAATTGAATCCCAAACAGCAGGCAAATGATTGAATGAATTAGCATATTTGAACGCCGTTACACTAATTATAATAAAAGCGTGTTTCGCTTTTGCGAACGTGACAGCGGCCACCGAGCGGACGTCAGTTTCAGTGCACAGCGGCAAAGTGACTTCCGAATGGTTCTTCAGGATTCCAAATTTATTTCTCGTTGTCAGCAGTTACCTAAAGCCAGCTTGTCAGGCCTTTATATATACCTGTCATATACGCTTCATTATCTTCCCCTAAATTGAAAGGCATTGTAGTGTAAGTTGCTGCAGGCTTCCCCCTTCCCCCCCCCCTTCCCCCCCCTTCCCCCCCTGCCCCCCCTGTGTGGGTTGCGGGCCTGCACGATGATTTATGACCATCTCCTTTACACTTTTTTTTTTTTTTTTTTTTTTGCTATCTGATGCACCTCAATGAGAAAAGCTCTGCAGAGGTTTTGCCACCCCGAGTGAATATATCAACTGGTGAGTGGGTGGGCTGTCACTCAGGGTAAGAGATTCCAACAGGACACATTTAGCCACAACAAGAATGTTAAATATCTTTAGAGTGCAAACATACTAACAAGGCACTTTTTTTTTTTTTGGGTCCTTGTAATTAGTGATGGGAAAATGAAGCTTCATGAAGCACTTGCGATCTTTTTTTACTCCTCTAGATGGTGCTCTTGGTTTAGAGATGAAGGCTTAGCGCAATGATAATTGATTAAATTTGCACTGCATCTTGAATCCAAGAGTGCCATCTAGAGGAGTCAAAAAATATCACAAGTGCTTCATGAAGCTTCATTTTCCCATCACTCCTTGTAATATGTATGCACTATTTACGTAAATGACGTTGATAAAGACCTACTGTGTTGTCCTTCTTTGAAGCACGGCTGCTTTTGTAGTGGCAGAAAGTCTTTTGATTTAAAGATTTGCTGCGTATCTGGAAGTAAAACATCGGAATGAACAAGTCTGAAACAGACGGCTTCTTTTCCAAGCCGCTTGGTCAAATTGCAATGAAAAATGGATTTAAAGGGAATATGGAGGTGTTGGACTCACTCGGGGTTTCGCTACCTGTCTTTTTTTTCCCCGTCTTCCTTGCGGCCTCATCAGAATGCATTATGTAGGACTTTTTCAAATCACTTTATAAAATATGAGGTTTGGGAGCACAAAGACACTTACAAGAGTGTAAATGAGTTGGAAGATTGTGATAATAACATCTAGAAAATCAAGTGGAGTGACGATGCTGCAAAGGCTGGGGAATCTGGTAACACATTTCTTGGTACGTTCTAAAAACAGTTGGGTCCAAAAATGGACCGAGCCACCTCTTGGGTCTATTTGATGAAACTTGGGCCGTTTTTTTCTACAACGCAACACAATTTTTTGGACTGTTTTGTACAAAATGACCCAGATTTGGGGGATTGTTTTGTACAAAAACTCCTAATTTTTATTTAGGCTCTTTTATACAAAATGACCCCCAAAAAAATCCGCTGTTGTGGACAAAATGACCCAATTTTTTGGGTTGTTGTTAAAAAAAAAAAAAAAAAAAAAATTTTTTTGTTCCAACTGTTTTTAGAGTGTAGTTTTAACTCATCAGCATGGGTAGTTCTAACTACTTATTGGATTGAAGTCTTGACCCAACGATAGGACATATCCACTCAAAACACTGGGTGTAAATAACCCAACATTTGGCTCACCCCATTTGGCACCCAGTGCTGGGTTAGCTATTTCACCCAGTTTTGAGTTACTTTTGACCCGGCCGTCTTAAGAGCGTTAGAGGATGGACGGGGATGAGTTGACTTGACTAACTTACCCGAAATAGGCCCAGTCCGGGAAAAAGCTTTGCCGTCCGTCTCCTTTGGTGTGATTGACGTTCAAGTGCACTTCTGTGTGTGAACTGGATCGCTGTGAGCAAGTGAGAGAAAAAGCCCCGGTGTCAGAATCTATTCAGCAAAGTAACTCGCGCAGAACACACGTGAATTATTTAGCATTCATATACAGTGCATTGCTAAAGAATATATTGTAGATATAGATTGGCAAGCATAGCCAACTCTTCCATGTGGGGTGTCTGGTTGTGAGCAATAATACGTCCTCGTATCGTTCATTTGCAAGTGCCATATACACGTGTAACAAGGCAATCTATCCATGCTGTCATCTATTATTGATTTGCACCCCCAACCAGCATAAACACAGCATGGTTCATTTTCATTTGCAAATTCACGTGCGCACAACTTGTTATACCTCACATACTTGACATACACACGTTTGTGTCGACTGTGTGTGAATGAATTTGGCCATTTTTCTTTTTTTTTCAAAAACAAAAAAAAAACGACAAAAAAGAAAAATAATTTCGCCATTTCTACTGTCGTGTCGGCAGTATTGACGTTTTATTTTTTATTTTATTTTTTATTAAATCTACCTGGAAAGAATTCTTGTAAAATTTAAAAGATTACAGATTTCGATTCATTCATCATTAAATCAATCGTTTTTTCATAACATTTGTCTTTAATAAACCTGGATGGTCAAAATGAGTTGGTTAAAATTTGAAAAAAAAAAAAAAAAAAAAAAAAAACGTCTCCATCAGAAAACCTACATAAACAGCAGAGACAAGCTTTTAAGTACAATATTATTATTATTATTATTGTTTACTGACATACACATGTAAAAATTATTTAACCGCTGTTTGATAATATATATATATATAAAAAACATCCTAGATCTTAAAGTGTGAGTTTTGAGTCTACTTTTACTACTTGGTCAGTCAACTTTGGGATTTCGGTGTTTGTTGATGTTGTTGACTGACGTGTTGGCCCACAACACCCTTTTGACTGCTGGTAACATTAACCACCCTCATTATCTACCAATTATATCCTCCCCTCCATGAGTCGCTCCCCTCCTTGCACCCACGCTTCAACCCCCCCCCCGCTCATTGGTCTCATCTGCTTGCGTGTTTTGGACCTGCAGCACCTCATAGATGAGAAATAGAATAATCATCGAAGTTTATGAAAAGGATTAATGGTGACCTTGCATCGCTATTAAGTGGACGGGGACAAGTAAGTGTTTCATGTGTTAAGTATGAAAAAAAAATTGTATTTTCAGACTATGCTTTATTTTTTTTTTATTTTTTTTAATTTTTTTGGGGCTTTTTTTTTTTTTTTTAATAATGCAGAAAAAAATTTACATTAAGGAGAATAGCAGCTTCTTTGGGCCAGCTGGGAAATTGATCATGTTAAATTCAATGCATCAAGTTATTTAGTTGTTAACTTGATGGAGCTTCAAATTATTTGTTGAATACATCAGCTGTCGACGTATTTAACGTAGTAGCTTAGCATCCTGGAGCAATGACAATTATTTCAAATTTTTGCTGGGACTTTCCATTGGGGTTAGGGTCATTGAACACATTTTTCAAAGGCAAATTACTACCTAATGTCTGTATTTGAAATATTTTTTGGTGTGTTTTTCATGTAATATTCTCATTACTGAGCAGTTTTCGTTAGTTGTAAGTTGTAATCATAATAATTACTACTAAAAAAAAATAATAATAATAATAATATTTGACTGTGTATGGAGTGATACTGTATATGAGTTTCACTTTTTTTAAATTCATTGAAAGATTTCGAAATTTGAACTTGACATGGCATTCTTGGAAACAATTCTGCCTTGTTTTTCCACACGTGGGCCGGGGATTATAACAGAAACAGGACCCAGATACCGTAGACGGATTGTCAATGCTTGAGGACGCAAAGGCAAAAGCGTATTCATTAATTTGCTGCCGTGTATCCATATCGGCAGCAAATTGGACGGTCACGCGGTTTCTTAATTATTCAGGCTGCTCATTCGGGGGCTGTCGCCGGTGACATCACGAGTCTTTGTAGTGGCCGGGATATGCGATCCAGATCATACAAATGTGGAGAAACCGGACACTCTTGTTTTTGTCATTGTGGCTTTGACCAATTGCGGCTGACGGCAACTCGGACTTCAATGTCGTGCCGAGTCGCTATGATTGACTTGGCGGTGTTTGGTTGCCTCTTGATCGGTGTCAATCAGTCTGGTGGCTTTGGGCCCAGTGATTGAAAGTGACCTTGGAGGCTTGTTTGGAGAATCAAGTACAAGTTGGTGGTATCACTTGCACCCTGTCCCTTTTGTCTTCCACAACAGATCGGGGAAAGCAGTGTTTGCAGCCATGAAGCTTGGCAAGATCAGGGGATCGAAAGAAGATCACAAGAAAGGTCATGGAACAAGTCTTGAGACCAATTATTATTTTTTTTTTTTCAAAATTCAATATATGCAGTATGTTTGTTTGTTTTTTTGGGGTGTGAGCACACATTACTTCCCCTAAAGAAACCCCTAAAAAAGATTAAAATACTGTTCAAGCCTGTATCCCACACAAAAAGTTCATTTCATTTCAGGGTTCGTTCAAGGTCGCAGCATTTCCTAAACGTTCTCTGACCTGTCTTAATATTATCCTAAACAGTCTTAATGGTCTTGTTGCAAGGACATTTTGGGACAAGAAAGACCATTAAGACTGTTGAGAGAACATTTAGGAATGTTTGCAACCTTGAACAAACCCTGAGGAACCCTCAAATGAAATCAGCGTTCACTAGTGTCAAAAACGTTCATCTCTCAGTGGGACATGGGCTTAATAAAATTAAAATATTTAGAGATATAGGTATATTTATTTATTTATTTAAAAACTTGTAGGGCATTCCACTTGGGGACATTTTTTTCCTCTATTTTTGGTACAGTTGAGTTCGGTTCTCCATCGGTTCAGATGAACATCTTAGCGAGAAAACTTCACCAATGAATTAAAGGAAGATTTTATGTGACAATACAATGCTACATGATGAAATTAGCCGCGGGCAAACGGCAATAATAAATAATGGAACAAACCTATCACCAAAAAAAAAATTTAAAAAAATTTTTTTTTAATTCAGTTGTATTTGTTTGTTTTGTGACAGCAGTTTGAAAAGCTGTTTATTAAAAAAAAAAAAATTACTTCACAGGTTGTACCTCGGATGAGCCGGCAGTGCTCGACATGGAGGACCTGGACAAGAAGGCGATGCGTCTCGCTGGGATGTTGGAACCGGACGCCATTTCGCTGGCGTCTGTCACTGCTGTCACCACCAACATCTCCAATAAGAGGTCTCAGCTTTGACTGCGATGCAAAACACATTGGATATAAACACAGATGTTAGCATGAAGTGAAATACAAATGGATTTATTTAATGAAGAAACAAAAATCTTTGCGCTCATTTGTTCAGGTCCAAACCAGATATTAAGATGGAACCAAGTTCTGGACGACCAGTGGATTACCAGGTTTGTGTGCATGGCTAACATGCTAGCTTAGTATCTTTAAGTAGCATTACACACATACAGTATATTGATTTTGTCTAAAACTCTTTAATATGCCTAAAAAAAACAATTGTATTAGGGAGAAAAGTGTCTATTCAGGCAGAATTGTCTCTTTTGTTTCTGATGCTGTTAACATTAGTGGCTGTGCTAATGTTGACTTTTCAGAGTTGTGAGTACAAACAATAATACAATGTTTTTGGCTTTTTAGATTTCCTGTAAAGTAGTGATTATGGAATATTTTTTCCCGACAGCCACAGAATTTAGGTTTACAGCTACCCATTGGTATCTCCCACAACGGCGTCAAAGTCAATTATACCTTCAAACTTTCAGGAAGAGCCCGAGAGTGAAATGAAAAAAAAGGCATCCGTTTTCCTTTTACTGTAATGTTAAATTGGTCTCTACAAATGCATCACATGAGACCAGTGAGATGATTCACAGCAGCAAACTTTTACCTTGCAATTGCATGTTATTGTAAACAGTCCAGCCTTTATGTCTACCTCTCATCTTATTTAAAGGTTAATTATACCAGGAAGATACCTTGAGCTCCTAATGGCTTTGTCTTTCAAATGTAGTATTAGTTTAGCCTCGGGAGATGTCGTCGTTAAATGGAAGTCTGGGAAAAGCAAAGAATCGGGGGGGGGGGGGGGTCATTAAATTATGTTGAGGTTAATGACTCGTGTGATTTATTTAAGACGCCGATGTTCCAGCTGGTCGGCCCTCTATCCTTTACGCGGCGCGTCAACGCTGACGAATTCTCGTCTCCCATCAGATTAGCATCACCATCATCGAGGCCCGCCAGCTTATTGGCCTCAACATGGACCCCGTGGTGTGCGTGGAGATCGGCGATGAGAAGAAGTACACGTCCATGAAGGAGTCCACCAACTGCCCCTACTACAACGAGGTGAGATTCCAATGCTTGGCAGGATAAACGTTTCCAGTGTTACTCAAATGGTCTCCACGGCCATAAACCGACTGCGTGATTAGCTGCCATAAAACACGAATCATTGATTGTTTTGTCAGGGAATTAAATTTTATCCTCACAGGCGCAACAGGACCAACTTAAGAAGCCGAGAACATGGTAATGGGTTTTCGTTGGCTGCAATAAACATGCGATAAATTTTGGAGCAACCTCCACCAGGGTTTAACTAGTAACCAAAATGGAAATATGAATGACCGTTCATGTGAAGCCAATAAAACAAACAAGTAGCTTGAGTGAACTAAACTGAACGCAAATTAACTCATTCATTCCCAGCCATTTTCACTGAAGCAACCCCCTTTGCTCCCTATCGGCTGTTTTACTGGATTTTGACTGATGTTGCAAGGCCCACAGAATATATTGTATTCTATTGCTATAAAAAAAAATGGAACCTACCAAAACAACGATTAGATCCTCTTCTTTCATCAGGAAAATAAAAGTATATTTCTATCAGTTTCCATTTTATCCAAGTTTTTTTGGGGGGGGGGTGTGATGATGGCATGTCAAATTGGTAAAATTACCGAATGAGCTCTCAAGAAAAAAAAAATATATATATATATATATATATATATATATATATATATATATATATATATATATATATATATATATATATATATATATATGTCCAAGTTTCATCTTTATTCACAAATCGTTTTAAAACACTGGGGAAAATAGCTTTTTCTCTTATACTCTGCTGCCACCTGCTGGCCGTTTTTTGTAATAACTACCATTGCTTTAAGTGACCTCTTCAGGTCAGAGGCTGCATCAAAGCATTCTGTATACTCTAACATTAAAAAAAAAATTTTTTTTTTAATTAAACACGTATAAATACGTTTTTGGGACCATGGGCAAGATTTAAAATAGAACGTTTTTTGGAGCAAATGAGTTAAGCACAAAAGAGGATTGGACCAACAACTGCCTCCTAATACAAAAGTGGAAGAAAAACTCGATATGCCTGCCCTTGTCAACCCCAAAAATATATTTCATCCATGAATGCAAAACACCTCACCCTTGAATAGTTCCCCAACGAGCTTTCGTTGCAAGATGCTTCTTCGTGTCACACTGATCCGAGTCCTGTGGAGAGAAGACGAACAAGTGAGAGTTTGTCTGCTATCGATTCTTTTGTCCGTGACAAAACCCCCCGCGGACACACAAACTGAAAGGTAAACCTATCAGGATAATGGCCCTCACAGCTTTCCAGACTATTTTCTCACCCTTCAGTGGAGCTTTCTATCATTCATGGATATCGATGGCGCTATGAAAGGAGGTGGTATAGACTCATGTGCTTGCTTGGCTTCTTTTATAAATGTGATTACCGCACTGACTTTCTTCACACTCCGCGTCAGTACTGACACTATCATGAAAAGATCGCCATCACAGTTTTTACTATCCGCTCAATTCTACCATTGAACGATGTATTGATGTCTGCTGAGCGCTAACATTTTATGAAATGATCTCCCCCCCCCCCCCCCCGTCGTATTTTCTCCTCTCTCTGCAGTATTTTGTCTTCGACTTCCACGTCCCCCCTGATGTCATGTTTGATAAGATCATTAAGCTCTCGGTAAGGATCACCTCTCAACCTTTATTACTGTAAAATCATTAACTCATTCAGTCCCCCTTCGCTCCCGGCTGTTTTACTGGATTTTGACTGATTTTGCAAATCCCACAGAATATTGTTCTATTGCTATAAAAACATGGATTAGAGTCTCTTCTTTCATCAGGAAAAAAAAAAAGGATTTTTCTATCTGTTTCCGTTTTGCAGCAATTAGCATTAGAATATAGGTAAGTTTCATCATTATTCACAAATCTGTTTAAAATACTTGGTCAAAGAGCTTTTTTTGCAATGCGGCCTGGGTTGATCTCTTATACTCTTATACTACCATTGCTTTAAGCGTTCTCTTCAGTTCAGAGGCTGCATCAAAAAGCCTTCTGTATGCTCTAGCATAAAAATAAAAACGTATAAATACGATTTTGGGACCATGGCAATATTTTAAATTGAACGTTTTTATAGTTTTTTTTTTAAAGCAAATGAGTTAATTATCCATAACATGAGCATATCCCTAAAACAAACATTTCTTCAGCATTTTGTGTTAATATTTGATTCTACATTCCACGTTCAGGTTATTCACTCGAAAAACCTTCTTCGGAGTGGAACACTGGTGGGAACCTTCAAGATGGACGTCGGGACTGTCTACCATCAACCTGGTAGGCTACAAACTATGAATATCAAAACATGTATGCAGATTTACTGGATTGGGAATGTTGGGAACGTTGGAATGAAGTTCCCTATTTGGCTCCAAGAAGAATGTCGTTTGGTCAAACCCAGAGCACCAGTTCTACCACAAGTGGGCCATCCTGTCCGACCCGGTCGATATCACAGCGGGATGCAAAGGCTACCTGAAATGCGACATCGCCGTGGTGGGCAAAGGCGACAACATCAAGACTCCACACAAGGCCAACGAGACGGATGAGGATGACATTGAGGGGTGGGCCAGAATATTTATCTCCGTGACCGATTCGATGTAATGAAAAATCAAGTTGGATACATGATTCCAATGCGTTCCCTTTCTGTCTTTCAGGAACCTGCTACTCCCCGAAGGGATTCCGGCGGAGCGTCAATGGGCGAGATTCTACGTGAAAGTCTACCGTGCCGAGGGCCTTCCTAAGATGAACACCAACATCATGGCTAACGTTAAAAAGGCCTTTATTGGAGAAAATCGGGACCTGGTGGATCCTTACGTTCAAGTGCACTTTTCTGGACAGAAAGTAAATGGACACTGCATGCTTGATAAAAGTATTGGGACACACCTCTTGATCAGTTGCTAATTAACCCTGGAGAACCCAAGAACCCTTTTCTTCTTTGGAAAATTATGAATTATACATTAAATGACTGCTATAAGTTCACTGAACACGAAAATATATGTTTTTTCAATTTTAACCCTTTTTTTTTTAACTAGCTCAGAGTTGCTAATTTATCAAAATATATATATAAAACATACTCCTAGGCATTCTGCAACATGATATGAAATAGATTAACAAAAAAAAACACAATTTTACCATCTGATGGTTTTGTTTGGATTGATTTCCAGCTCAACAAAACAGCATGTTGCCAGCCATCTTGTCACCACCACTTTGGCTCATGTAAGTGCAATATTCATCCACTAGATGGCCCCATGCAGGGGTCAGAAGTGGCACTCTGGACTTTTCAAGTTAAATTTGTAAAAAAAAAAAAAAAAAAGGTCTTTGTTATTTGAGTAGCAGAATTTATAGGGGCCAAATTTGACCCCGTGGCTTCTCCAGGGTTTCAAGGATTTGATTGGACCCCTTGAATCTTTTGGACCATTCCACCGGTCCACGCAGTTGAAGTGTCCCACTGCTTTTGTCTGAATATTAACTGCCGTAGCAGTCCTAGATGTTCTGCCTCCGATTTCAAAGCACGTACCGTCCCCACAGGGGAAGACCTCGGTGCAGAAAAGCAGTTATGAGCCCATCTGGAACGAACAAATCGTCTTCACTGAACTCTTCCCGCCGCTCTGTAAACGCATGAAGGTCCAAATCCGTGACTCAGATAAGGTCAATGATGTTGCCATCGGGACCCACTTCATTGACCTGCGAAAAATATCCAACGATGGTGACAAAGGTAGGTCAAACGGGAGGGTTACGAGGGGAGGGCAACCGAAACGCTTTAATTGCAAATGGGCATTGATTAGTTGCCGTGTGCTAATTAGCGCTTCCATGAGCCACCCGATCCCCATTACGGGATAATAATGAAGTCAACGGAGGACTATTAAAAGGTCTGATGGTCAATTGGGTATCAATGGCGAATTACCAAATGAATTCATTCAACTGATGGACTGTATTGGAAGAAATAAAACTGAACCGTGTTATCCAGGGTTCTTGCCGACCTTGGGTCCAGCCTGGGCCAACATGTACGGCTCGACACGGCAGTACACCCTCATGGACGAGCACCAGGACCTGAACGACGGCCTGGGCGAGGGCGTGTCCTTCCGAGCCCGTCTGCTGCTGTCCGTCGCCGTGGAGATCCTGGACACGACGAACCCGGAGATCCTCAGCTCCACCGAAGTGCAGATCGATTCTGTCTCCAACATCTCGGAGGTGAGAGTAAAGTGATGTGGCTGGAAATGTTGCCGCAACATGTCCTTTTTTCCTGTCAGAGCGCCACTGGCAAGATGGAGGAGTTCTTCCTCTTTGGAGCCTTCCTGGAGGCCACCATGATTGACCGAAAGATTGGCGACAAGCCGATTACTTTTGAAATCACAATTGGTAAAGTAGTGGCTTTCTTTTGCAATCGTTGAAGCTAAAAGAAAAAGGATGAAGGTTGAACCTGAAAAGCAATGTGCTGATACACCCCCAATAAAGGTAACTATGGCAACCAGATAGACGGTATGAGCAAGCCGTCGTCATCGAGGAAGAAGAAGAAGGACGGCGAAAGCGACGAGGAGGACAACGAGCTCATCCAAAATTCCAGCGAAGACGAGGGCGATGAGGAAGGCGACCTGGAGTCCATCTCCTGCACGCCGCTCATGAGGCCCGTCATCACAGACAGGTCAGATCAACTACTCTTTTTGGAAGAGGTGGACTTCCAGGGGAATTACTTCAAATAGAAAATCTTCTAGTAAACTTCCAATTTGAAATGTAGCGTTTTTGACACCAATCTTGGATTTTTTAATTTTTTTTATTTTTTTTATTTTTCCAGGAGAGCTCAGTATTGTTCATTCGATTTGACATCATCATTGCTCTCCTTTTTTTTAAAAAAAACAAATAAATTTAAAAAAATTAATAAATGTTTTTATTTATTTATTTATTTTTTTATATATATACATATATATATACATATACACACATATATATATATATATATATATATATATATATTTTTTTTTTGTATGTGGGTGTGTGTGTGTGTGTGTGTGTGTGTGTGTGTGCATGCGTGCGTGCGAGCGTGTGTGTATTCATCAGTTCACCTAAAGCCCATTAAAAAAAATCCCATACTAATAATATAATATAATAATAAATTGCCAAATGCAGAAACATCAATGTAAGTTATCACGATGTGGTGGCTCTCGCTAACAGACAGAATTAAGTAACCAGAATTAGGTTAAAAAATTCTAAATGCGTAGACCATGTTTCTATAAATTTTGATATTTGGTTTTTATTTGAGGCAGATATTTTTTCCATTAAAATGTGATTTATGAGGAGGTTAGACCATTGGTCGATATTCAGAGTTTGTTTATTTTTCCAGTTAACAAGAATTGTTTTTTTAGCGATAGTAAGGGCTACAAGTGTAGATTGAAATTGTTTATGTGGTAAGTCAGTTGTTGTTAGGTCACCTAGCAAACACAAGTTTGGGGATAAAGGTATCCTACAGTCCAAAATAGCGGAAAGTTTTTCTAAGACTTTAGTCCAGAAATACATAACCGGAGTACATAACCATAAAGCATGAACATAAGTGAAGCATGAACATAAGTGTCTTGGATTTTTTTCTGACACACCTCATATGCACGTTTGTGTATTTGTCGTACGTTGTTTATTCAAAACCTAGTTAGCAGGCTACTTCCTGGTTCATTGATTAAGACGTAAGACAGTAGGACCTGACCATATTTGATTGTAGGTTAGGGTAAGCAGTTTTATAGTGACCAAAATGACTAAAACATCATATGTAATTTTCTTGAAAACATTTTTTAATGGAAGCACCACCATATTTGTTTATTCATGAATCCATTTATTAGCTAGCAGGCTACTGCTTGGTTGGCAGAATACGACGGGATTGTGACATTTTTTTTTTAGAATCGTTTGTTGACAAGAGAAAATTAGTAACAAAAATAAGTAAAGTGCTGTATTTGTAATTATTTGTCTGTCCATTTGCCAGTCATCAGACTAATTCATGGGGAAAGATGTAAGACGTTAGAAAAAGACATTTACTTTGTGTTGTGGTTCTAGTTTCACTACAATTGATTAGATGGATTAGATTCTAGGTTGTGGGAATGAATTCCATTGTAATCTAAATGATTAAAAGATCAACTTAATCCCTTAGACAAAAAATAATAATAATAATAATTAAAGCGATAGTGATCCAAACAATACCACTGACACATTTTTCCTCTCCAACAGGAATTACTTTCATCTTCCCTACTTTGAGAGGAAACCATGCGTGTACATCAAGAGCTGGTGGCAGGACCAGAAACGGCGACTGTACAACTCCAACATGATGGACAAGATTGCTGACAAGCTGGTTAGTACGCTTTTGCCCGTCCGGCTTATCCCTATTTATGGTTCAAATTGTTCCGCAGGCTTTTACTCTATATACTGATATGTAATCAGAATGATGGACGCCTGTTAGCTCAACTCAGACATCACAGTGGGCCGAAAATAACTGTTACAGCCCATAATTCAGCCAGTGACCCGTGATCTAGTAATGACGGTACTTTTGGACCACTTCTGGCAATTGACTAGCCACTGAAGAGAATAATAATTCATCTCACATTTTGTGTCACATATGGCTGCTCTCTGTTTGGTGTTTCTTTTTTTTCTTTATTTCTTTTTTTTTTTTTTTTATCCTGTTTGGTGTTTGTGTGTGCAGGAGGAGGGCGTAAACGATGTTCAGGAGATCATAAAGACAGAGAAGGCCTTTCCGGAACGTCGACTTAGGGGAGTTCTAGAGGAATTGAGCATTGGCTGCAGGTCAGCGGCAATACCATCACTCAAACATGTCGCCGTCGCGCAGTGGCGGAAAGTAATGGAGTACTTTGTTACTGGACGTGGAGTTTGGAATTGACATTGTTACCCTATATAAAAGCACCTGTATCAGTTTTAGACGTACTAATTTTAGCTATCTTGTTTCTGATCTGGCAGAGAGACACTATGAGTCATAAATGGTCTTACTTTTACCGTACATGTTTTTGCTCTCTTCCCAGTCGGTTTGTGACGTTGGCCAACAAGGATTTGAACCAGGCGGGCAGAACCAAACTGGATCGGGAAAGACTCAAGTCCTGCATGAGAGAAATGGTAACGGATGTTGAAAATGAGTTGCATTATTTTCTGGTCTCCAGAAAAGAAAAGAAAAAAAATAAAGAAAATGAGTGCATTTTCAGACAGCCAATAAGAGGTGACGGTTGTGCACTGTGTGTGCTGCAGGACAACACGGGCCAGCAGGCCAGACAGATGAGGACGCAGGTGAAGAGGAACACAGTGAAAGACAAGCTAAAGCTGGTGCAGCACTTCCTGCAGAGGCTTCGCTTCCTTGCTGACGAGGTCTACATTTAAAATTATCCATAAAGCCCACTCACAAGTCATAATATCACGTACACCTGTAAAACCGATACATTCGGTCCAAATTCAGCTTTTGCAATCACAATAATGCTCAAGAGACCTTCAACAGACTCCAGCTCACCAACGACCTTCAT
Source organism: Vanacampus margaritifer (assembly GCF_051991255.1). Lineage (NCBI taxonomy): Eukaryota > Metazoa > Chordata > Actinopteri > Syngnathiformes > Syngnathidae > Vanacampus > Vanacampus margaritifer. The sequence continues at coordinate 11,520,332 of NC_135450.1, forward strand.
CGGCGTTGTTGCGATCTCATCAAAGTCATTCAATGTTTCCTGTCCAGCCGCAACACAGCATCCCGGATGTTTTCGTGTGGATGATGAGCAGCAATAAACGTGTCGCGTACGCCCGCATTCCGTCGAAAGACATCCTCTACTCGCTCGTGGACGAGGAGACGGGCAAAGACTGTGGGAAAGTCAAAGCGGTCTTTCTTAAGGTATGTTGTCACTGACACGCCTTCTTTTGAGTCTGCAAGAAGACTAATAGTTGATTTACGGTTTGTCAGAGGTGGGGGACTCAATTTTAGACTCAAAACTTTAAGGTAGTTTTAGTTTTATGCCATTTTTTTTCCAGATCTCACGCTGTGCCCCCACTTTACGAGTTCCACTTCCTCTCCCTTGTTTTCCTTTTCTTACCTAAGAAATTGGGGCAGTGCTTGGCGACCCATCAGCTTTCCCCATCCTGTCTCCCTCTGCCAGTTCTCATTCTTTTCATGTTTTTTTTAGAAGGCTGGAAACTATTAAATGAATTTAATTCCATCCCAAGTGATTTACTCTCGCTTCTGACGTGTGTCCACAGCTGCCTGGTAAAAAGGGTTTCGGCCCGGCCGGTTGGACCGTTCAGGCCAAGCTGGAGTTGTACTTGTGGCTCGGCCTCAACAAGCAAAGGAAAGAATTCCTGAGCGGTCTTCCCAGCGGTTTTGAGGAGGTTAAAACCGCTAAACCGGCCGCCTATCTTCACTCCGTACCACCTGTCAGCCTTGTGTATGACAGTAAGTGCGCACTCGGGTGTTTCCGAGAAGCTGCTTTCGAGCTGATGTTTTTGTTATGCCCGACAGTGAAGCAGGTCTTCCAGCTGAGAGCGCACATGTACCAAGCGCGAAGCCTGTTCGCCGCCGACAGCAGCGGCCTCTCCGACCCCTTCGCCAGAGTCTTCTTCTCCACGCATAGTCAGGTCACCGAGGTAAATAAAGAAAATATGAAAAACGTTCTTCATAAAGTCCTCTATGAGGCACTTATCAACATGCAATCATGCACTACAGGTTCTAAGCGAGACCCTGTGCCCCACCTGGGACCAGCTGCTAGTTTTTGATGATGTGGAGCTTTTTGGAGAGGCCAGCGAGCTGAGAGACGACCCGCCAATCATCGTGGTGGAAATCTACGACCAAGACACGGTGGTAGGATTCACGCCCGGTGAACATGAGAGGAAAAACAACGGTCAACTCTTTGCACTCATGAAAACCTTTTGCCTTCTCCATCTTTGTTCTGACCTTCTGTGCACCTCACTGCCACATCCTGCCCCATGTGCTCAAATAGAGTGTTAAACCCTCACACCCGTTTGAATTGGAGTCTGTCATACGAACTCTTGAAGTATCGGGGTTTCTGCAGGCTCGTTAAAATAAAAATAATAAAATAAAGCATTAAAAGTCCTTAAATGGAATTTGCACACATTAAAGCCTTAAATGGCATTAAGAAGCATTAAATACGATGTCAAGAGGGATTATAAATTTAAATACAATTGTTGTTCATGCTTTATTTTACAATATCGTGCAACGGAGTCACTATAACACAATTTAGAAATAATATAATGTGATCAAATATATATGTATTTGTGGGGACTGGTGACTAGCTGTAATTTATAATCAACAAAACGGACTGAGTCCACGAGTTGCTTCCTGTTCCGAATAGCAATTGCTCTGAATTTGAAAAGAAAAATGTACTGTTCCTGTCACCAACGTCTTAAATGAAACACTAATGCCACATAGTGGCGGAAAATTGCTCATTAACAAGAGCGTGAAAAACTAGGGGTAAAACCTTTGCAATTAATTTACGATTAATCGTGAGTTAACTATGGAAATCATGTGATTAATTACGATTTGAAATTGTAAACAAGTACTATGTGGGCATTCAATTACTTTTACTGTTGCATTAAAATGGCACTGAAATGCATTCAATTAGATTTGATGACGTCTGCAGAAACCCTGAGTTTACTACCACATTGATCATGGAACATTTGTAAGAGATCATTTTTCATGGGAAAATTGTGAATTTTAGGAATATTTAAAGTTTGAATCTTTGCATTGGCGTTAAGGATAATAAAGATTTTGACCATACACAGGGATGTGATTTGACCAAAGTGAAATTATCTGAAAATTTAGCCGGGGGTCTGGGGGCCGCTGGCACCCAGCTAGGTCCAGGGTCCGTGTTTTTAAGTACTTTCAATGCACTCACATGACAAAGAAATAGACAAAACAACAGCATAAATTTTCAATGTATATTGAACTATCCCATATAAAATGGCAGTTTTAGTCAACTCAAAATCAGTCACATTCAAAAACATTGGACTGCCTTTGCTTTTAAAAACTATCACTGAGAATATCATCATATCTAACTAATGTGATTACTAAGTTAACACATAAATAATGTTGAAGAGTTCAAATTTCATGAACAAATAATTGTATCATGACCAAATGAAAAGTAACTCATATTAGAGCATACCACAAATGTCTTTGTTATAGCAGAAGATGTTATCTGTCGGAGTCATGTGCATACACAATGAACTACTAAAAAATAAAAAAATAAAAAAAAAATCGGATTTTTTTTTTTGGGGGGGAGATAAAAAAAAAAAGCGGAATTCCGCGAATTAGCGGAAAAATCACATCCCTGCATACAGTGTAACGTCCCAAAAGTAGTACAGTGCAAAATAAAGAAGAAAATATTATTCCCCTGAAAAAATCCAGTTTGTCCCAATCAATTACCATAAATTCCAGTTATTTCTCACTCACTTAAACTTGTCTGCAAGCCACTCACTTTCCACATGCATCTAACCAACACTGCCACCAAGAGGGTCGCAGTGGAAACTGCACCCTCCCATATCCTGGCCTAACTCCCTTCGCTTGTCCCTTGTGACTGTTTCCCACCGTCCATTATACCATGATGCCGTGTCCAGGGCAAGGCAGAGTTCATAGGTCGGACATTCGCCAAGCCCACCATCAAGATGTGCGACGAGCACTACGGCCCACCCAGGTTTCCTCCCCAGCTGGAGTACTTTCAGATTTACAGAGGCAACTGCACTGCTGGAGAACTGCTGGCCGCCTTTGAGCTCCTCCAGGTACGTCACAACCTGAAATGATTTGGGATGACTGGTTTCTCATCATCTTCCATTCTTTTCCATGTTTATCTTTGACTAGGACTTGACCTGCTGTTGTTTTCAAAGCTCTGTTTTTCCATTTGAAATGAACTTCTGGGTGTCCCCCTTCACTTTTCCCTCTCTTGTGAAACCACCCGTTTCCAGATACCTTTCGATGGCGAGGAGATTAGACGAGCTCTGATCGCCGTCCATAACTTTGCCGTTCCTCAGATAAAGGTGCTCTTCTCCTTTCATCCCATTAACCTCGCTTCCGTAATGACCTCGTTACCCACTTGAGATATTCATTTTTCCAACTATTTTAAACCAGCCGTCTGCTTTGTCAAAATCAAGAACTACTTCACACACCATATCTTATCTTCTCTGTATGAATCCTGCCCATTTTATAGGAACTGATTGGTTTGTGATGTCACACACGTAAACCACAATGTATCAAAAACTCTTTACATGAAATATCCTCTCTGAACCCTCGCCAGATTGGTCAAGGAGGAACGGCTGACCTTCCACCCCTCGAAGGACCTACAGACTCTGAGCGAGGCCCGATTATCGCAGTTCCATTGGGGATCCGTCCTGTCCTGAGTCGCTACCGAATTGAGGTGAGATTTATTTAACATTTTGAATTCTATTTCAACATATTAAGGTATTGCTTTCATCCGGTTCAGGTTTTATTTTGGGGCTTAAGGGATCTCAAGAGGATTAACCTGGCCCAGGTGGATCGACCCCGTGTGGACATCGAGTGCGCTGGCAGAGGCGTTCAGTCCGTCCTCATCCAAAATTACAAGAAGAACCCGAATTTTAGCACGTTGGTCAAATGGTTTGAGGTGGTGAGTATTATTGTTCTCTAAAGATAGAACTACAACAGATAATAATAATAATGATTTAAAAAAAAAAAAAAAGGGGGGGGGTGGTACCTCATCTTTGTTTTAATGTTCTCATCAGGACCTCCCTGAAAATGAGCTCCTCCACCCTCCGCTCAACATTAGGGTGGTGGACTGCAGGGCATTCGGTCGCTACACCCTGGTTGGTTCACATGCGGTCACATGTCTGAGGCATTTCCTCTACTGCGCTCCTGACAAGACGTCCAGTAATTGGGGCAGCGCAGGTACAAAGGATCACTGAAAAGAAACATGGATTCGTTTCTGTTTACAGAGTTGAAAGATTTCAAATATAACATATAAGAAAAAAATGAGGGAATTCAAAACAGAGCCCTGAGGAACGCCCTTGGTCTTGGTCTGACATTGACATACAGTTTTACAATTTTTTTCTGCTCGAGCTTTTGTCAAATGTTTTATATATTGTAGGATGAAAAATTAAATAAAATCACAGAATGGGGTGTATTAAACTGCACCAATTCAACATGTCATCAGAGCCTTGTTAAAAAAAAAATCCTTCACTAACTTTCTAATTTTGCTGCATGGTGTGGACTGTCGGCCTTCTTTATGCTTTAATGATTTCCCCTTTGCTTGTCTTTTCTCTCTTTTTCTCTCTCACATGTTGCATCGACTTTCCGCTTGTGCCCTCCTGCCACCTTGTGCTCCCTTTTCCTGCTTTTTTGTGGGGGGGGGGGGGGGTGGCTCCATCTGTTCAGCTAAATTAATGAACGGCTACATGGTCCTGACCAATGGTGGCTCCCAGCATGGCTTCTCATCCAGCGTTTCCTCGCGCACTCTCTCCCGCTCCGCAGGCGAAATCGTCGTCAACATGGACTCCCTTGAACCCGCCGTTCGGAAAATGAACACGTGTGTCAAGTTAGATGCTGTAAGCACGAGTAGTCAATTACAGTGGTTCCTTGACTTAAGAGTGCCCCCAAGTTACACGTTTTTAGAGTTACAAGCAGAAGTGCAGTTTTTTGTGTTTTTTTTGCGAGCCAATACGGGACTTCAAGAAACTCGTAAAATATATATATATATATATATATATATATATATATATGTGAATATGTAGATATATGTATATATATTTAAAAAAAAAGAGAGAGAAAAAAAAAACTAAACATTTTTATTAAAAAAAATTTAATTTATTTGTTTTTTAAAAAAAGGAGAGCAATGATGATGTCAAATCGAATGAACAATACTGAGCTCTCCTGGAAAAGAAAAAAAAAACAAACTCGTAAATCAAGGCACCACTGTATTTATGCTAGTCATTCCCTTGCATAAATTATTCATCCCTGAATTGTTTTTTATGTATTATCCCCATTTATAGACATCTGATGCGGTTGTGAAAGTTGACATGGTAAGTGCTTGTTCCTACAGAACAATGGCTTATAAAATGATCAATATACAATAAGTGCTAAAATATTTCTAATCTGTTTGAATAGATTGAAGAAGAGAGTGACAAAGAGAAAAAGAAGAAGAAAAAGAAAAAGAAGGGAGCGGCGGATGAAGAGGATGAGACAGACGAGAGTGTGCTGGATTGGTGGTCCAAATATTTTGCTTCCATAGAGACACTGAAAGAGGTTTGTGTGCATCCACGTCAGCCAATATTGTCCTTCAACATGCATGAGGATATTTAAAAAATGTCTCTTTAGACCCTCAGAGCTCAGGAAGCAGCGCAGGCCGAAGCAGAGGAGCGAGAAGACCTGGAAATTGCGGCCGAGGCGGCAGGTACGAAGCTGAAACTTTACACTGCCATGACGTAGTACAGTGTATCCGAAATTAGCCATGCAGAGTAAATTAAGCCTCGATTGAAACGGTGATTGTTAAAGCAGATACCGCCTACTTGTCATTTCATTCACATGCCATACTCGCATTACAATAAAAAAATATATATAAAAAAGCTCATCCATTTGTCATGGCGATTGACATTCAAAGAGTCTCAGTCAAATACGACCTCACCTCATTGAAAACACCTTGTCCACTTCCACATCCACTCAACCCTCCGCTCAGATATCAAATGTGATGACCTTGTTCGGAAAGGCTCCAGGATGAGAGAGAGGAGCAAGGAGAAGAGAAGTGCCAAGGACAAGAAGAAGGGTCACGCTGCGGACGGAGCCGAGAAACGAACGGTTAAATCCAAAGTGGACGAGTTGATGGTATGTACTGTAACAATGGTGCGACAATATGGGGCTTAAAACAGAGCCTTGGGGAACCCCCTTTTTTTATTTAGAATTTTGTCATGTACCATACATTCAATTCATCAATTCAATTCTACAGATAAAAAAAATACTCACTTTTGTTGGACGTTTGCAGGTGTACAACAAGGAACTGGAGACTGAATACGGCAACTTTGAAGACTGGCTGCACACTTTCAACCTGTACAGAGGCAAAGCTGGAGACGACGACGAACACGCTCTGGATGATGACCGGATTGTTGGACGATTTAAGGTTATTTGCGCCGTTTGAAAGAAGCTACGAATCAAAGACGGTTCTTTTTTTTTTTTTTTAAATATATATACATATATATATATACATATACACACATATATATATATATATATTTTTTTTTTTTTTGTATGTGGGTGAGTATGTGTATGTGCGTGTGTGTGTGTGTGCGTGTGTGCGTGAAAAAAAAAACATTTATTAAATTTTTTTAATTTATTTGTTTGTTTTTTTTAAAAAAAAAAGGAGAGCAATGATGATGTCAAATCGAATGAACAATACTGAGCTCTCCTGGGAAAAAAAAAAAAAAAAAAAAAAGACGGTTCATTTTGTAACGTGATGTTCCCTATCCAGGGTTCCTTGTGCATGTACAAGCTCCCATTGTCTGAGGAGATTACGAGAGACGTGGGATTCGATCCAAATATGGGCATGTTCCAGAGCATCCCTCATAACGACCCCATCAACGTGCTCGTCCGGGTGTATGTGGTCAGGGTACGTTGCCTGCTAATTGCAATCAAAATTGATGTCAACTTTAGTGATCTTATCGGCGTTGTCTTCAGGCCACGGATCTTCATCCCGCTGACATCAATGGGAAGGCGGACCCGTATGTCGTCATCAGGCTGGGAAAATCCGAGGTCAAGGACAAAGAGAACTACATCTCCAAACAGCTCAATCCCGTGTTTGGCAAGTAAGTCAGTCACACCAGATTTGGATATTGGGCCGTCATGTAGAATTAGAGCTATTCATTTTGTGTGAAGCCTAAATCCATAATCCAGATGTTTGTCCCTCCTCATGTCTTTGTCCATCTCTCTTTGCAGGTCATTTGACATCGAAGCCAAATTCCCCATAGAGTCCATGCTTACAGTTTCCGTGTACGACTGGGATCTCGTCGGCACGGATGACCTGATCGGAGAGACCAAGATCGACTTGGAGAATCGCTTCTACAGCAAATACAGAGCGACCTGCGGCATCTCAGCCGCCTACTCCCTGTAAGCGTCCGTTTATCTTTGCTTCAGATACTGTGTGGATTGAGAAACAAAACAATGGTGGAAAGGAAGTATTGCCAAAGGAGTTGAGTTGAGTGTTTTGTCCACACTAGCCATGGCTACAATATTTGGCGGGATCCTTTGAAGCCGAGCCAGATCCTAGCAAAGCTGTGTAAGGAAGGCAAGATTGCCCCACCTCAGTATGGCCCGGGAGGGAAAGTCAAGGTGGCCAAGCGAATCTTCGTAGGACCAACAGAGATCGAGGATGAAAACGGTACGACATAACTAAGCATCGTGTCATTTTTAACTAAGTTTTTTATGTTGTTGTTTTTTTTTATCCTCGAGCATACAGAAGGCTTTGATGCAGTCTCAGAACTAAAGAGAACGCTTGAAGCAATGGTAGTTATTACGAAAACAGCCAGCAGGTGGCAGCAGAGTATAAGAGATCAAGCAGGGCCATGTTGCAACAAGCTGTTTCCCCCACTTTTTAAACAGATTTGTGAATATTGATGAAATTTAGCTATATTCTAATGCTAATTGCTGCAAAACGGAAACATCGAAATATACTTATTTTTTTGCTGATGAAAGAAGATACTCTAATCTTTCTTTTGGTAGGTTCCATGTTTTTATAGCAATATAACCCAATATTCTGTGGGCCTCGCAAAATCAGTCAAAATCCAGTTAAACAGTCGGGAGCAAAGGGGGTTGCTTCAGTGAAAATGACTGGGAGTGAATGAGTTAAGTCATTCCAATGTATTGGTTGTACTCCGACGAAAGGTCTAAAGAAGCAAACCGAGGAGCATTTAGCGCTGACTGTGCTAAACAACTGGGAGGAGATCCCCCGAATTGGCTGCCGGCTCGTTCCGGAACACGTGGAGACCAGGCCCCTGCTGAACCCGGATAAACCGGGCATCGAGCAGGTAAGACGTGTTGAAATCTTGAAAAGAGTGCGCTCAGTTTGACAGATGTGGCCACATGTTTAAAGGGTCGTATCGAGATGTGGGTGGACATGTTTCCTATGGACACGCCGGCTCCCGGACCCGCCATTGAGATATCACCACGGAAGCCTAAAAGGTAAGCCTGGTGGGTTTTGAACGCAGCATGTGGGATGCCTGATGCATTGCTGAATAAACAGAAAGATAGTTTGAGTGCGGGATGATTTCTTGGCTTCGTCATTGCCAACGATGAGGTATTGTACCAAAGTTAATTGAATTATATACTTGCATTTTAATGAAATGATTACAATTAAATGTTAGCTTAATTTAGCATCATGTGGCTAATGTTACAGTATATCACAATGTTCACTGAAAAAAATAGCATATAACGATTTTTTTTTTTTTTTTAAATATAGCTACATTTTGTGCTCTTATTCATTAAAAAGCATTTTCTAGTAATACAAAAGAGATTTTTGTATAAATCTTATCAAACTGAAGTTACACTTAATTTGAGTTGGTGGCAGGAAGGGATGGCGATACTATCACAAGTTTTATGTATTTCTTTTTATCTTGTTCCAAAAAACCTAGAAATAATTTATGGAAATAAAACCAAAAAATAATTCCTTAAAATCAGGGACATTCGGTACTTTTTTTTCAAACTGATACTAGTGCGAGTATCCAACATTTGAGTAGTCACCGATACCAATACCACTAGGACTTTTGATATGTAACATTTCACAATTTTTTTCATTCTTCTAATTTTTAGTTCCTGATCGGAAAATGCTGGTATCGGCTGCCTTCACGAGTACCGATACCTTGAAATAAAAAGATGAGTATCAGCCCAATTGCCCATCCCTAATGAAAATCAAAAAAAATACATTAAAATTATAAAATAAAGATAATGTGAACACATTCAATAATAAATACATAAATATAAAAAAAATTCTACTTAAATAAGAAAAATTGTGTTGTTCCAACTTATTTTTGAACAAAATTAGAAATATTAAAATCATATAATTATTTTTTTATAATTTTTTCCCCCTTTGTTTCACTGTTTAAGTAAAATATAACTTATTTTTTTAGCACAGGTATTCATGTTGATATAATCCTATTTTTTTTCCAGCTGAAAATTTAATTGAACAAGGGTTTTTTTTCCCTCCTACTATTAATAAGCTCCTCATGTATATACAGTATATATGTGTATGTGTTCCTTCCTCCTCCCTTTACCAGATATGAGCTCAGGGTGATTATTTGGAATACAGACGAAGTAATACTGGAGGACGATGATTACTTCACTGGGGAAAAGTCCAGTGACATATTTGTGAGGGGGTACGTACAGCGGGATGCAGCCAAGCAAGTGGCGCCGGCCGCATCCCGAGCTGTGTGTCTTGTTTTGTTTGCAGTTAACTACTTTTTGTTCTGTTTCCATTTGTCGCGTGTGCGTCCGTCTTTGGTGTTTGTGGCGTGTCTCTGCTTGTGTGCAGCTTTGAGCTTCGTGTTATTATTTGGAACACTGATGACGTAATTCTAGAGGACGATGCTTTCCTGACAGGGGAGAAGATGTCTGACATCTATGTCAGGGGGTAAAAAAACACAAGATTCCATCGCATGGCTCGTTTGACTTCATCCCTTACCGCGCTATCCTACTTCCTGTGTTGAATTCCTATCAGGCACGCACCTTCCTCGTTAAGACAATAAAAACAGTCAGGACCAAACCATATCCTTATTGTAAACACGTCTGTGGGAAATGTATTCCTTGTGCTTGAGATGTGAATGAAACATTTACATATCGCTAGTTTCTTCTGCACTGAAACATTACAAACAAAACTCAAAATACTTAGCAATTTAACTTTTTTTTTTTTAACTCATTATTGTCTAAAAAGAAATACTATTTAACTTTTTTTTTAACTCATTATTGTCTAAAAAGAAATACTATTTAACTTTTTTTTTAACTCATTATTGTCTAAAAAGAAATACTATTTAACTTTTTTTCTTTTTTTTTTTAACTTATTGTCTAAAAAGAAATACTATTTAACTTTTTTTTTAACTCATTATTGTCTAAAAAGAAATACTATTTAACTTTTTTTTTAAACTCATTATTGTCTAAAAAGAAATACTATTTAACTTTTTTTTTTAACTCATTATTGTCTAAAAAGAAATACTATTTAACTTTTTTTTCTTTTCTTTTTTTAACTTATTATTGTCTAAAAAGAAATACTATTTAACTTTTTTTTTTAAACTCATTATTGTCTAAAAAGAAATACTATTTAACTTTTTTTTTTAACTCATTATTGTCTAAAAAGAAATACTATTTAACTTTTTTTTCTTTTCTTTTTTTAACTTATTATTGTCTAAAAAGAAATACTAACTTTCAATCTTGAGGCGACGTAATGCTGCACGGAGTGAAGGAAGAGGCAGATTTGTGCAACACTTCTCAGACAATTTAGTTAATATCAAAAGCCCTAAGTCAACAATTAGATAAACAACAATTAACCTCCATTTTATGCTCCAAGCATATTTATATACTCCACATGACTGATACATAGGAAGGCCTTGTGGTTTGGTCCTTTCACTGCAGCATCTACTAGAAAATGGCCTCCGGCATTCCTGCCTGTTGCATGCACATATGCAAGCACAGAACATGCATGCTTATAATAACGAGAGCAGCTCCACTGTTTAGAACAACTTTGGTATGTGCAGCCTCCTTGTTTGACTTTTGATGGCAGGAAAGACATCATTTTGCAACCAGTGATGTTTTTCCTAAATGCTAATTATCTTCAATAAACATATTGTTGTGTTGACATCTCAAAATGCTTGCTTGGGGAACGGTTTAAATGTGTTCTTACTGTTTAAAGGTGTTAATTGCAGGGTTTTTTTTTTTTTTTTGTGTACTTTAACAAAAAGTCTTAAAAGATCAACGTGTCAGTTGTTGGTCTATTCTACTACTACAAACATTTTGTTTCTTCAATAATAGACAGCTTTTTAATTCCAATGGCATTTCGGACGATGCATGGTCATTATTTTTGAATTTCCGTTAGGATTATCATCCAATACAAGTCTGAGAATTGGTGAAAGAGGCAGGACACCACTCATTCAATTAGCATTAGCATTAGCATCAATGCTAAAATAATGCTTCCTTAAAACTGTGGTGTTATGTCATCTACTGGTGGTTGTGCGTCAGTAAAGCTGTTTCCAAGTTTGACATTTACGGGGGCGCATAATCAAATTCTCCCCCATCTTAGCCCCATTGAACAAAATATATAATTGACAATGATAGTCCTACTCGTCAAAAGTAGTTTATTTTATTTATTTTTTTATCAAATTGCCAGCTTGTTGTTGGCTTGGTTTGCTTAAAAGTAACAAAATGTTTAGTTAAATATGCACTAAGATATCAGCTTCAAAATCCGATTCATGCAACGCTGCTTGTCATAGGACGAATAATGTCCAAGGTAATCTTGGTCAACTACTTTAGTGGTCTTTTTTTACTCTAGAATATTGGTGGAAAAGTCAGGAGAACGCTCATTTCACTACAATTGAAAAGAGTGCTAACGTTACTCGCATCAGTCACTGGTATGGTTAGCTTCTATAGCATTCTGAACATGTTAGCTAACCGTACCTTAGCTGGAAGCAAACACAATTGTTAGTGATTTGTATTTGAGAATATTGACGGACCAGCCAGGATAAAAACCCATTACATTAAAATATGAAGCAGTGCTAATGTCACTCATATCAGTCACTGACGATACGGTTAGCTTATTTAGCTTCTGACCATGTTGTCGTTAGCTACTTTAGCTGGATGTAAACGCAGTAGCTAGAGGAACAAATACAGTTATTAGTTATTATTTTGATTCAAGGGTCATCTTAAATTCATCAAACTCAAGTCAAATGTGATTTCCTAACCTCCTGGATTAAAGCAACTTCAACTATCTAATCCACTTTACTATTTGGTTTAACCCTTTGAGGTGCATGCATGCCCTAAATCACAGCCAACCGGGGCTGATCAGCGGTTTCCTCCGCCTTTGCCGACACAGGTGGCTCAAAGGGCAGCAGGAAGACCGGCAGGACACGGACGTGCACTACCACTCGCTAACCGGGGAGGGAAACTTCAACTGGCGCTTTGTCTTCCCCTTCGATTACCTCATGGCGGAGGAGAAAATCGTCATCTCCAAGAAAGAATCCATGTTCTCCTGGGACGAGACAGAGTACAAGATCCCGGCTCGCCTCACGCTGCAGGTGTGGGACGCCGACCACTTCTCTGCCGATGATTTCCTGGGTAGGTCCTTGAATTTGACTTGAATGTATATTTGAATACATATCCAGGAGTCTTTTAAACTGCTTCCAGGTGCCATCGAGCTGGACCTAAATCGCTTCCCTCGCGGGGCCAAGACATCCAAGCAGTGCTCCATCGACTTGATCCGAAACGAGCAGGAGCTTCCCTCCATTTCCATCTTCAAGCAGAAAAGGGTCAAGGGTTGGTGGCCATTTGTAGCCCGCGATGAGAACGACGAGATGGAGCTGACGGTAAGACCGATGCTGAAATCGATTTTTACCACAAATACTGTGATACCACTTTTAAGAGGATTTTGAATCGGCTACAAAAAAAAAAAGGCTATAGCCCAACTAATCGCTATCTTGCTTTCCAAATCAAATGTGATGTAAGGAAATGATGAGAAATGTTGCTCACTCCCTTGAGCAGCAGTGGGCAGATCGTCCAGGACCAAAACCAGACTTGTGAGCACCTTGGTCAAAGGGGACTGATAGAAAGCTGGATCGGAAACCGTGCAGACATTGGGAAAGATCTCAGGGCAGACATGGTGAGATCTAAATGATCTTGCAGGGAAGAGACAGGGGCGCCTAGGACTTGGACCGGGAACAAAATCTTTCTGGGATCAAGTGGTTTTTGCATTTGTCCAGCCCGTTTGGTACAGATTGTGCGGCTGTCGTGACTGCTAGCTACAATGCTAACTATGTTGCCTCTACAGGGCAAAGTGGAGGCTGAACTCCATCTGGTGACTGCAGAAGAGGCAGAGAAAAGCCCAGTGGGACTTGGACGAAATGAACCCGATCCACTGGAGAAACCAAAGTAAGATAAGGACCAATTGAGGAACTCAATTGGGTCTTGCATGGCTGATGAACGCTAACGTTTGCTGCTCAGGGTTTCCTCTCTCAGTGCGGAAAGCAGTGAAATAGACGCAAGTATGCCTTCCACTGCTTTCCTCACTGATGCTTTCTCCTCTTTCTTTCTTCATCCCCCCTCCTCTGTCCCCTTCTTCCGCCTTCGTACTCGCTCTCCCCCAAAAGTCGCCCGGATACGAGCTTCATGTGGTTCCTGGGTCCTCTCAAATCCATTCGCTACTTCTTGTGGCACAACTACCGCTGGCTGATCCTCAAGGTGCTGGGCCTGATCCTGCTGCTCCTCATGCTGGGGCTCTTCCTCTACTCCATCCCTGGCTACCTGGTCAAGAAGATGCTGGGGGTCTGATTAGCCGGTAGTCTTCGTCCTACAAACCCTCACCGCCGCCTCTTCCCTCATCTGTGTTCTGTGCTTCGCTAAGTCCTCCTTCTGTCCTTGCAAAATATCTTTTGTTGCTCTAGTGCTTCAGTTCTTTCATATTTTAAGTGTCTGAAACTGCATGAAAAGCACAGCACCGCTGAAAAATTAAGTTTTTCCGCCCCCGTTAATTAGCGCGCCTTCTCGTGTCTTCCCGTCAAAGTCGTCCAGACACGACCTTCCTGTGGTTCCTGAGCCCGCTGAAAGCCATCCGCTACCTGGTGTGCAACCGCTACAAGTGGCTCATCATCAAGATCGTGCTGGCCCTGCTCCTGGTCATCATGATGGGCCTGTTCCTGTACAGTATGCCGGGCTACCTCGTCAAGAAGCTGCTCGGAGCCTGAACGGGAAGCGGGCGGTTGCGGGGCCGGCTCAGGTTTTATTATAACGCTCTATCCGTCAGCCTCAGCCACAGGAAGGGCGCAAATTGGATCCGTTTTTATATAGTGGTACCTTGACTTATGAGTTGAATTCATTACCGTGACCATGCTTGTAACCAAAGGCTTGAAATAAACAGTTTCGCATTACAATTTACGAGGCAAAATTAGCATTTTTGCGCCTCATCAAAACACATTAAATCTCAAAACTGAGAATCAACTGCTGAGATGGTCCCAAAAAGCTTCTGGAAGCTCAGTGCTACATAAGATGCACCAGCTAACTAGCTAGCGAGCAAGATTTGCGGAGTCGTACCTCGTCAGTACTTGTCATGCTTTTCTTATTTATTAACCCTTTAGATACGACTGTTCTAGCAGTCTGCCTGTTTTTTGTTTTTTGACGCATCATTTCCACTTAGTCCACATGGGACAATCTGCCAGCTACCGTAATGTATGTAGTATCGACGTAAACCTCTGTTTCTGCCGTTGGAATTACGTTGCTAGCGCAAAAGGTTCAGGAGTTACGGTGATTTGAAAAACAGCCGTATTTCTCCTGTCAGGGATATTTTGAGAGTTAATTCAAGTCCCTGAGCTTAAACTGCAAAAAAATAAAAATAAAAATGCATTCCACAACATTAGAAAGCTGCTCTACGAATGAAGTAATTGATTTGCAAAACTGCTCTACAGAGAAAAAAATATATATTTCAAACCCTTTCCAAAAAGTTTTTAGATTGATTTTTTTTCACCACCACAGCTCATATTTTTCTATGATTTCATACTTTGGACATTATCGTTTTCTTGTTAGGATTTATGCTTCGAAAATAACTACGATGGAACTGAGATGGGCACTTGTAAGTCAAGGTACTGCTGTGCACCGACCGTGTGACCTTTCAGTTAATTGAGTCTAACACTGCCCTAACTTAAAGTAAATAAGGATAAATTGTTTGTCGTTGTTTTGTTTTGGGGGGGGGGGGGGGGTTGTTGTGCTCAGGGCCCTCTCTATAGTGTTTTCCTTACATCGTTGATTCAATATGAGGTGTCCTGGCTGGTCCACCAATAATACAGAGCACAAAAGTAGGATCGTCATGGCAACGAAGGAGACACTACATTCCTTATTATAGGCCAGCCAAGCGTCAATATGTTTCATAAGCTGGTAGTTCGAGGTCCAGTTGTTACATTCAAGAGACCGAAACATAACGCTAAATATGCTGGCTTTGTTTTTTGTATAGCGCAGAGCAAAAGAATCAAAAAAATAATAATTTTGAAATGTCTTGACAATGGTTTTTAACGGTTTCATTTTTGATGGTCAAGCATTTCTTTGGTTGTACAGGCAGTCGGATGATTGCATGGAGATGTTGACTTTCCGCTCCACTATTTTGTACCGATGTGTAGCTGTCGCGGTCTTTGCACAAGTCTTAAAATAATCAAATAAATGAAATGTCTATTTTGCTAAAGAAATCAAACGAGATCTTATTTAATATGATAAGCTCTGATAATGCAAGTCGTTGGAGTCAGGCAAATTGAAAAAAATGTATAGAATGAAGTTGTTGTTTTTTTTTACTGTGTATGCAAGTGTTTGCTTCCAGGTCAGAGTGCATGCATCGCCGTGACAAGCAAACAGGTCGCATGTTAGCGTGACGACGTGTTGAGCTCCACATAAACATTCCGTGTTCAACATTAGCGGCAATGATGAGATATCTCAGTAGAAAGTTCACATGACTGGAGAGATAAGATAAAAAAAAAGAAAAGTTGGCCGACCAAAATCTGGTGGCAGACCCCCGACACCCCCCGACCCCCCCCCCCCCCCCCCCCCAACAACACTTTGCCTGTATTTGTATTTGTGATTCTTGCTGTTGACATTCTGTTTGCACTAAACTTGCCTGTTTTTACCCCGGATTTGTGCATTTATAGAAACGTGTGCAATATAAATTTTTGGTCTGCTTTTGATTTTTTTTTGCTATTTGGAATAAACAAAACAACTTGAACGTAACGTTTCCTGTTATTTGTGTACTATGCATCATGCTTTGAGGATGTGTAGACTTTTTATAAACACTGCAGGATACTGAGGTTGCTTGTCATCTGGAATGCAATTAATTAATCAATCAAAGCTAATGGCTAAAGTCACTGATCTTTATTGAGTTTTTTTACATTTACAATTACTGTCAACTATAATTGTTACAACCACTTAAGTTATCAGGTTGATTGTTAAGCCTCGAATTATAAGCAAATTATACTTCCAACGTGTTACATGTGTATTTGCTATAATTTTTTTGGGGTACAACAATTTATACATAATAAATAGTCCATATGTATTCGTTTGTTGCCAAAACAGTGACAAGATTTTGTGGCTAGTATTTAGTGTAGCTATTTCTATGTAATCTATGTTCATTTTAGCATAAAAAGGCAGCTTGTAATAAACGGCAAATGTACATACTCATGAGCTGACAGATTGTTGCAGGAGCAAGCGAAGTTCTGCATTCTGCTCTTCCAGACTCTCAATTTCAGGGATCCGATCGGAGATCTTGGTAAGAACCGTCCTGCAGGACAGAGAACAAAGATGGCTTGTTTTGATGTGTGTTTTGCGCATGCTTTTTGTTTGTATGTTACTTACATGTGCTTTTTCAGTACGATCTCAGCCGCCTCCCACACTTTGAATTTATCCTTGGTGATGATGTTGGCCAAACTTTCCCAGTAGGCTTCGTCCGCCGAGGAATCCCACATGTCTGCGCTCCAGTAGCGAGGTTGCCCCGAGGCATGACTCCGCCTTGAGACAACCTGATGTTAGCTCCGGCTACAAATTCGACAACTATGATCACAAATATATATATATTCTTAGTCAACCTGAATCGACTGTGATGCTTCAGGAAGTCCTTAAAAGCAGGCAGGATGTAGTTTGGATTTAATGCCGAGCTGGTGGCGCCACCTTGTGACGTGCCACTGGATTCATCTGGCGCCCTCTGCTGGTACTTGAGCATAAAGTCAGCCAACCTGGGTAAATCGTCCTCCTCCAAGCCAAAAATCTGGGGAAAGCAACAAAACGCACGGCAGAAACCTTTTGGCGGCTACGGAAGCTGAGGAAAATGGCACACTCCGTGATGGTTGTGCAGTAAATGTAAAACAAAGTTGACATGAACGCACATAGAGGAGAGTCTCCAGCTTCACAACTTTCTGTTCTTTCTCATCCAAGGTCGCCAGCAGCTGGAGTCTGTCCTCCGTCAGGAAGCCCTGTGAAAAGATGTCGAGAGTGTCATTAGATTCGCGGAAAGCCTGGTCCCTAAACTCTCAAATAAGCTTTTAGTCAAATTTATTTAAAAAATAAAATATTGAGTTATGCAATTGGACGGAAGTGCCTGAAGCTCACCAACTCGTCACACAGCAACTCCATGAGTTCCTTCATGGTCTCCAAGGGCACCTTCTTCTTCTTCTCCTCTGATGCTGCAGCCGCTGCATCCATCCCAGCAGAGCTCTCAGGAAACAATCCAATCTGTTCCACACTGGCTGGTTTCCAAAGGTGGTCTGGACCAGATAGATCCATGGAGGAAGCCGCTTGAGGTCTCACCCAGGCCAGACCGAGGAGCTGCTTGTAAATCATGGAGTCGATGAGCAAAGCCTTCTCGGCTTGTTGCCTCACTTCCTTGTCAAGCATCTTCCACATTTCCTCAAATTGTTTGGCGTCCGAGACAGCAAAGTGCCTGTTTGAGGTATCATGGAAAATCCTAATAATTTGCAATTCAATTATTTTTCAAAATCGTTCAGCCCTAATGTTTCATATCTTACTTGATTCTCTGCTGTATACATTGGTATTGCTCAATACTGCGTTTGTAGCCGTTGGACAAACGGCTGCTCTGCTTCTCTGACTGTTTCTTGCTGCTCGTGTACGTGCGCTGCAGGTTTTTCAGCTCCGTCTGCAGACTGGAACACAAAACATACAGTAACTTTTGGGGTTTGTTTTATTAGTAATAAAATAATAAAAGAGAACACAATGAAATAACTGGTGTAATGAAAAATGTAATGACCGTTGTAATAGTATAGTTTGTATTGATTTATGTTGACCTTTAGCACCCTCTCGTGGTGACAAGTGTTACTGCAGTATACTTGAGACTGCCTTAAGTTGATGACGTCAGGTCGACAGGTTTATGCTAATGTAGCTATAAAAACAATGTTAGTCAAACATTTTCAACATTGTAGGCTACTAATGTTGTACTGCATTTCTATTTTTGTTCATTCCAATTTGATAGAAAAGAGAAAACAATACATGGACCCCTAAAGGCCATAACAAAACATCTCATCTGTTAACTGTCTGTCTAGCTAGCTGAACAGAACAGTCATACATCTAGTGAGGACAGAACAACTGTAGTATTTGTGTGTTGGACTATAATTGTCCTGTAATAGCATTTACTTTCCACAAAATAAAAAATAAAAAAGAGTAAATGCGAGCACAAAACACAACTGTACCTAATATTTTGTCCTCCTGTGTGGTCTATTTGCAGTTAGCAAACCAACTCAATGGCATTATAGCGCCATCTACTGGTAATGTCCTTCCAATGCAACGAAGCGCCTATCTAGTTTAGTTTAGCTTATCTCAAGACAAAAATTTGGTATAGTAACAGTTGTTTTTTTTAACTTACCTGAGGATTCTGCTTTTCATGTGGGCTAAGTTGTATATCTCTCGGTCGTCCTTGTCTTTGATGTAGTTTATATTGCTAAGCACGCTGTCGGCCATCATCTGCTGATGTTCCCTCTCCAGATCCTACAAAAAGAACTTCTCTTAAGTAATTCTTGGGGCTAAACTAAAGTAACATAGCTGTTGAGTTTGGAAAATAATGTAATTCTAATTGCATTTTTCCCTTAAGCAATTATTTAGAAACACAATCTTTACTTACAAAATTCCTGTTCATACCTGAAACTTAGCAAAGTGCTCGGCCCTCATTTCATCATATTTATATTCCGGATCCATCATCAAGTTGTAAATTTTGGCTTCGTACTCCTCCACCGTGGTCTTTCTCTCTGCCAGCCTCTCTTGCTGCAAGCACACCGTCGGCCATTTACATGTCGCGGCTGATGCATTCCAAATGTAAATGGAAAAAACTTTTTGTCTCCTGACCTGCTGGTCCCGCAGCTCCTTGACGCACTGCTCCCATTCTGTTTGGTCTTTTGTGAGCAAGACGTCATGCTCCTGCTGGTACACGCTCTAGAAAAGGGGGGGACCATTAGTGACACGTTAGCAGCCTGCGATAATGAACTCTGAACAGCGATGCTTTCAGCGCTGATGGTGAGCTTAATGTTACATTTGCCATTTTTGTTGCGTGCAGAATGCCAACCAGGCTTATGATAGTTTCGGATTTTTCATTATAAGTTGGTTTTTATTTCGTTTTTAAATTTTGTTTTTTAAATTAATTTACTTTTAATTGTTTTTTAGAGCAGGTTTGTTCATTTATTTTTTTTGAAAATAATTTATTGTAGTTTAGTTTTAGGTTTGTTTATTTTGGGTTTTGTTGTTGTTGTTGTTGAAAAGCTGATGTCATTTTCAGCAACATAATTAGAATGAATTCTAGTTTTATAAATGTAAATTGTTTCATTTAGTTTTCATTTTTGTAAAGGCATTTTCTTTTTTCAATTTTAGTTTGGGTTATTTCATTAGTTTTCATTAGCTAATAACGTTTGCCCGTCGCAAATATTTCCTCATAAAAGGTGCTGCTAAAATAATCCAATCAATATTTAATGATTACTTGCAACAATCAGTGGAAGCTCCGTGCAAAACTGAGACTGAAGACACTTCTTAACTCATTCACTGCCATTGACGGCTATAGACGTCAAAAATTCATTTGAACTATGTCTATTAGTTTAGCATTTTTCCCACTTTTGTTAACAAGAGTATGAAAACCTAGAAAAACATTGTTTATTGTACATTTAGAAGAGATATAACATTTGTGATTAATCGTGAGTTAATTATTGAAGTCAAGCGATTAATTAAAATTAAAAAAATGTAATCGCCTGACTTATTTAAAAGAAAAAATTATAAAAAAAATTAGGGGCATCAGGCGATTGAAATTTGTAATCGCAATTAATCGCATGACTTCAGTTGTTAACTCACCATTAATCATAAATGTTATATCTGTTCCAAATGTACAATAAAAAAAATCTAGGTTTTCATACTCTAATTAACAAGAGTGGGAAAAAAAATGTTAAACTAATTGAAATAGTTCAAATGAATTTTTGACGTCTATAACCGTTAATGGCAATGAATGAGTTAATGACTGAGAACTGTCTGTATACATTCCCTATGGTGTCTGTATATGCTCCTAAAGTGTCTCTCTCCTCTTTTGTTTTTTTTAAATAAGGGTGGGGGAGTTGAAACAATCTGTCAAAAATAACTGCTAATGCAGCTCACATGTCTGTATGCACTCCCAGCTGTGTCTTTATGTACTCCCTATGATGTCTGGATGTGCTCCTAAAGGCTCTCCTCTTTTAACTTTGTACTAAATACTAGTGATGGGAAAATGAAGCTTCATGAAGCACTTGCGATACTTTTTGACTCCTCAAGATGGCACTCATGATTCAAAGATGCAATGCAAATGTAATCAATTTTTATTGCACTTGCCTTTATCTTTAAACCAAGAGCACCATCTAGAGGAGTCAAAAAGTATCGCAAATGCTTCATGAAGCTTCATTTTGCCATCACTACTATTTACAACTTTTTAAAAAAGAAGGGGGGGGGATTGATGCAATAGGTCGAAAACAACTCATAATGTGTCTCACATGGCTGTACAGTATGTACTCCCTACAACATGTGGGCAAGGTCCCGAGTTGTCTCCTCCATTTTATGAGATAATTACGACATTGAAGATAAAGCCAGCTCATAATATCTTGGAATGCTCGGGAATGTCGATGTCGCATGCGCTTTGAGTGAGTGTACCTCAATCTGATCCAACTCTTCCCTGTAGGCCTGAGTCAGAGTACAGACGAGCTCTTCTGAGCGTTGCATCATCTGATCGATCTCCTCGGCCTGCCTCCTCAAGTCCTTCACGTAGCGATCGTCGCCGCTCTTCAACTCCTGCTCGGGTTTTACATCAAAACGGATGGATGACGATTGAAATAGTTTGTGCGTTTTAGTTACCTGCTGGAGGTCTTTGATGACTTTCCTCTTGTCCTCGAGGAGCTCCGAACACAAGAGTTGCTGCCACTTGAGCGTTTCCTGGAGTTCATACGGGACGAGCGTCTGCTCGGCCAACGACCACCTGCTCGTGATCTCCTCAAACTTCTCCTGGCTGGACTTGACTTGCTTCTCCAGCAGCTCCAAACTGAGTTGAGAAGGACACGCTGAGAAAGGACGTAATAGCATTGATAGTGTTTATTGGGAAGATGAAAAAACTCACCGCATCCTGCGAGCTTCCTCCAATTCTTCCCTTCGCATGGAATCTTTGGCGTCGGCCGCAGCTTGGATGTTGCTCACTAATGCAAGCAAATCTCGCTCCAGTTGGGAAAATCTCCCAGGGCTGCATGACTGAGCGTCCTGAAATATATGCAAATAAATACTGCACTACTACAACTAACGATTATAATAATGGCACAAAGGCAGAATTAATTCTAATTCTAAAAATATTAAACATAAACGCATATGTATTTTGTATTATTCACATTTTAATTCGCTGTGAATGACATCATACATGACCAAAATAATAAACATAATTATATATATATAAATAATCAACAATAATAGGCATAGTTGCAGAAAATTCACATTAAAAGCTATTAAACAAAAGCATAAAAATAATAAAAACAATATTGCATTATACTACTCTAATATTATTGACAATAATGTCTTTTTCCCAATGTTTGTGGCTCAGTTTTTTAAAATATTTTTTTTAATATATTTTAGTTATCGTCTTCAGTCACGAGTTTGAGTGTATCTATAATGAAATGTCCGATTTCGTAGAACATGATTTTAAATTGCGTACACACACACAAGCAAATTTATTTTGAGTTGTAAACTTGGGGGGGGGGGAGTGGGG
The DNA here is from genome assembly GCF_051991255.1 of Vanacampus margaritifer. Classification (NCBI taxonomy): domain Eukaryota; kingdom Metazoa; phylum Chordata; class Actinopteri; order Syngnathiformes; family Syngnathidae; genus Vanacampus; species Vanacampus margaritifer. Next base: position 11,542,637 of record NC_135450.1, read on the forward strand.
CACAAACCTTTGCATGTTGCTCTTCTCCTTGAGGCAGCCTCTCCTGCGCGCACGCTCTCCATGTGCACAGTGACAGAAGGCCATTTCATTCCACATTTATACTCATTATTATCCATACACGTGGCTTTGCAAGATCAATTCTAAACCACTCTAAATACACAGTGAATGTTGATTTAAGTGCAAAAATAATATGGCTCCATTTACCCGTTTTCTGCGTCTTTCATTCCGGGGAAATCCAACTTCTCACACGCCTTCTCAGCAGCCTTCCCTGTTTCCATGATTATGCTGTGATGATTTGGAAATTTTACACCGTATGACGAAGTAAGAAGGCGCGCAGATTCCAGCGGAATAGCGCAGCGTTGCGTTTTGCGACCTGTTGCTATGGCTACCGAGTGCTGCCTTCAGGGACACTCGGAAAAACATTACAGTGTATTGAATACACTAAGGAAGGGCGTATAGGATGAGACAGTATAGTAAGTATATTGTTTGGTTTTGTGACACATTTTTCATGATCGTTTTTTGTTTGTTTTTACGGCAGATTATACATGAATAAAAATATACTTAAAAAAAAAAAATTAAATTAAGGACTAAAACTACTAACGTAAAATATACGATAGACAATTTACAGGTACAAGCATACAAAATAAGCAATACAGTTGTTGTTTTTAAAGAACACAATAACATAAATGTTTAATTTTAAAAAGTATGATAATATGACAAGACAATAGTGAGAACACTTTTGAAGCAAAAGCACAGCCGAGGTTATGAACATTTCCCCTGTGAATACAGCAGCAAATAACTATTTCCAAACTTGTTGAAACATAAAAAAAAAAAAATCTATAAAAAAAATATTTTGAGGTTTTATTCTTAATAACCATGAGTGTAAATAATATTTGATAGTGATTTTGACTGCATTTAACACCAAATATTGTATTTCCATTTGTTGTTACTGGAATATTAAATTGTACAGAAAATCATACATTTTGACCTTGGGCGAAATTATGATAATAATACTGTACCTAAGCCAAAATTATTTAAAAAATGTTCACTGAATTTGGAATTTCCATTTGTTGACACTGAAACCTGTAATTGTACTAGAAGAACATACCTTCGACCATGAGCAAAACTTAATTTTAAATTACTGTGATGATAAAAATTGTGAATGTTTTTTTTTTCAAATACTTTTCACAAAATTTAAAACTAAATATTCCCATTTGTTGATACTAAAACATCTAAATTATTTAGAAAAAAAAACCTTTCATTTGACCGTGAGTGAAATTTGTAATCACAATATTGAATATTTGAGTCATGCTGAAAGTTACATGCTAGTTTATTCCTATCTCCAGCATCAAATCGGGTCATCGAGGTATAATAACAAGGCTCACATTTATAAATCCCTAGATTTAATAATACTGTACATACACATATACAATATAACCCAAACTACAAGACAATTCCGTGTTTGTAAATGGAGCTAAACTACTCAACGCAACCATTACTTTTGAGGCAAATCTGTAATGCCAACATTTGTCCGCAGAGGGCGCTAACTCCTTGAAACAAACCCCATATCAAGAGTCTACCTGATCAAAAACAGAAGCCCCCTTTGCCCAAATGCTCACTGTCTCGTCAAGATGATGGCACCCAACCTCACAAAGGGGTCAGATGCTCCTGCCCTGAAAGCGGGAGGGGTCCCCACCCCCCAACGGCCGCTGCTTTATGCTCAAGTGCCCCCCCAGGTAGCAAAGGTTTCTGACATATGATCCAGCATCTGCGATGTCGCCAACAGCTGACTTGTCATAAGACCTTTGTGCAAGCGAGGGACGACTAAGGAGCAGAACGGCTGATTTTCTTACGAGCTGGAACGCTCGGGGATTTCTTTTTGTTTTTTTTGTTGTTTTTTTGCTGTTTTTTTGCAAGGGGCTGCTGCTGAGATTACAAACTGAATGACTGCCATTAGAGTGATTCTATAATCTATCATAATGCCATAATCTTGGGATTGACAGACTTTGACCCCCGCTCGCAGGTGTATAATACACCCCATTCACTCCCGCGTATGCGCTGCGCGAGGTGCCTGCGTCGTGCGCGCATGTGTGTGCGCTAAATCCGAGACCCGGGGGCATATGTTTACTTCTTAGTCAACAAAGAATCAGATTCATCGCCGAGGCGTTGAGAGGTGCGTGGCCTAAAGGTCACCTGCAGCCAGTTAACTGACGGCTTAGGTGGAGGCAAGGGGAGGGGGGCCTTGCATAATGACCTTAACACTAAAGGAACGATACAGTGGATATAAAAAGTCTACACACCCCTGTTTAAATGCCAGGATTTTGCCATCCAAAATAATGTGACCAAATAATTTTCCCACCATAAATTTTTCAAGAAGGGATGTTAAAACTAGCTGAAATGTGGTTGCACATGTGTGCACACCCTCTTAAGGCTGGCTGTGTTCTGAATGAACAAATCACATTCAACTTCACGTTAAATGGGAGTCAGTGCTCAAATGCCCCCAAAGGGCCTCTGATTGACCCCAAATAAAGCTCTTGTAAAATCTCCTGACATATTTTGGCTTTCTAGGAAAAGCCTACCAGTTTAGTGCTATTTGGAACTGTTCATAATTCCTTCCACCTTATCTAGGGCCCCCATTCTGAGAAAAAAAATACATGCTTGAGGTAGGGTGTTATTTTGTCACAAAAAAATAAACATTTAAATAGCGGGTGTGTAGACTTTTTATATCTACTTTATTGCATACAAGGTGAGCACCAACTCCCATTTAACGGGAGTTTGAATGTGATTTGGTAATTCGGAACACAGCCACATCCCAGTCTTAAGAGGGTGTGCACACTTGTGCAACCACATTCCAGTTAGTTTTAACTTCCCTTCTTGAAAAATGAATCGTGTGGAAATTATTTGGTCACATTATTTCCGATGACAAAATCCTGGCATTTGAAAAGGGGTGTGTAGACTTTGTATATCCACTTTATTTCATATAGGGTGAACTTTAAGTATTCCCCAAACTGTCGGTTTTCGAGAAGAGGCTCATCCTTCCTGCAGAGCATTCTAAAGCAGTGGAGGAGGATGTGGCCTTGTCCAATGTACAGCATTTCACAAACTCACATTTCATAAGCCGCAAGGACAAATACAAAAATGACATTTTCTGCCCATCATAGTGAAGTGTGTTGTTCTCATCCGTCAAAACACACAAATGGTTCATGTCTATTTCTATGTTGCCTGGTGAAGTGGCCAACTGTATTCAGTGAGACTCTTCAGCCAAGCTTCAAATTAAGCAATTTTCATTGTTTGCAGTAAAGCCGGAACACAAACCTCAGCACATTTTTTCGTGGTTGTTGTGTCACTTTGCAATATTATACTCATTAGTCCAGAATTTTTAATAAATCAAATCTGTGAGTGGATTAGGTGGTCAATTATTATGTGAGGAATTAAGCCGATTACCTCTGGATTTTTTTTTTTTTTTTTTTGCAAAACGGCAATAAATCCAGCAAAAGTCAATCAGCTGCCTTGACTAACGCGGTCTTCCTTGCAATGACATCTCAAAAATGTATTTTTTATTATACACACACATTCCTAAACTTTTTCATCATCTGATATACTTGTTATATAAATCCTACCATAACTATATTCATCATATATAAGGTGATTCTTTGACTTTCAGCCCTCAGGGGTTAAACAGCAGAATTTAGCGGGAATTTTAAGCCGTCACCGTTGAGCCTCACGGGCGGCACCACCGCGTTTTCGCGCCGCATGCTGGCAGCGAAAGGGCTCATATGACTCAGCGTGCGCGTAATGCTCTTAGCGGCGAGCTGATGGGCCTCGGTGGCTGCGCTCCGTAAGACCAAGAAGCCAAGAAAAGTGTTTTAACGGGCGCGTGCGCGGCTGTCGAGATTATCGGGCCGAGTATCTTTATCCTGCTGTTAGATTAGCCGCTAATGATGGAGGGAAAAGCCCGCCCCCATGCGAGAGATTGGAACAAGGGCCGCCGCTGTGTGGCCCTTCGGACAACCCCAGAGCTGCAGTCAGGCATTGGATGCTGCAAGAAGGGACACAAATTAATTGTGCATCCCGATTAAGTCATCACAGCTCCTTCGGATGCGCACGACTTAGCCACTAGGCGGCAGTATAATATAGTATTGCAAACAAAAAGTTGTATTCAACTACTATAAGTGGCTCAGTACGCCGCAGTAATATAAGTCGCTTTTTGAAGAGTCAGATTTGTGTTGAGCTAATTTTCTGCCACTGGGTGGCATTAGTGTTTCATGTAAGCTGTTGGTGACAGGAACAGTACATTTTTATTTTCAAATTCAAAGCAATTGGTATTTGAAACATGAAGCAGCCATTTTGTTCATTGTAAATTACAACTCGTCACCAGTCCCCACAAATAAAATTCTATTTTTGTCATATTTATCATTGCTAAATTGTGTTCTAGTGACTCCTTTGCACAAAGTATGTAAAATAAAGCATGAGTAAAAAGTGTATTTACATTTTTTATGCCTCTCGACATTGTATTTAATGCTTCTTGATGCCATTTAAGGTCTAAATTTGAGTGAATTCTGTGTAATGATTTTTTAAAATTATTTTAAAATTTGTACTGTGTGTGGAAATCTAAGGTAGGTGACGATCCATCCAGCGCAACAGCATAATTTTTTACAATGCAGTCAAATGACCCAGACAAAAGGAAAAAGGAAATACAGCGTTGAAATGAGTTTTGTTATAGGCGATATGGCATGACTCCTTCTTGTGACTGGCCCTATGCGCGCTATTTAAAGACACATGATCAAACATTGCGATTGATCTCAGACACAAACCTTTAGTAAGTAAGGCCAACACAGTTTGGAAGCTCACGTGAACAAAATTATTACTGCACGTTTACAAATACTACAAAACTTTCTTAACGTTCAACATTATGTTCTGCTTATTCCGTGTTTTTAAGGACGGCGTTTTAAAATTTGTCCAGGGACGACAGACAGCAAATAGCCTTTTGGCTAAATCTGGCTTACTTACAGCCACGTTTATTAATGTCCTTTTCCCCTGGTCAATAAACCAATAAATAATAAAATAAACGTGCTCAATGTTCATCAATTCAGCACTTACAAACAGCGCTGCAAAGAAATACCAGTAAATGAATGAAACAAGAAGCGCAACTAAGAAAAAGAAAGAAGGTTCAACAAAGGACTGATTTTGGAAGCGGGATTCAGAGTGCTCTCATGACTTATGTGTACGTGTTTGTATTTAGCCAACACAGCCAGTGATGTGCACCCTCTCCATGTGACAGACACAACAGACGTCACCGCTAATGGATATGGAGTACTTCCCTTTTTTTGTAAGTGGCTTTTTCCTGGGCTTGCATTAAAGACATAAAACCCATTTCTCCATCAATAACTGGTGCACATACTCACATTTGAGTACACGCATTCACACAAAAACCACAAGGATGTTTGTGCAGCAGCATGTGCAACTATGTAATTAATAATACTATTGGAAAGCATGGATCCGAAATTTTTTTTTTTTTTTGAAACAATTTTCAATTACAACAGCATGCGGTAGAGCAGAGTTGAGCCCTTCAGTGATGCTTACCTCCTGCATGTGCCTGTATGCTATCTTGATGTTTCACGTTTTACTCACAGAGAAGGGGGGGGGGAACGGTCCAAGATGTTGTGTTGGGGACCTCGGAAATATATGCAATACATCTATACCGGGCTTAGTCAAACTGGAGAGTTGCAGGATATGTTAAAGCCCATCCAAAAAAATAACGAATGGCGATTGATACCGTTAAAGTCAAAACATCTTCATTTAATGAAAATATATCCGGTTACAGATTAAATAAAAAGTCTAATGGAAATTAAAGACAACGTGATGGTATGTCGCTGAACCAAAGTCAGATATGTACATTGAAAACTCCAGTGTGTTTGACATTAAATTAACGTGGGTCCTCTAAATACTGATGGGTGAATTCAGCCTTGTGAGTGGAAGAACCGCTGTTTACCACAAACCTCCAAAATGTGCAAAAACTTGAACGCCTCGGTGGCGTCCGCCATCAGCTCTGCTTGTCCTGAATGTTCACCAGACTGGAGGCGTACGACTTTGCTCTCTTGGCTGCAATAAAGGGGGGGGAAAGAGGAGAATCACCCATTGCTTTGAGTGTGGTTTCATTTTTATTCATCATAAAAGTAAGGCTGATGCTATGGAATACTTCTTGAATAGAGTATTTTATCGATTATTCCAGCCTTAATTCAAGTAACCAGATAACAACTGATTTGGCTTTATTAAACAAAACTATGTGCATTTTGAGTTGCAGGTAATTTTTTTTGTCCACTTGGGATCCTCACATTCCACTGTAGTATCTGTGACTTTGAGAGTGTATAGCTTTAAAAAGGTGGGGGCTAGCCCGGTGAGTGACGTGGGTGTCAGCAAATGACAGTGTAACACATCGTTAACTGGCTAACCCATTAGCCCACTCTATTTTTTTTTGTTTTTTTCAAAATGACAGCCTTTGCCATTTGTAAACGCCGATCTGCAACTGTACATTGCGATAACAATTAGAATTTGCCCTTCAATGACGAGTACACAACCAAATCTTTAAAGGAATCTCTGCATTTATGATTTTGTCCTAAACTCCAAGTACGCCACCCCCAAAGCCCCTTTAGCAGCCAACAAAGAGCCCTCAAAACCCCAGTCAAAATATGTGCGCGCAACAATGGGGGAATTACGCGGGTTACTTACGGTGTATGAGCTTGCGTTTCTTTTGTTCCGAGTGAAGGAAGCTGCTCAAGTAGAAGATGATGGGCAGAAAAAGCATGAAGCCGGACACGGCGATGACAGGCACCGTCTCCTCCCGGGGGAAGGAACATTTGAAGTTTTTACTCCACAGCCTGCGGGTCATGTTCATCTGAAAACGAGGAAGAGTGCCAACATAAGCACCGGCGACGATGACACAATATCGCTAATAAGTCCGCCCATCTATGCCGTACTCATTTCGGAAATGCAACATCTGTAATCAGCAAGAGCATACGAACGACATGCGCTGACACTTCAAAGTCACAACACCGGAATTAAAAGTGAAGACAGTAATGCTGCCATCAGCTTCCACGCCGCCCGAATGTGCAACAAACAGCAGAAAAAGAGCTAAGACTTTGGGAAATGTTAATCGCATCCAAATCCCAAGGCTAAAAAAAACACCTTTGTGCAGTTTGATTGTTTGGCCTGTCACGACAGCAACTTTCTCGGGAACGCATTTAGTATAATAATGCAGGTATGCCCATTTAAAGTAGCGGGAAGGCATAGAAACAGTCATTTGTGAAGTGAATGAATGTGTGTGTGCTAAACGTTAGCACAGATGCTTTAAAAAAAAATATACACACTGGTTATCTTAATTTCCCATTACAATATTGACACTATTCTCTACATTACATTACACATTATTAGTGCTAAATGTGCTAACAAGGTAGTTTGCATATACTGGCTGGGGGTGTTTATTTACTGAGAGTAATTAAATTGCATGAATGCATTTTAAAATAATATTTTTATACAAATAAGCAATAATAGTCGATAAAAAAATATAATATATGATATGCTGTAATGTACTGCATATTATTAACTATTAAGTGGATGACGAAACCAACAATTAAATTATAGGGCATTATTTGAGGAAATAAGGTATAGGGGGCTCTTTGGTTTATGACGCAGCTCTGTTCCTATGATGGCTAACACATTAGCAAGTCATAATTACAGTAAATATCTCTCAGAACAACAGACACCTGAGGACACTATTTGAGGAAAATGCGGCACCTTAAGTGGCTTTCATCCTTTAGTTTCTGACCAATCTGATATGAAACTGCCTGATGATATTCAATTTTTAAGGACCTAAGTGTATTTCTCAAGTAGAGCAAACAAATCCAAACTGACACTTAAAGGGCCAATGAAATTGTAATTGATCATGACTAACAGAATCCATAGTTTTGAGTCATTGTTAGCTACAATGAATTAGAAATAGCGGCTCTAAGTACTGCATGTTATGTATTTTAATTCCAGACCACCTGTCACAAAAGAAAAAACAGTATATAGTACATTTTTTCCAACATTCCCTAGAGTACGTACCCCATCTTCAATGTCAATACACATCGTGTCGTTCTTTTCCATGCCGCCGTATAGCTCATTGAGGCCCTTATATGCACTCTTACAATTTCTACAAAGCTCTGTGTGGTTGCCCTGTGGAGACATGGCAAAAGGGGACAGACATTCAGTTTGTGTGAATTTGTGACCGCAAAATAAGAAAAGCGAGTACCTGTTGGTATCTATCAAAGCAGGTGAGAGTTTGGTTGAGAGTGGACATAAAGTACAGTGTGTCATCAGTGAGGCTCTGGAATCCATCGTTGATACAGTCTACATGATGGGAAAAATGCACCGGCAATTACATTTTTTTCCAAAAAAAAAATTAATAATGGTGACATCGAAAGAGGAAATGAAAATGCGCACAAGAGACACGTTCAAAAGTTATCTGATTGGCAAACAATGAAGACTGCAGAGCACAACTGATCAAAGTCACATGCCTTGTCTCTAAAAGTCATATGATTCATCACCATATGAGAAGTGACTCCTGCTGCATGTACGGTAGATGCCCAATGAAGTGTTTTTGTGCACTTACTGTCACAGGCGGATTTGCTCCACAGGTCCTTCAGGTTGTTAAAGAGCAGATAAACCACCATGAGACGGTCACTGCGCAGAAGGCTGTCCCTGCAGCTCTCATTGCCAGGACCCAACTGAATACATTAAGCACCAAAAACAACAACAAACCAAGCAGAGGTTTAGCGTTGCCTCCAAAAATAAACCAGCTGTAATGAAGAAAATATCACAAGACTTTCGTGACTCGTGAGACACACACACACACAGCTCCAAAGTCAACGTTGTTGTGGTACCTGGTCCGAGGAGATGTTCAGGAAGGTTGTCACCAGGTTGCCGTAGGCGCCGAAGCAGTTCTGGCAAATTTTAACCGGCCGCGCGGACGGAACCAGGCAGTTGACATACGCCACATAGTGCTGGCCAAAGAGGCGCAGCAGCTCGCCGCAGTAGTCGCTCACCTCCAAGTCGTCCGGGAAGGCGGACAGCAGGCTGAGAGAGGCGGGAGAGTCCTCCTCCGCCACGGGCTTGAAAACGGGTGACTCGACCGCAGCCGACGCGGAAACTGTGGAGTTAGCTCCTTCACTTGACGCAATAGCGCAAATATACAGCACCCACGCGGTTAAAACCCAGTTTTGGTGATACAGAGGCATGTTTCACAGCTTACATACGTTCGGGTATGTTCGTCAGCCTCAGACAACCCATGACTTCCGGGTTTGAGATGAGCAGGATCATGTGACTGATGGAAATCTCGCGAGATTTCAAGAAGAACTACAGTGTCCGATGTTAACAATAAAAGTATATATTTTTTTACATTTCTTTTCAAACTATTTCGTACTGTAAAGCAATGGCAAAGCTAGACTTTTTTTTAAATTAAATTTTATAAATCTGAATATGATTGCCAACAGCTAAATGTCCATATCTGCTGATTTTTGTGTAATTTCGAGGTAAAATTAAATGTTTTATCAAAATACAATATCACACTTCTATTCATCAGGCATTTACCCATGTATGTATTCATTATCAATCAATCATATATATATATATATAATCTATCTATCTATCTATCTATCTGTCCATCCATCCATCCCTCTGTCCATCCATCCTCACTGATACACCATTGCATCAAATAATCAGAGTCAGCGTAAACGCTTTGGCCTCCCACGCTGATTGTGATAATTGTCACGAAGCCCTCGAATCAAGCCGTGGCAGTCAATGGCCGCTAATGTGAAATTAGTAGCTTTTGATAAGTCTCAGGCCGCATCAATTCTGCAGTCATCGGGGGCCTAATGAAAATAAGGGGGAAGAGGACGCACGCGGCACCGTCCGCCTATTCTAATGGCCGTGTGCCACTCGAGTGGTAAATACAGGGGTCTATCCTCCCGAAATGCTGCACACGACGGCGAGAGCTGCTCATTAACTCTTCTATCTGCCAACTAATTGCTCAGACGTGGCATCATTCCTTTATCTTTGCCCAAAGTGAGGCCTACCTCTCCATCAGAAAAACATGCAAAGTCCACTTTGGAAGCACGACCGTCGTCTTTGTCGGATCATAAGCACTCTCATTTGGATTAAAGTAGTAACTTGGACATTATGACAGATAAGGCAGTGATGGGGATCATCCTGATTACAACGTTATTTGCCTCTCTTCCTCTGCCGCTCTAATCAGGAGTGCACCAAGTAAAAAAAAAAAAAGAAAAAAAATCGGCATATCATTACCAGAGATGACCGTTATTGTCAGATGCTGGCATTCATTAGCATGTGCTAGATAATGGAACCAAGAGTACAAAAATCATCAATTAGACTGATCAAATACATGATGATGATGATAAGAGCTCTTCAGGAACTATACATAGCCAGGCTCAAGCTGGTGAACTTTCTCTTGATTTTACACGCAGTCCACCAGAGAAAAAGTGCAGCAAATTATACTCAAAATCACCCGAATTTATAATCCGAGGTCTTCTATGGCAAATGTCAACTGTATTCGGGTAATGTTTGCTATTGTGTGGAAAATCACCCCCGAGAATGGACGGCTCGTGCTCGTGCCCGTGTAAGCCGATCAACACGTTCTTAAGGGAATTTAGAAGGAAACCGCACAAAAGTTAAGCACTGTTTTACGTTTTTCTGTGTATAACCTCATCGTTACGAACTCCACAATCATGGCTGCTGCTGCCACACAATCCTGCACAAACATGGCCGACTTTGTTGAGTCTGCTCTTTGTAAGATTTTGTTATGTACCTTGGAGGATGGCAATAAATAACTTGAAGCCTCTTTTTTTTTTTTTATCTCTATCTGTCACTGCCACCTTAATGTTGCTCTTATATCAAGTTTCTACTTGTAAGTTGGGTCACTCATAACCACCGCAGTACTCGAGTAGCCGTGACCAACCTGTTTTCCTCAGCCAACACAGGTGATTTACATCAGTGGTCCTCAACCCTGATCCTCAGGGACCGGTATCCAGCCTGTTTTCCATGTCCCCCACAGCCAACACAGGTGGAGATCGTTATCAGCCTTCTTCAGAGATTGCTGATTGGCTGATGATATGAATCACCTGTGTTGGCTGTGGGAGGCATGGAAAACAGGCTGGATACCGGTCCCTGAGGACCAGGGTTGGGGACCTCTGATTTAAATGATCCGCTAATCAGTAAGATCTGCATGACGCCTGATAACGATCCTCAGTTGTGTTGGTTGAGGGAGACATGGAAAACAGGCCGGATAGGGGTACTCGAGGACCGCGGTTGAGAACCACTGACTTAAGGCACTGTATGTTTTTTTTTTGTGCCAACCAAAAAACCTTCAGCCGTTTAGAATTTGTTGACTGTCATCCATTGTAATCCTGCTTTTTACACTTACAGAAAGTGTCGGCTCTCGGTTAATTTTATGATGATTTGTTTACTGTTGTGCAACATTTTTGTGTTATCCGTTGCTCTTGCTCTCTCAGTTAAGTATATTAAATGTTTGTGGGGTTTTTTGTCATCAAAGATATAAAAACATGACTAGAGAGTATTTAAATAGGGTATTTATTTTCCAGGATTTCACTTATTGCGGTTCTGGTCTGGAATGTAACCCCGCTATGGATGGATAATTATACTGTACTTGTTGCCCCTTTGTTTATAAATAAAATTGAGACAAGACCTGATTTGGGTCTTTAGAAGGTGCGAAATAAGAGATCACGTTTCCCTCCACCCTCTGCTTACCCGCTGTTTTAACCTCATTCAATAATTGTTTGTCGTGTTTTTTTTCTCTCGATATTTTTACCATGTGAACGCTTTACCCGCGAGTTTTTTCCAGTCTCTCTGCACAGGTTAACTTCCAGTGGCCTTCAACTTGGCTCTTTGGCGCGGTGGAGAGAAAAGTAGCTGTAAAGTTATGCAGAAGTTATTCTTCATCCCTCGGGCCGTCCCTAATCCGCCCAAAACCTCATTCTTTCATCGGAGAACTGTGCCTCCTTTCTTGCGCCCCCCTCTCTATACAACATAAAGTCAGACTGCATTTAATGGTTATGTCGCGATGGGAGAGGGGCTTTCTTCTTCGCCCTTTCTCCCCGATATCGCCCTTTTTCGTCGTGTGAGTCTCCCAACCCGCGGGGACCCCCATATTCTTCCCTCGGCGTCTGACTCGAATCGCAAACTAACCCTGATTTTCACCACTTTGCTGGGAATGGCGAGGAGTGATAATAGAGATTTCGCTTTCATTTTATACGCTTGACTTGGTTATTGTTGCTCTGCTCCTCTCCCGTGAGTCTCCTCCTTTCTAGGGATTAAGCCCTGACTTCGTCCTCGCTATACTGGCTGCCGAAGTGGCCCCGGGATGACAATTGATGCAGATCAAGGCAGGCCCTTTTCTGTTCTCTGAAAAGCTCAGTCCAGTTGAAATGAAGCGGTTGGACCGGACACGAGGGATGCTCGTCAGTTTGCTTCCCACAAATGCACGGCGGCAGTGAAAGTTGTGAATTGCTTTTTGCTTAGAAACAACGCTTAGAAATGTGTTGGATATCGCTGATGTCCATCTTAAGTAGGGATAGACCGATTATCAGCCGGGCCAATTATCAGCATTTTGACGAATATCGGCCATTTTGAAGAATCATATGGCCTATTATAGATATATATTATAGATTTCAGGGAATTAATCATTTAAATGTTCAGAGAACTCTCTGCACCTTCTTTTTTTGGTTGAAATTAAAAGTAAGAATTTAATACTTCAGATATTTTGACATTTTGGAAAACTTTATTTACTGTAAAAAAAAATAGGCAATTATTTACTTGTTTAAGTTTTTATTACTTTTGAATACATGCTACCGCCCCTAGGAAATCCCTGAACTTTTTGTTTGATTTTTAAAACAAAGATGTGTATTGACTATGATTTTTTTTATCCCCAATATCTTATCTTCTAATCCAATATTTTATGAACCCTAAAAGTTGCTCAATAGGCATATATATATTAAAAAAAAAAAAAACATTTAAGAGCTGGCGTTTATGTTTTTTTTCAAATTTTGATGCCAATATTTTACCTTTTAGTGAAAATGAATATCGGCTCCAAATATCGGTTATCGACGTCCTTGACTACTCATCATTGGTACTATCGGCCCTGACACATGTTAGAAAACTTTTGCAGTCCTCAAAAAAAAAAAGTGGGGAGGGGGGGCTAAAAAACTGACACACAAAAACAAAGATAATCAAACATTGTATATTTTTAAATAGCACAACGCTACCGTTCAACCAATCCATAGAGTCCGTTTGTCAGTACGAAGAACGTAGGATACGGTCTCGTGAACTCACCAAGTACGGTCTTCTTAAGAATGTACGAGAAAAAAAATTCTTCTTAAGAACGTGATTTTCTTTGTAAACTGGAACAGCCAGGGCTGGACTGGCCATCTGGCATACAGGGCAGAGGCCCGGTGGGCCGGTGTCTTTTGGGGCCGATGTGGTGCTAATCAATGATTAATTTCCTCCATTTTACCACAGAGACCGGCCCACAATTTAGAGGGAGGAGCCCAGTAATCCATTTACAATATAGAGAGCAAACTTAACCAATAAACATCAGTGGTAGAGCTACGTGGTAGCCAAGGTTGCTCAGGAATTGGCCTGGGCCGACAGGCCTAAGTCAAAATGCCAGGACCGATTATTTGTGCCACTCCAGCCCTGGGAACAACTGTGAACTTGTTAAACCCCGAATTGTAATAGGAGAAGCTAGCTGTAGGCGCTACTGACAAGCTAACTCCTGCTGTGGCTCAACATTGAAATAACCTCGATCAGATTTGATGGTTTAGTCACAGACTTTCCCAAAAGTTATGTTTCTCTTTCCCATAAATGTGGGAATGAAATTGTGTTAAAATGTACAAAATCTTTATCGATCGATTGTGACGCAGATACAAAAACATCTGTCATCACCGCAACAGTGTCCACGCATTGACTGTGTCACCTCCAATCAGGCTGTTGACGGAGTGTTGTGCACTCTTCCGCGGGTCACTTGGGTCGAGCCTCTCCTAGAAGAGCCGCCCCGGTGCTCGTTCAGCGAGAAGGGGAGGCGGCGGGTGGTGGGATAATTACCAAACACGCAGCCGACCGCAGACACACAAAAGCCGCTTTGACTTCCTCACTGCTGGTCGTCCCGGAGAGGACGGTCCCCGCTCGCTCTCCCCCACTCAACCCCAGAACACCTCTCGCGGCTCCCGAGAAGCCCGGACGTCTTGTTCCATAACAAGACGCGAAAGTGACTTCTTTCAGCTCCACTGAACTGAACATAAACCCCCAGCGACAACCTCCAGTGCCCAAACAGAACAGGGGAGGACGGGTGGGCCGGGACGGAGCCCGTGGGAGGGTGACGGCCGGGGTGGGCTTGACGGATCGTTCGATAAAGTTGTTATTCACGTTAATGTAACACGGGGTGCCCAACGTCCGGTTTTCATTCACTTTTCTCAGCCTGTCTCATATATCTATTTTATTTTATTTATTTATTTTATTTTGACCGGGCCACAATGTTATTCAAAAAAATAAATAAACTGGTGGAAGGGGGGTAAAAAAAAAAAAATTGTGGTTACGACACCCACATCCCTCACAGGTGTGGCGCCCCTGTCATCAACTATGACTTCTATACTGTATAATAATGCTAATGAATTATAACAGAATTTCCACACACATCTAACCTGTAAACAAACACAGTGTAGCTCAACTTCTGACTAGCAGATGTCATGCTTAACCAAATAATGCTAATAATAATTACAATAATAATAATAGCCCTCAATTTATGCAGATTTCTGCAACATTTAAACAGCCTATCTCAGAGCTCTTTAGATGGAGCCAAATCCATTTTTAATGTTTTTTTTTTTAAAATATATACTGTATATATAATAATGATAATCTTAATTTATTTTATAAGGAGATCAACTTTCCTGAAAAGAAAATAAACACGATGCTGATTTTTCATTTGAAATCATTAAATGTACAAACATTTGGTATTTTTTCCTTGACTGCGCCAAATGAAACTAAAAAAAAATTGACCGTGACACCCTCCACCCCTTCCACTGGCAGTGACACGGCAATGAAAGCAAGACGTGCTGTAAACATAATGGGCCTCGGGGGTGATTGTTTCTGGCAGGCTACAAAACACGTCGGCCCTCCCCTCAAATTAGTCCCCCAGGAGGGGACGGATGGGCTTGGGATGGCGGGGGGGGGGGGGGGTCACATCCCATGGGAGGCACTGACATGACGGCATGCCTGCACATACTATCCTAAACATGCATCATATGGGTGTGCCCTTCCAAACTGGCATTATGGCATAATACAGTTTCAGTAACTATCTTAATAATGATAATTTTGTGCTACTTTTACGTTTACGCAAAAAAATGTTTTGCATCCACACACTGATACGTTTCAATTCAGTGAGCATAGCTGTTGTAGGCCACTTAATAGCCTAATGGAAGCATGTACAGACTGAATAATAGGGGTCCAAGGATTGACCTGTGGGGAACGCCACAGGTCATAGCCATTTGGTCTGAGACTAAACTACCTCATGATAAGCATATCCTGCAATCAGAAGCAACAGGTGCTTGAAGTGGCCGGGTCGCGTGAGGAGCAAACTGTTGGTGTGTTAGCATTAGCATTAGCCATGATTTGTGAATGAGGTGGCGGGGGAGTGAGGAAAAATCCTCTGTGAGCGGATTGAGCCCAGATGCAGGCAGCGATGTTAACTTTGAGTGGTCCCCTCCCTCCCTCCGCCACCCTCCTACTTCCCAAGCCCCCAGGTTGCCTTTGCATGACATCATCCCCAAACTATGCCCCCCACCCCACCCCCCTCCACACCCATGTGAATCTGAGCTGTCACAATCGACAGCCGGCCCACCATTAAACTGTACGCCAGCCCCATACGTTTCCCCTCTCTTCTTCACCACCTCCTCCCTACGTCCTTCTTCTTCTTTCTGAACCCCCAGAAAGGCATTGTTTGAGTCCGGGCCTGATCAAAAAACTGTTGCCCGCCAACCACGGGGCTTTCTGTAAATTCAATGAGGCCACCTTAAAGATTTTCCTAATTAATGGATGACATCTTTGGCTGGAGGAGAGGCGAGGCATTCTGCTGCGGCTCGCTCTTTGTTCGCCTCCTAATTAACTTTCCCAGGTCACTCAGGTCCCCGCAACCTGCGAGTGAAGAGCTCCCATTGAGGAGGCAGTTGTAAACTTACTTTTTTCTTGCCTCGGCACTTAAAAGGGGAAAGCAACTATAGGGAACAGAAAATATCCTATTTAAGTCCTTTGTGCGTGAACTGCTTGCACATGTTCCAATAAAGGAAGTCTTCTAAATAAGCTGCCGTGTTGCTCTCCGCTAACCCCCCCCCCCCCCCCCCCCAATCCTTGTCCCACCTCTTTTCTCTCCCAGGTTATGAATGATAGCTGTGGGTTGAAGGGGGCCACGGGGCCAAAGGACAGCATCTGGGCACTGGGGAATTGTGAGCATCTCCAACTTTGAGGGAATTTAAGGATGGGAAAATTGGATAAGGATTGGGAAAAAATACAAGTGGCACTTTGCCCTAAATTGACAGTTTTTTTTAAAAGGACCC
Organism: Vanacampus margaritifer; assembly: GCF_051991255.1. NCBI lineage: Eukaryota > Metazoa > Chordata > Actinopteri > Syngnathiformes > Syngnathidae > Vanacampus > Vanacampus margaritifer. The sequence goes on from NC_135450.1 coordinate 11,559,313, forward strand.
TTCTTCTTTCACCATGACTTTAATTTTATTTTTATTTTTTTACTAACCCTACCAAAATATTGCAGCTACTCAATTAACCAACTTATAGGTAACATTTGTATCCATTGTTGGACCTAAATGACAGATTTCAATTGTAATGTGTTTATCCACTAGTTTGCTTTGTATACTTCCTATTATGATTTGTAATATATTATTCTAAAATGTAGTGGCCCAAAAATAAAGATTTAAAGATACATTTTAAATAATTAAAGAGAAGTGTTCAAGTTACTTTAATAATAATGCATTATTGTTGCTCCTTGGAGGGTTTTTTTTTTAATCTAAAAAAATATAATACATTTAAGATGATGATAACAATAGAGAAATGTACATGTTACACTATCACTCATTCTTGAGATAAGGGACAAACGAGGTTTTAAATGCACATGGTATTATTTGAATTTGCATATATATTTGTAAAAGTCTTTTTCAAAACAATAAAAAAAATATATATGCGTCTAACTGAAACATGATTATTTTCAGTTTAGAAATTGATTTATGTCAACTCTGACAGACACATAAAAAATAAAAGACACATAAAACTGAAAAAAATAAAAATAAATTTTGGGTGAAATATATTGGAATATCTTTTAGTTTCTCTGATGTCATATATATATATATATATATATATATATATATATATATATATATATATATATATATATATATATACTTGTGTTGTGAACAAATTTGTAAAATTATTACATTTTAATTTTATTATGAGAAAATATATTTTCTTAAATAAATTTCATGTAAAGGGGCAAAGATGAAACAGTACCTTATTATATTAACTAAATAAATTGCATACATAATTATTTTTTCATGAAATAACAAAAATGTACATCTGAAGGAGTTAACAAAAACGTGTCTGCATCACTTTTTTTTTTTTTTTAAAGTGTTTTTTTTGTTTACAGACGTAGGTGGCAAATCTGACCACAGGTGACCTACACTCTAAAAACAGTTGGGTCAAAAGTAACCCAATTATGGATAAAAAAAATGGGACCCAATTTTCTGGGTTGATTTGTACTAAATGACCCAATTTGTTGACCCAAGTAAAGGATCTGAACAATATTTATGAGTTGATTTACGCTGAAAGACCCATTTCTCGACTCAAAGTTGGGTCAAATCGACCCAAGTAGTGGATGGGTCCATTTTTGACCCATAGTTGGGTTATTTTTAACTCAACAGTTTTTAGAGTGTATGATGAGCTAACTACTCTGTATATACTGAACATAAATCTGAAAAGAAAATCTTGGCTAGCCACCTGTGGCCATCATTCACTACTGCTAGCCATCTCCTTTATCAAGGCTTCCAACTTTGGTTACTTTCAGAGTACCATCAGAGACTCCACTACACAGAAAATATCATAAAATCCACTTTAGTGTGTTTTTCATCTGTGTGTGTTGTTCCATTGTTTCCTATAAGAAAAACTTGGACCTCTAAAGCAGCAGGCTCACTAAGAATTCACGCTGACTGGAGACCGTGACCCTTGAACCTGACTTGGCAGCAGGCAAACGTCAGGTAAAGTGGGTCAGAAAGCGAGACTGACTTGCCAAGCAGAGCAGATGAACGACTCCTGGTTTGAGCGCTGGGAGCCATTCCAAGTGATTTGGGTGATTCCCGGTGACAGCTCGTTGCTTTTTCATGTTCCCATTAGTCAAATAATGTTGAAAGGCAATTATGCTTTGCAGAGTAAATTGTTTACTATTTGCCTAGCCACTACTGTAGTGAAGTGAGTTAAATTCACTGCTGCCTTGTATCACAAAATTTTGCTTGTAAATCAAGGGGGGGGGGGGGGGGATTCCATCAAAATGATGGCTCATATTTCAATGAACTTAAGTCTTACTGTACACTCTAAAAAAAAACGGTTGAGTCAAAAATGACCCAGCTATGGGTCAAAAATGGACCGATCCGCTACTTGGGACTATTTGACCCAACTCTGAGTCAAGAAATGGGTCTTTTAGTGTAAAACAACTCATAAATATTGGTCAGATCCTTTACTTGGGTCCAAAAATTGGGTCATTTTGTATAAAACGACCTAGAAAGGTGGATTAAATTGACCCATAAAGTGAATCGGTTCTTTTTTTTTTTTTATCTATAATTGGGTTACTTTTGACCCAACTGTTTTTAGAGTGTAGGTCATATATTGTCAGATTTGCCACCTACGTCTGTAAACAAAAAAACACTCTGTATACATTCTAAAAAATAGTTGGGTTCTTCATCCAACCCAAAAAGTTAGGTAAAATTAATACTACACAAAACAACCCATTTTTTGGGGTTGTTCGTACAAAACAACCACTTTTTTTTTTTTTTAATGAATAATTCAAAAAGTTGTGTCAAATTGAGCTCTTGTATTGTATTTCAGTCGAGGTTAGTTCTTGTCTTGATAATGTGAGATGAGCAAATGACTGCACCTGGTCCTGAGTCAAAGCTGGTGTCTCGGCTCTCACGTGTTTGTCCTTGCAGTGTCAACACACTGAGCCACTCTACTCAGCTGTCATAATTTGTTAATGAGTCTTTTCACGGAGAAAAGGGTCGACGGATCGGGTGGAGAAAAGAGAAAAGACGCTCTTCACTACCCACTGAAAGCGCAGGTCCGTCCCGAGAGGGGAACCCAAGGGCGACATCAGACCGATTTCAGAGCAGCCAGTGATGGCATCTCTGTATATTTTAATATTAATGACCCCCGGGCCCCTCTAAGCCTCCGACAGGTGCCCCCTGCCGCACTTGAGCCGGGGGATGAGTGAGCGACCGGCTATCTAGCGCCGGCGGCCTGGAAAGGCCTCGTATGGAGAAGACGAGGAAAGAGCGGCCGGAGCGGACAGGGAGTCAAGCCATGTTTTTGAGTCACTTTCCCCAGCTGAAACGCAGGTCGATACTCGCCCCCCTCGCGCCACCACCAGCACCCCTTGAGAAAGAGATTGACTTTTGTTTGGAGTTTGTGAGAAGTGGGAATCAGAAGCGGGACAATGGGACTCCCCACGGTGAGAGGCTGAGAGGAGCCATCTCAAATCAGTCAGCCAGGGGACTGACTAATCCGTCCATTGTCCCTCCCCAGCCACCGGCCGCACATCAACACATTCGCCCCCCATTGTCCCCCACCCTCGTGCAGCGGGATTTGCTCTCCCCAACAGCCAGTTTTGTCCAAGGCAGTTCGAGCGGAAGTTTCTCACTGACAATTTGCCCCAAATAGATTTGTCAGAGCGTCCAAACTGCGCCGCGCCGGCCCGTCGTTTTTTTCCTGGCTTTGGGTTCCGGCATCTCGGACTCTCTCGTCTATGGCCGTATGTACACAAGTGCACTGTATGTTGCACAGCGGTGGACATCTGGGCTTGTATGAGGAAAGCTTTATGAAATGATGCGACAAAACAGGCCCCAGTAAGATGTTTGTGGGCTTGGCCTAGGAAAGAGCACGTCTGCCTCACAATTCTGAGGTTTCAGGTTCAAATCGCAGCGTCCGCCTTCCTCTGCACTCTAAAAACTGCCCTCTTCCAAATGCTGGGTCCCCCAAAAATTGGGGTGGTAAAAAAAAAAAAAAAAAATCACTCAGAAAACTGATTAATTAACCCAATTTGGGTCAACGTTTAGTTATGTATCTGAACCGAACAGTTATGACCCAAAAAGTTAACCCAATACTGTTCAAACAGGGATCAATCCAACTTTTTTTTTTTTTTTTTTCTACAGGAGAGCTCAGTATTGTTCATTCGATTTGACAAGATCAATCAATCAATCCAACTTTTTGAGTGACTCAATTCAACTGCTTTTAGAGTGTGTGGAGATTAGTTGGGTCAAAAATAACCCAGTATGAGTAAATACCCAATTTTTTGAGTTAAAAAAAAAGTTGGGTCAAATGAATAACCCAGTATGAGTAAACACCCAACTTTTTGAGTAAAAAAAAAAAAAGTTGGGTCAAATGAATAACCCAAAAAGTTTGCTTTTTGACCATGATTGGGTTAACTTTTTGGGTTATCCATTTGACCCAACTTTTTGGGTTAGATAAATAACTTAAAAAGCTGGGTCAGTCCCTACTTGAACCATATTGGGTTCGTTTTCACTCGACTGTTTTTAGAGTGTGTGGAGATTCCATGCTCTCGTAATACACTCCACAATTTTAAAACTGCTGCTTCAAAAAAAATTTGTACAAAACAACCCAAAATACAAGCCCACATTTTTGGGTTATTTTGTACAAGAAAAAAAAGGGTTGTTTTGCTTAGAACAACCAAGATGGTTGAGTCAAATTGGCCCAAGTTACCGGGTCGGTACAATTTTTGACCCATATTGGGTCATTTTTGACCCAGCAGTTTTAAGAGTGTAATAACGGTATAAACAGTTGGGTAAAACAAATAACCTAATTATTTAAGAAATGTACCAATCCACTACTTGGGTCAATTTGACCCAACTTCTTGGGTTGTTTTGCACAAAACAATCTAAAAAAGTTGTGTCCAATTGACAAAAGTAATAGATCAGTCCACAACTGAGTACTCGAGTTTTTCGTCAGCAATGATCTTCAACTTCAAACATGTCGGCTTATAATGTGTGAAACAAATCTGAGTTCACTTAAAAGGGTCTCTAAAGCTTCTTCACCTCCAGCAAGTTTGTGGACAGGTAACCTGCAGCGCCGCATTGAACTATCCGTGGTGCTGAAACCTGTTTCTCTCTTGCATGTTCCAGGTAGCAACAGGGTGGATAGTGGACAGCACGTCTTTCTCACAGTCAAGAGTTCTGAGTTCAAATCTGAGCTCCGGATTTGGTACATTTTTATAAACAAGATATCTGAACAATAAATCGATTATTAAAACAATTATTGATTAGTTGTCAATTAATTATTGCAACTCTAATATGTATAAATAAATGTATATGCATAAAACATTTAAAACATCTACAATGCAGTCAAAACACATACGAATGAAGCTTCTATATAAATGCATGAATGCATTTGTGCTTACAGTCCTTTTTTTTTTATGTAAAGTTCAGTTAACTTTTAAATTACATGATAGCATTCGGGAGGGGCACACCTGAATGCACGTGAATAAGGACCGAAAGTGATTTAAAGCAGCAGTGTTGATCTCTTCGGGTCACTTTTAAAGCCGGCACAGCTTCACTATGGCTTTTACCAGGCTTGAAATCTCTCCATTATTCGCTCCCTGGTGCTTAGTGACTTCTTGCTAAACCAATTGCTTTCCGCCTGGTTGCTTTTAGGGACCTGTGCAGTCATAAGAAATCATTGTCTGTGCTATTTTCACTTCATCTGGGTGAAAAAAAAAAGAACATATTCTAATCAACGCTCATGCAAGTGGGATGTTTAAAAAAAAACAGGTTTGCATTGTTCCGCAGTCACTTCCCCCATGTTTGCCCATCTTGAAGTATGTCAAATATCTGCATAATGAAGATGAACTCCCTTGATACAAAAAAAATAAATAAAGAAAACAGATACACAATCGACTGCATCCTTTGTTGCCGGCAACATTTGATTGAGTGTCTGAGGAGAAGATTGTCACTCGTGGAAGAGCCGGCGAGAGAAAGTGAAAGAAGGCAACCCGGGCAACCGCGATGTTGGTTATATTTGTGTAAAGGCTATCAGTGAATGACGAGGATTAGGACGCGTTAAGGAGATTATGTCAAACATTCGCCATTCAGCCGCCGGCAGCCACCCACGCACACGCGCGCACGTCCGCGCACTCACGCGCATCACGCACTTACGGGAGAAGTCAGAAACTTTTGTCGAAAGATCGAAAAAGTCACTCACTGGAACGCATTATTATTATTATTATTAATAGGTGTGACTAATATGTCTATCAAAGTGACAAAGCTCTGAAACAAAGCTCTGTGTGTGATCTTTTCTCTCATTAGTCAGCGCAGGTGTACCTAATGTTGTGTCCGCTTCGTCACCGCCGAGCCCCCCCACCCCCCAAAAAAATCAAAGAGCCGCTCGAGTGAATTCATCCCGCGCGCTAAAGCCGCAGGTTACGAGACACCCAAGACACAATGGTTAATTGCAATTAAATACGCCTCCCCGCCTCGCCCCATGGCCGCTTAAATCGACACTTTGTGCGGCCATATGGCCTCCGGCGCACCGTGGGAAGAAGGACAATTAAAAACAGAATATGGATTTCTGGAGTTACCCGGGCAGAGCGCAGCAAGCTGTCAAGGTCAGGGTGTCAGAAAGAGAGGATCCCGGTGTCCACAGTTGCGTGGGTGGTTGGGGGGTAGCCATGCGTGCGGGGCGTCCTGCGGGAAGAGAAATGAGTATTGGAACTTTAAGCAAAGTGACGGAAAACTTCCAAAGACAGTCATGTTTAAACTTACAGTGGAAGACAAGTCCAAAAAAATCTTTAGCGCCCCCACCTGTCTAGACACGGCATTCTTAGTCAAATTTATGAAATACGTTTATGGTTGAAAATCCACCTGTTGGCGGCCATTTTGCTACTTCCGTCGACTGAAAATGACATCACAGTGCTGGGCGGCCTCAGCAGGTGCGCCGTGATTGGTTGTTACCTGAGCCCTCGTGACGGTGGATTTTGTTGTTCCGCATTCCACAAAAGCAACATCATCAACATCGTGTTTAGACTATAGTAGTGGCATTGAACTTAATGTAAAAACTTTTTTATTTTTATTTTTTTACTTCAATTTTTAAAATGAAGAAATCTGCTTGCTTAACCCAATTCAGGCCCGTAGATGGTTCCAGTGGACATATTCGCGTGTCTAAATCAATCAATCGCATAATTTGGACGATGTCAACATTTCTGGTTCATGATTGGATCTTAACTATAAGATCTTAACTATTTGCATGATGTTCATGTTAAAAATGTTCAATATAAGCTTGGTAAGTTTTCGATACGTTACAGCCATATTTTCTTGACGTCCTGACTATAACAACTAAAAACATGAGACCCCCCCCCCCCCCCCCCAAAAAAAAATAAATAAATAAAAATAAATAAATAAATAAGAAAAATTGATGTTGTTCTTAACTGGGAAAAGAGTCAAAATCAGCACACACAAAAAAAGAAAAAAGAGAGAGAAAGAAAGAAATTTTGCCCAGCAGGAAAAAAAAAATGCGGGTCTGAACGGGCTACAAATGTTCAAGACCCTCACCTATGTAATAAATCATCAAAAGCATTTTGTGTTTAAAAATGAAAAGCCTTTTGTTGTAGGCTATTAAATATACATGCAAGGTGTAAAAAAACAAACAAACAAAAAAACACCGTTGTTAGACGGAAGTTTAAATATCAGCAGCGCTAATTCAACACTTATGAGTGTTAAATATAAAAAATTCTAACAAGTCGGACTGTCTCCAACATTTCTAATATGTCTACTGCATGGTCCACACTAGTTAAAGCTTGTTGGAGAGGTATAGCACATATCACAAGGAAAATGTGTGTTTTATAGAACACATTGTATAAAGTTGAAGTTGTTTTTCCATTTATTTAATTCAATTGAAGTCATGCATTGTCATAACAATGTGTCCCAAAAAAAATAACTAAAATAAATAATTAAACCAATTTGGTACCAAAAAGGGGCCGATTATGGCTGCTCTTGTTTGACCCTTTTTTGCACCTTTTGTAGTATAACGTTTATTGAATTGCACATGATATAGCCTACATATTTTTAAAATAACATCCACAAACCAAATAGGATGGGAAATGATTTAAAAAATAATAATAATAGTAATAAAAAACATTCCATCCCCATCATGTCATTGTAAGTTTTTTTTTTTTTACATATCAAAGATTTAAAAATAAATACATTAGTACATTAATAAATAAATAAATTGTTTTTAAAAAGGAAGCAGCTGCTGCATTGAAAACCCGTATCGCCATTTGTTGTGCTTATTTTTTAATGATAAAAAAAAATAAGAATTTCTGCTCTTTAATGGATTTAAAACTTTATGTATTAGCACATGCATGTCACATCGAACAATAAAATATAGGCCAAAGCGTATCCGTATTTTGTATGCACAAAGATACTGTTCCATTTCTTGAGGAATTTCTTTGCAGGTTTTGTTTTGTTTGTTTTTCTTGCTAGTGTGGCTTTACTAAATTGCAAAGAAAGGGGGAAAAACATTAGAGTGGCTTGTGGGCAGTGCCTTGGGATCAATGAATGAGAGAGGGAGGGAGAGAAAGAGAGAGAGTGACGTCATGGCGCAGTTTGTCGTGGAAAGCCAAGTGGATGAAGGAAGTGGAGATCTCCACCCTCGAGCCTCCCCCTGACACTTGTGCTAAATATTAGCAGGCTTGATTTATTCGGGCCAAGTCGCAGCACAAAGTCACACCTGCGGCCACGACTCACCGGCCCCCCCAAAAAACAACACTTTGGGTTCGGTTTTGTTTTTGGTTCCCTCCATCCGGCGGCCTCCAAACTTGCCGCCTGTTGCGCAACGACCGCTGCCGCCGACAGGTCACTTTCGCCGGGCTGCCGAGGGGCTGCGAGTCGGTCTGGTTCGCCGGTTGCGCGGACTTGGGAGTGGGACCATGCGCCGCCGTGCGTGCTGAGCGTGGACTCGTTGAGGAAGTTTGGCGGGGCGACTGAAAGCTACAAGAGCGAGATCAAAAATTATCACTTTTTTTTATTTATTTTTATTTTATTTTATTATTGATCATTTTTTTAAGGGACGTTTTTACAACTCGAACTTTCATCATTTGAGCATCCACGATGAGCAAAGCTGCCGGCTCAACAAGTGGCTGTTTGGATATTCTTAATGTCAAGTCAAGTAAGTGGCACTTTTCCCCAAGAAAAAAAATGTGAACATGAAAAAAAATAATGTATTTGAAAGCAGGCTCAATTTACATTAATATTCGTTTGTTGCGAAATATATGGTGCATTAAAAAAAATCAATTCAAACTGTTTTAAAACAAAACTAATTGAATGTGATGATTTTCTCTTTTCTTAAAATGCTGCATGGGTCAAAAACGTCCCATTTTGGGTCCGAAATGGACTTAATCTCAACCAACCTTGGGGGTGGTTTTGTACCAAACTGTAAAATTAACCCACATGGGTCGGTCTATTTTATTTGATTATTTTTTTTGGGGCCCATCAGTTTTAAGGGTGTATAGCCAACAGCAACAGAGCTTTATCTTGTAATGATTTAATTCCTCGTCTTATCTTAATTTAAACACTTTAAAACTACCCTTTTAAATGCAATTTGGACAAAATGTTTGCATGAAAAATAATTCCAAAAAATGCATAAAAAACGGACCAAATATTTCTCAAATCAGGCCTTGTAATTAATTCCAATAAATCACAGTTGGCTAATTGAAAATTTCAATTGGGCTATATCCACTCAGGTCATCGAAATATGCATTTTTAAAGTCAAAACATTTCCCCCTCAACTCCTTATCCCTAACATTTGATAAAGTAAATATACAATTTAGAATAATACACTAGTAACTCTAATTTTGTCCTTTCCACACTGCCGTATAACTTGTTGCGTTTAGGCCATATAATAACGTTTTATTATTCTATCCCTGACGCACACAAAATAATGATTAGTGAGTAAAAAATAAAAAGCGAGATTTTTTTCCTCTTTAAAATGATTGTTTTTATTTCATTCGCGTTAATTTTCCCCTCCTAAAATGTTTGTGAATCAATCTCACGATCCCTTTTAATCCATTCAAGTCAAGTTACTCATCGCCAGGTTAAAAAAAAACAAAAAAAAAAACAATCATAACAATAAAAGAAGGCTTTATAATTGATGATAATAAGCCTTCCCTGGAGAGAATTTTCTTTGCTGCTGCTTATTCCCATGCTACCCTTTTGGACGGGTCACTGGTGAATCAGCGAGCAGGTGGCAAAACGTCAGTGGAATTACATAGACGCCACCCCCCCCCCCCACCCCCACCCCAACCATAACCCAGCCCTGCATACACTTTTTTTTCTGTATAGATTTGAATACAAAAAAAAAACGTCACTTTTTTTCTCTATCAAACACGGGAGTCCATTTCCATCTACTTGATTTGAGTTTGGTTGAAACGAGTTGGTGCGCATGATTGTCATGGGCGGTGTCACTGCCTAATCCCGGGGCCTATAGACCCGCCGGATAAAGCAGCTGTCGAGTCCCATTATGAGGGGGAGTTGGCAGCTTGTCGAGATGCGGCCAGTCAGACGAGCTTCAATGGGACAAAATCATTAAGTTAACACCCCCCATCCCATTAATGTCTCCATTGTGGCCCCCCTGGCCATTGTTTTACAGGGCCCGGTTATGACGCTTTCCTACCTTTATTCTGGAAAATGTGTGCACTGAATTCCCATGGTCTGAGGGCCACTGACCAGTGAGTGAGAGAGTGAGAGCGAGAGAGCGAGATTTGATTTAACCAAATTGTGCCATAATAAAAATGTAAAAAAAAAATCAAAAATCAAAAAAATCTATTATGCCTATGTATGAAATGTGACTAATTAGGAATAAACATGGGAAAAGTAAATAAAGTGATAAATGAGTGAGATAATAGATTAATAATAGAGAATAATTTCAATTTGAACCAAATGTTTATTTTTGTGATAAATTATAATGCAATAAAGTAGATCATAATATAAAATATAGTTTTTTATCAATTATAGACAAGTGGGATTTTTTACACATTATTACATTACAAGAAAAGTAGATTGGTATAGCAAATGCGTAATAATGTAGGATTTGATTTAAAGATTTAGAATTTTAAAAAAAACTTTAAGTGTTGAAAAAATGATGGATGGAGGGATTATTTTTTCAAAAATGCAAAAAGTGCATAAATGTAATAAAAAGTTAATTTATAATGGCATATGAATTTAATTAATTCCATCAAGTAATATATATATATATATATATATATATATATATATATATATATATATATATATATATATATATATATATTTCTTTATATATATAAAGAAAAAAAGCACTGCTGAATTGAAGAGAGCGATAGAGTTTAATATAATTATAGACAAATGAAAATAACATTTGTCTATGATAATTATTTTTTTGATCACAATTTTGAAAAAGTAACTAAAGTAATTATGTGCTGACTCAATGAAAAAACGAAGGGATGCATGGCTCATCCAAAAGAAAATGGCGAGTTCAAATACTACAACAAATCCGGAAATACAAGCTTTAAAATCATTATTTGGAGCTGTATAATGACTTTTTTTTTAAAATTTTCCATTCATATTTACAATACAAAAGAGTTATGAAATGTTGCTTGAATTGCCGAAATGACTTCTTTCATTTCCAAACCGCCACTTCAGGTCGCATTTTGGACATCCCGTGCAAAGTGTGCGGAGACCGCAGTTCGGGCAAGCACTACGGCGTCTACGCCTGCGACGGCTGCTCGGGCTTCTTCAAGAGGAGCATTCGTCGAAACAGAACTTACGTGTGCAAGTCTGGCTCTCAGGTAGGACCACCCAACCACCAACTCGCTTAAATATGTCCCCTTTCCCCCCCTCACCGAATGCGCCTTGGCGAGACAGTTTCACTCAGTTAGCGCCGTTTCCCAGCTGTGCCTGAACGCATCCAGCTGGCAGCGTTTAAATAGCTGAACGCGCCGGTGCGTTGTAATTTATCAGGTGTAATCCAATCTAATGTGATGAAAGCGAGGATTCAAGGAGCAGGGGGCGGGATAGTACTTAGCCCTCCGAGCCCACCCCCACCCCTCCTAGCCTCCCTCCCCCCCTGCAATGAGGCTGCATTGAGGGGGGTCGATAAATGATGATGATAGCACCTGGAAATTGGTCTCCTGGGAAGATAATAGTAAGGAGAGGAGCGTTTCGGCTATTATATGATAACACACTTTTTCCGTGCGTGTGTGTATGTGTGTGTGTGTAGGGTGGGTGTCCTGTGGACAAAACTCACAGAAACCAATGCCGGGCGTGCCGCTTGAAAAAGTGCCTGGAAGTCAACATGAATAAAGACGGTAAACATTGTTGTTGATTTTTTTTGTGTGTGTCATTTTTAAAAGTAAAAAAAAAAAAAAAAAAATCCGTCATTTTGTCACCTAGAAAAAACGACTATTACTAAATCACTTTAACAGAGGTGGAAAGTTCTTTTTCGTTAGTGTCTGCACTCTGCATGGCTTATACTGCCCCCTGGTGGCTAAATCAGCGGTCGCGAAGAATTCATTATGATGCACTTAAGTTAGCTAGTAGACTATATATATATATATGTGTGTGTGTGTGTGTGTGTGTGTTTTGATATAGTACTTTTTTAGGACAGTAAAAGTGTCAAGTCTGGAATCAACTCAATTAGATCCAAATTGTATGATTCAATCCATTTAAATAATAATAATAAAAAAAAAGTTTGCTGCAAGTGACCAAAATGTCCACAATAGAGCCAAAAGGTAAAATTAAATGCAAACAGTAACATTTAAATATTTTAAAAGTTGGAAAATACAAATTCAGACAAAATATGGGAAATGTCATTACATTTGAATCAACGAAACTATATATATATATATATTTTTTTATGGAATTACATTTTCCAGATGATTTTACTGAAGAATAATTTGGATGTCTGCCGTGCAATTTCCAGCCGTTCAACACGAAAGGGGACCCCGAACGTCCACCATCCGAAAACAGGTGGCCTTGTACTTCCGAGGTCATAAAGAGGTCAACGGGTCATCCGGGCATTTCCCGGGTTCCTCTCTGCCGGGCCCCCCCTTCTTCACTACCGTCACGCAACTGGAGCCTCACACTTTGGATATGAGTACGGTGGCCAGTACGCCAGAGAGGCAGACCATCGTGGGCTTGGCGCAGCCCACACCCAAGGTAATAATCAAATCCCCCCCAATTTTTTTTTTGAGCAAATAATTCAAAGCGTCAAAACAAACAAATAAAAAAACATAATAATTAAATCAAATGTAATTAATGAACCTGTTTGTGCATCATCATTTGGCGCAACTTGGCTATATCGGACGGAAATATAATAATGTCATTGAGATAAACAAAGAACACTTTTACTAAACCACTATAATTCATCATTTGTTATTTTTCACTGAGGATAAAGAATATATGCTTGTGATGACGTGTGAATACTTTATAAAGCCTTGAGAAAGCGTCAAAAAATCATTTCCTAAATAGTGAGCCCATGGTTAGGCCTTTTTTGTATCAGTTTACAGACAGTAATATGACGGGTTTATAAACTGGTTATTAGTTTATGACTACATTATAAAGTCCTTAAACGAGAATAGCAAAACTTTAATTTTACTTTTTAAATTATGCCCACGTTGAGTGATGTTTTCACAATACTGTAATATGAAATATTTATTAATATATTGAATAGTATGTAACAACTCACTAGATAAGAGCAGCGAGGGTGACTGCTGTTTGCCAAATAGTGAACCAAGTCCTTTTACGTACCAATTTTGGATCATAAACTGGTTATTAATTAGTACATTAACATTTTAAATCTTAAGTGCCACAAGTCATTTCATAAAAACAATGTGAATACATGCTTACTTTCCAAATATTGTGTTTGTCTATTTCTTACCATGTTAAAAATAATTCGAAGGTTTATAAATAAGTTATTAACTCTTTATCAAGTATTAATAAAGGGCATCAAGTCATTGAATACGATGAACAGGAGTGACCTGCCGCTTGCCAAATAGTGAACCCAAATTTAGCTGCGTGGGTCCTTTCTACAATAATATGAAGTTAATGAGTTATTTGGTTTATTCACCCTTTATAAAGCCTTAAGAACTGCCTGTTACTTGCCAAATAGTGAGGCCACACTTAATTGTTGACTTATGTTATAATGATCATATAACTGAATTTACAAATTATTTATAGCATTAACAAAAAGAGATTTACAAGCAAGCTGTAGCCTAACTCACACCTCAGGTATTCAGATTTTTTTTTTTACCCAGAGAAAAATAATTCAACCAAAGTGGCAAAAATAAATAAATAAATTAATTAAATGGGCCTTGCGCTAGAACATAATGTGAAACAAAAATGTTTTATTATTTGCAAATGTAATTGACTGTATGAAAAAAGTCAAGTTCAACATTGAGTGGAAATTTGTATAATTATTATCTATACGATTATATTTTTTCCCCATCAGGGTTAGAAGTTGAAATTCTTTCCCTGATTTAGCCCTTAAGAGGCACAAATCCGCCAATTAGATTTCTCACTGCAAATCCGCCGCAAGCAACACTAATTCGTCGCTAAAAAGCAGGTGCCGTGGCTTGGAATTTGACCTTTGCCGCGTACAATGAGTCCCACTGTTTCCGAGGCGATGACGGCATCCTTTCGTTTGTCCCCGCCCGCAGTACCCCCACGAGGTCAGCGCCACCCCCATGTACCTGTACGAGGTGGCCACCGAGTCGGTGTGCGAGTCGGCGGCTCGCCTCCTCTTCATGAGTATCAAGTGGGCCAAAAGCGTGCCCGCCTTCTCCACGCTCCCCTTATCCGACCAGGTACGTTTAACGGCGCGTGACAGGAATTAAGGCAAACAAGAGCGGGGCGCGTGGGGGGAGGGGGAGGAAGGATTAGAGGAGGCCCAGGGGGGTTCAAACATGATCGCTTTGGTTGACATGTGTCAAAGGAATCGGCAATGTGGTTTCATGAATGTAGGAAAAGCCCCATCACTAAAGCAAGTCATCTCCGCAAGCTCTTTTCCAAGGGTCTTGGAGCCACGAGTGATGCAAGTAGATATCATACAACAATTGTGACAATATGTCATCTGGAAATATCCATCAGCATCAGCCTTTGTCTGTGGTCTGTAAAGCTCGGCTAAAGCCTCAATTCCACTTGAAGACTCTACCAAGACCATGCGTAACCGTGGGTTGTCCTACCGGTATCGGTCTTTGAAAAAATAAATAAAAAAATAAAGATAAATCTAAAAAAATTCAGTTAACTTTATATGAGATCCTGCTGACCCTGGGAACCTTCAGAACCATAAAAAAATAAAAAATAAAAAATAATTAATGTAGAAAACTATAGAGAGCTATGATATATATGTACTTGTTTAAGTTTCCATTTCACTTTTTAAGATGTACTGATAACTAGTGTTGTTCCGATACCCAGTTTTGCAGTATCGGCGTACCGATACCTAGTTATTTTTTTACTAACATGAAAAAGCTGCCCTGCCATTGGTTGACAGCATTCAAGGCCAGGGCCAATAGGATACCTTGGCTCGGCATGCAGTGAACACGGTGCACGTCGGTGAACGTCGTGCACAAGCAATACACAAGATGCTGCATTCAAAGTCCTATATTAGCGTCAGAAATAATGGTATCGCCGTGTTACTTGTCAGTATTTGCCGATACCACGGGGGCCGCTCCCGATACCAATATTGGAACAACACTACTGATAACCTTGGGAGCTCCCTGAACATTTTGTTAGAAATTTAAACAGGTGCTTATTATCTACGATAAAAAAAAATAATAATAAAAAAAAAATCAACATTTGGAAAAGTCAGAAAAATTGTTGATTACAGACATTGCAACAGAGTCAATATTGGCATTTGTATATATATAAAAATAAAATAAAAATAACGCCCATACTCCCCTCAGCCTTTCACTGAAAATTAATATCGGCTCCAAATATCGGTTATCGGCCTCCTTGGCTACTAATAACCAGCATCGGTATCGGCCCTGAAAAACCCATATCGGTCTATCTCTGCATTAGACCAGCTTCACATATTGATGTTCATCTTGGGGACCATTGGGACGAACCCGAACAATGATGCGCAGACATTCATTCACACAGAAACACTCCAAAATCCGTGTTAAAAGTCCTCCCAGAAGAGTGGAAGCCGTTGTATTTGTTCCAAGTTGTCTTTAAAAATGTAACCCAAAGAAACCGTCATCTTTGCAGTTGATTCTGTTGGAGGACGCGTGGCGGGAACTGTTTGTCCTGGGCATCGCGCAATGGGCTATCCCCGTGGACTCGACGACCCTACTCGCCGTTTCTGGTATGGAACCGAGACACGCTCGTTGTAGAAGGCCTTTGCGCGCCTCGCCGCCTTCCCGTGTCATAACATGGCGTCATCAGCAGGGATGAACACGGAAAATACGGAATCCCAGCGGATGAACAAGATCATGTCCGAGATCCAAGCGCTCCAAGAGGTGGTCACCAGGTTCCGACAGATGCGGTTGGACGCCACCGAGTTCGCCTGTTTGAAATGTATCGTCACGTTCAAAGCCGGTGAGATCCAAGGCCGTTGGTTCTTGACGAACCTCAGACTCGTATCATTTGTATTTGTATTGTAACAGTCCCGCCTCTTGTGGTAACAGTTCCAACGCAGGGCGGCGCCGAGTTGAGAAATTTCCGCAACGCCAGCGCTATTGCCGCGCTGCAGGATGAGGCGCAGCTCACGCTCAACAGCTACATTCACACCAGGTATGACTGCTGGCCTTTATTTACTCGTTCCCTGCCATTGACGGCTATAGACGTCAAAATTCATTTGAACTATTCATATTAGTTTAAAACTTGTTTCCACTTTTGTTAACAAGAGTATGAAAACCTAGAATTTTTTTTATAGTACATTTAGAACAGATATAACATTTGTTATTAATCGTGAGTTAATTATTGAAGTCAAAATTTTAATCGCCTGACGCCCCTAATTTTAAAATACTGTAATCTTTTTGTTTCTTCTTTCAAAAAAAAGATTATTAAAAAAAAATGTCTAAGTTTTTATTTTCTTGTTTTTAAAACTAATAGAAATAATTAAAATTAATTTTTGACGTTTATAGGCGTCAATGGCAGTGAATGAGTGAAAAACGCTAAAACTATTAAGTCAATCAATTATGTACTATAGTTATTTTAGTGGGTTTTTAATTATTTTTTAAAAAGACAAAGAGTTTGGGATTTTTCATGATTTTTGGGGTGGTGCACACCCTTGTATCGGTAATTGGTAATAAAATGAAGTTTTTTGAAATAAGTGCTTATTAAGGATCATAGTTAATTTGAGCATGGAGGAAAAGTTTTTGCTTCTGAGGCTGAAATATCTGACTTCATTACATTACAAATAGAAGTATTTTTGTTTGAGTTTTAAATGGTTTCTTTGCATATCTAGAAAAGAAGGCTGCGCAAAAGCTATTTTTTTGTATATGCTGAGGGTCGCTAGAAAATGAACAACGGGCTACAAATGGCCCCCAGGCCGTAGTTTGGACACCTCTGGTATACAGTGACAAATCCTCTTTTTTTCCCAAACTAACAAATTCATTCATCTCACAATATACATCAATAATCATCCTGGAAGAAGTAGATTATAAAACAAACCTATAGCAATTGCTTTCTGTTGGCGAAAAAAGCAGGATTACAGAGGATTTAATATTGAATCATCTTCAGCAAAAACTAGGCTGAGCTTGAAATTGAAAACAGGAAGTTGGCCCATCTTCTCCTTTAAAATTCACATGTCAAACCAAATAGTGTGCTGTCATCTAGTGGCTGACAGTGGAATTACACCCAAAATAAACAAGAGGTGTAGAATTAAGATATTAAAATGTAAAAACCTGGATTGTGTCTTATTCATCAATATATCAGCTTCTTTGAAGTATTTCTTGAACCCCTGCGATGCGCTGCAGGTACCCGACTCAACCGTGCCGTTTCGGCAAGCTGCTGCTGCTCCTGCCGTCCCTGCGATCGGTCGGTCCGTCCACCATCGAGGAGGTGTTCTTCAAGAAGACCATCGGCAACGTGCCCATCACCAGGCTCCTCTCCGACATGTACAAATCCAGCGACATATGACCTCAGCGGTCAGTCAACTCGCCTGCTTGGAGGAAAAGAAAAGACTTGAACGTGAGGGGGCGGGGCCACCTCAGCCCCCCTCGAGACTCGGCCAGCGGGCCGTAGGGTTAGCAGAAACACATCTGTTTGAAAGGAAACACGTCAAGAAAACAAGTTCATCAACTAGCCTGTTAACAGGAGAGCTAGTTAAAGGATTAGTGTAACTACCATAATAGATTTGCCTTTAAAGAAGCACTGGAGTGGACAGAGGAAAGCTATTCATGTATAAATACAGATGACTCAAGACTCTGGGGAGCAGCTGCCAAGTGATTTGACAAAGATATGTGACATGTGAAAATTACTGCAAGTGTCTATGAGACCAATGAGCTTGACGACCAATTTAATATTTTATTGCTGTGTTCAATCCCAATGGTGGAAAAAAAAAAGAAAAAAAAAAAGGACGCACGAGTATGGACGAAAGGGGCCTCCTGATCCGGTGTCGAAATCAAACGCACCCGGCAACGAAGAGGAAATGACTACTGTGGGAAAGGAGGTGAGAGGTTCTCAACGGACATGCAATTAAAGATGGTGTGTGTATTTAAATGTTTGTATCCAGGCACAACTTTAAAATGTTTCGGTCAACTTAAAAGTTAGACACTAACATGGATTTAAAAAAAAAAAAAAAAAAAAAATCAGCACTTGGGGAGCTGTTTTGTGGAATATGGTGGTTTTATTTTGTTGTAAATACTTGGAGTTATAACTATTTAGGAGGTGAAACCATATGAATAAAAGACACTGGATTCAAGTCTATTTTTTTAAAATGAGTGTTTTAATTTCAAAAGAAATTGGGTGTGTTGCCACAGTCAAAATAAAACAAACGTTTAAAAATTACAAAAACACTAATATATATATATATATATATATATATATATATATATATATATATATATATATATATATATATATATATATATATATATATATATATATATATATATATATATATATATATATATATATATATATATATATATATATATATATATATATATATATATATATATATATATATATATATATATATATAAATATATATATATATATATATATATATATATAAATAATTAAAATAAGTTAAAAAAAACATTCAAAACTACAGTTTAAGTATAAAATTAACTAAAAATAAAATATAGCAAAAACGTTCTTTAGGGGTTTAATTACTTTGGTATTAACTGTACAGAAAATAGTCTACTTTGTTACTAATAAACAAACAAAACAAAGCAAACAATTAAAAACTAACAAACCCACTCTAAAAACGGAATTTACAAATCAAAAGTCTAAACTAAACAAAAACTACAATGATAAAGAAAATCTATTATAACCCTGATGTGGATGAAGGAGCATTAGAGCCAAACTGAAATGAGTTCAGAGCAAAATTTTGAGGGGGTGAAGAAAAAAATACATTGTCATTTTTTGTACCATACTAACATTTTAATTATGTGCATTACGATTCTGATATTGGTTATACTAGATAAAATTCACATAAAATTGGAACTTAATCTAAGTAGAATTGCATCTTTTTTTTTTTTCTACAAATGATTCCTATGACTATAGTTTATGCCGTTTTCTCACGACAGTCTGACTTTTCATTCAAAGAATATTTCCTTTTTAGGCCCTTGCACTACTTACACATGCATTTGAAAGTGGGCAAACAAAAAAAATGCACATTTGCAGTTGATATTTTACCTATTTTATTGGAAAATCTTCAAAATAAACAAAAACAAACAAAAAAATGGCACAGCAGTGTATAAATCTCAAAATGCGTATATAGCCAGTATAAATACTGCAGTTCCCTCTGTGTAAATTGACTTCCTAGAAAAGCGATGGCGATAATGTGGCAAGTGCTGGTTGCTGGACACACACACACGCGCACACACACACACACACACACACACGCACACACACACTCACATGCTTCCTTTTTTGGGCGGGCAGGGGGAGGGGTCAAACACGTTTAAATTTCAAGGCCCACTAATGTGCGACATGCCAATAATGACTATACAATAGATTGGGAGTCGACTGCGGGTCTCACATGGAAAGTCTCAAAGTTACGACGTAAAGGAATATATTCAAGACATAGCTGATGATAAATACAATTATACACTCATGTTAGTGGCATCGAGAGACCATGTGACGCTGTGAACATTCTCGGCGATTGAAAGGGGAAAATAAAGTGGAGGTAACTGAAAGGGGCAGTGAGCGATATCTCTCACTCTCTCTCTTTTTATATATATATATATATATATATATATATATATATATATATGGCGTGGGGGGCGGGGTTATCTTTGTGATTTTTTTCTTTTTAAATTGTTTGAGAAGAATCAGAAGCAGTGAAGAGGGAGTACTTTGGGTTGGGTGGTCCGACGGGCGGGTCAAGTCCGATGAGGGCGGGCGGGCGAGTTGCTTGGCTGCGCCATCTTCTCTCTTTTTTTTTTAAGCTTGTCTGATTTTGGACGGGGTGTAGTGCTTGTCCACAGATTCATCCTGTAGAAACATGTGCAGGCATTTCTCGTTCTGGGCCAGAGGATGCCCGGCCACTCTGAAAAAAACACACACAAGACCACAACAGGTTTCAAAGCAACACAACATTAGGAAAGGAGAAGCCAGTTTGCGGGCTCGGCTGTCAATTTGAATTTAAAAAACAGAGCAAAAATCACTTCAAACGTAAATATATTGTACATTTGCTAATTAGATTTTTTTTTTACCTGATAATGTGATTTTTGCTTCATTTTTTCCCTTTAATTAATTATAAAAAAAAAAAGAATCGTGTTTCTTTGTTTCCCCAAACATATCTTACTTTATCATCCGCCATTTGTTGGCGTGTGACGTAGCATCGGTCAAAACGTGCAACGTATAACCGGTCTTGTAGTCGCTTTTTCGCAAAACCCGTTTCCATTTTCACTTTTTCTGATAAGCTTCAAAAACCACCCCCTCCAAGCGTAAACTTTTTTTTCCTCAAATTTCTGGCGTTTCCATTCAGTTTCTTTTTGGCAATTCTTGAAAATTCTAATAAAAATAAAAATAGGTGGATGGAAACCCACCTAATGGTTTGCTTACCAGGGTTCGAATAGCTCAATAAATCTTGGCGCCTGCAGTCGTACATTGGATTAATCTTCAAATTTACAATAACGTTTGAGAAATGAATACAATTATTTTCAATTTTATTAGGGATGTACGAGAATTTTTTTCCACCAATACCAATAACTGATCAACTTCCTCCTCCTTCACACCGATACTGACTTTTTGTTGTTGGTAAACTACAAAGATATTTGTTGTTGCAGCTTTAAAGAATAAAATATTTCAATTCCACTTCCTACTAATGTAGCGGGGGTGCGAGGATGACACAAAAAAGGGGTCAATGACAACGTACAGTCGCATGTTTTGCTTCTTCCCTACTCGTCGCGTGCTTAAAAGAATAAATCACTCGCAAAACGATTGACTTAGCAGTGACATTTGGCAGGAACCCAAACATTTTAGCGCTACTAGCCATGTTTATGTGAAGATGTTTTCAAGGACCAAAATTAAAAACAAAAGATTAAAAAATATCACTCACCATTGCTGCACTTCAACGAGCCGTGGCCATTTGCACACAGAAGTGTCATAGCGTTTACCATCCATCCATTTTCGGAGCCATTTATATCCTTATAGTATCCAGCAACAAAAGGTCAAAGTACGGTAACGGTAAGAAAAAAAAAAAAAAAAAAAATCGGGCCAGGGGAGCCTCCGCATGCGGCTCTCATTCGCGTGAATGGCACATTTGTCCCAAGTTTCAATATTGATGGTAAATATTGTGTTTAGAGTCAAGGAGGCTTCTGCTCGTTGTGTGTGTAGAACCTATCATTTAATTTGCCGTATTGACAAAACGGCTGACTGTTTACTTCTGGAGTAGCTGACAGTGACGCCATCTCATACATCATGCAAGCAGCAGTGAACTCTTAAAAGTAACCAGACGAATGTTAGTATATTTCAGGTGGCTTTCAATAAATCAGTCTAATTTTGAACTCTTGGCATTTGGACTTGTACACGCCCTGCGCTACTTTTGGAAATAAAGGATTCTATTGTGCATTAAATGAAGGCGAGCTGGACCCTTCCGGATAGTGTTCATTTTATCAGCCATTTTACAATTTAGTCTCAGTCCAGTTTCAATCACGCTTGTTAGTTTTTAAACATAGTTAATCAACTTCATCACAACTTTTAGTTGACTATAATTTCAGCATTTTAGTCTTTATTTTAGTCCAAGAAAACATCATTTTATCCGTCTAGTTTTAGTCAGGACAATCATTTTACTATCAACAAGTGGCTATTATTAAGTTAGGTAGCAATAGTTAGCAGTCAGATTAATATTATTGTTGGATAGTTATAGCCATTGGATTAATGTTAAATTATAATTAAATTTTTTTGTTCCATGTTGCACTCGCTAGCTGCAGATTTGAAAGGGGGGGGGGGTCCACTGTGTGTCACATGACAGCGTCACAGTGACAAATTAGTAGAAACAAGATTTGACAAAAATCATATTTTCGTCTCGTTTTTGTTCATAAACTAAAATGTCCATAGATTTTAATCCAGTTTTTATCAAGTGAAGTACACTTTCGTCTCGTTTTCATTAGTTGACGAAAATGCATACTGATTTAGTCCCAGTTATTGTTCATTAGTGAGGGTTTTAGTCTAGTTTTATCCCGGTGAAAAATGTGTGTTGACAAAATTATTTTTGTTTCGTTTTCGTTGACGAAATTAACACTACTTCCGGAAGGGATTCAATAACCAGTCAAAGAGCGAAAGCAGCGTACAGTAACGATCGTTAAATATGATTTGGGGAAAATCAATTTGTCATTATGCCTCTTCCATTAAAATTTGGAGGCACTCTGACATGAGGCTTGACTCAGTGTTCCTGCAGATGACGCACGAGGGCTTATACAACTAAATACGCCGCGCACCTGAGACCCGGGCGGGTGTGGGGGGGGGGGTTGTTTCGATGCCATTTTATGTTTGCATCTTAACATCTAATAGGAAATAGTTACAACAAATTACAAGCGTCAAACATTGGGGTCAGAAGAAGTTTGTGTCTTTTCCATTCGTTTTGAGGGACAATCAAGCTGCGCATTCCAAAAGATCCTCTTCGCAATCATTTCAAAAAGCAGCCAGCCAGACTATGAACAATGATATGATTAAACAGACGAGTTTTATTGTCTGGAATGCATGCAACAACATCCTAATTACCCACACAAAAAAAACATTTATGGTTTCAAATTTTCTTGGCACACTTGACGTTCAAACCGAAGCATTCGTACATTTGCAGCCGGAAAAAAAAAAAAAAATAACGACCACATCTGCAATCAAAGCAAATAGTTACATTGGCACGGTAACTTTTATTGTTCGGCAGCTGAGGAAAAAAAACAAAAAGATGCGCCGGATCACGTTCAAACACGCTGTAATTTGAATTGCAATTATCATAAATTAAACATCACAAACAAATCAAATGTGCGTAGAAAAAAAAAAGCGCTTTGTTAGAAGAACGGCAATTAGAAGAAGCCAGCATGTCGGGTTGTAGGTGGTAAGAGACCATGAAAAAGTGGAAGAAACTTGGCACAAAGTGCTTTGTTTGAGACTTTCGATGCGCCTGAACTTTAAAAATCATGATGTCAGGAAGGCGGAAACTCAAAATGCCTACAGGAATAAAATACAATAGTAATAAAATCCAGCAGTTTTTAATCAACATCAGAAGGCAGCCATCTCGAGTGAAAATGACATCACAGTTGCTCCGGTAACAAGCTGTGATTGGCCGTTACCTGAACCCTGAGCAACTGTGATGTCATCTTCAGTCGACAGCAAGTGGCAAAATGGCCGCCCGCTGAGATGGATAAAAATGGCTGGATATTGCTTCATAGCTCATCTTCCACAAATGTATGATTAATCAGAATGTCATGTTTAGACTAGTGAGGTCACATATGACATATTATTGTCAAGAAACACTTAAAGTTGACTTCCCCTTTAACATATACATATACTTGTGTGGAAAGCTAGTGTGTGGCCATGGAAGAATCTCAAGGCAAAGTGAGCTACCATGTAGTCTACTCTCCATGTTTGCCACGAAAAAAATATACATGACATCATATGGCCACTGGCTCTCTTTTATTGTTATTATTATTATTTTAAATCACAATCAGAATGTTACTTTAAAACATTGCCTGTACAGATAACGGTTGTAAAATGTTTTCTTCTAAATTTCTATTTTTATATTTACTAATGGTAGAAAGCACCCATTTTAACAGTCCAATTGATTCATTCTTATTCACTGCCAGCCCAGCAGAAATTGATCTTTTGACGTCTATGGCCGTCAATGGCAGTAAATGAGTGAATCTTGGAAGTTTGAATGTATACGCCGAAATCTGAGACGATGGCTTACTTGTTTAGGAACTGCTCCAGAGCTTTTCTCCTCTCTTCTATGAAGGAGTCATCAAATATCCCGTCGTCCCCCCGGAAGGGCAGCTGCCGGATCAGAGCTTTACCCGGGAGCGGCGGCACAACCACCTGAGAGAAAAGAACGCCGCGAGAAAAATTGGTAGCAGCGCTTAAATGGGCACAAAGACGACGACCAATGTTTTATTCAATGTACGCTCTGTAAATCGATTTCAGTGGTGCTTGCGTGGACGTGAGGTGCACCAAACATTTTGAAGGCTAGAAACCACCAAACACAAATTTGTATTCGTCGGCTGGGCTGTGAACATATAAATAGGTGCTCTGCCCCCTCTCACCTTGCTCTCCCTCTCCAGCTCCGCCCTCAGCCACTCAAAGTCACTGTAGCGCCTCCGTACACTCGACTCCTTCAGCTTGAAGATGGGAAGGTTAGTCTGAGCGGGAAAAAAGGAAAAGGGTTTAAAAAAAAAAAAAAGGAGACACTCCTTTTGAGATTCCACATTGCCGGTACCTAAATGCATGAAGCTGTATAAACGAATATACACTACAGTGTATTAAAGCACAGTGTTTGTATGATGACATTTTGTTTTATTAACTCTTTGACTGCCAGACGTTTTCAGAAAAGGGATGCCGTGGGTGCCAACCGATTTAAGCATTTTTGACTGATCTTTCAAGGTCCACAGAAAATTCTGTGTTTGGACTATGGAAACACACATCATACCAAATGAAAGATTGGACTCTCATCTTTCATCAGAAAAAAAAGTTTGTTTCTACCTTATTCCGTTTTTCAGTAATCAACAATAGAAAATGGTTAGTTTCACCTCTGTTTTGAAAAAAAAAAAAAAAAAACGTCTTTTAACGTCTTTGGCACTCCATAGGATTTTACTAAGCGTTATTTAACGTTTTTGGCAGTTAAAGAGTTAATTTATTATTATTATTCATTCATGACTCTTCTCAGGATGTGGAGTTATGCGGTGGAGTGCCATTACCACAACACTATTGAGGCAGGTGTGGCTTCCAATTTATTTCTGATGCAAAAGGTACACTGGACACCAAGGTTACAAATACAATAGTTTATTTTAATCTAATCAATATTAAAAAATAATTTTGATTGTTTATAGCTATTTTCTTACGATGGCAAATTTTGGGTTTTCTTAGCGGTATTTTCATCAAAATTTGAAAACAAAAATCACGAAATATTTTGCAATGTAAGGAGTGAATCTTTACAATGCATGAATTCCACTTTTTGAACCGTAGGCCAGAATAAATGACCTTTTCCAATTTCTCATGATTATTGAGATGCCCGTCGCATTAGTGTTGTCACCATACCAACATTTTGGTAAGGATTCCGGTACCAGCATGCAGTTAGATACTTTTTCCAAATCAAAAGACAACTTTAAAAAAAGTCATTAAAAGACTTAAATTGTCTTCACATTTTTTTGGGGTGTCTTTAATTATATGTATATGAGAGAGCGAGAGGGAGGGAATAAGAATGTCCTGGGGGGTCAAACCACGCAGCTACTTGGGGGAAGCTACTTGTTTGCTATATGCTAACTCCTCGGACTAGTTCCGAGTCTCGGTAAGGTCACTTGGCGAGCGGCGGCGCTGCAAGTACCGGTACCATACAAAACGCAGTATAGTATAGTTTTAAATGATGTAATACCCCGATACCAAATAAGTACCGTTTAACCGCGCATCCCTACGTCGCATCATGGAGAAGATTTGCTTTGAGTCTCCCATAAAGTATAAAAGCAAAGTTTCAAGGTATTATAATGATATATTTATGCTTTTAATATTGCTTACCGGTGATTTTCTTTTAGGAACCTTGGGCCAATATCAGAGCATGAAGTTCAGAAATAAGGTTTTTGTGTTCCAATGAAAGCCTTTAACAGTGAACAGCCAATCAGAGACAAGTACTTTATCGCATAAAAACATGAGCCAGTTGACATTGTTTCAAGTGGGTAAAAAAAAAAAAGTGATTGTATTTTTGTTTCTTGAGGTTTAAGGAAAAAAAGAGCAAAATTATACAAAATAAAATAAAATATATCAAACCTACTGAAACTGGCCTCCAGGAGACAAAAATCACTTATGTTTCGCTCACCAAGGTTTCCCGCACTCAGACTGTTTTGCCGATTTTTTTATTTTTTTTTTTTGCATGTTCGCAAGCGCAGCGGAGACGCTCGCATAATCCCCCCATTGCTGTTGACGAGCACTCGAGACCGGCTGTTCTCGTTTGAAAGGCGGGAGATGTTTCGACATTGACAGAGAACACTGGCTCAAACAGCAAATTATAGCACAATGCCAAACCTATTCACTCGTCCTGACAGCACATGGCCATCCCGTGACAATGTACCAACGAGGAGGGGCTGAATGAGGGTTTTCAATAGCGGGCCGCGTTTCACAGAAGGTCAGAATTTACGGAAGAAAGCGCTACAATGGCAAAGCAATTGAGCAAGTAGGTGCGGCATAAGTTCAGATATGAACTGCACACTGATCAATAGGCAGATGTCTACAACTGCCGTAAAGGGGATGGAGAGTTAACTACAAGGCTGAGTAAATGGCCACACAAAAGAAGAAAAAAAAAAGTGTGTGTGTGTTTGGGGGTCATAAAGGAGGAGCTGGAAAACGAGAGAGCTCGGGAGCTTCATCTGGACTGCGCTGGACTAATTGAGGAGGAAGGGAGGGCAGGAGTGTTTTTTTTTTTTTTGCTCTCATAGTCTCCTTTCAGTTTTGTTCGTCTTTATTCCTTTCGCTCTTTAATAATGCGTCTGATTTTCTGCCTTTGGAGACTCTTTGTGGCATTTCAACGGGGAAAACACAGCCACTGGTTTTCTCTCTGGCCAGTCATCTTCTCGGTCTTAGTGTTTCTACCTAAATTCCGGAAACTGAATAAAGAGCATTTTGCCACGTCTCCACCAAATGTTACACACATGGGATAAATAAAGCCTGATCCAGCAATCAGGCGAGTGTAATTTGTCTACTCCCGGTTCACTTTAACATTGATAACCAATTATTTGGCCGAACAATCAACAGCCAACAGCATGACTAATGTGACCAGTACACCAACAGTTGCTGGTCTTACACCTAACGATTTTCACTTGCACTCTCAGACTAAAAACTGAAAGACAGAAGGAAGTTTGAGTTTCACTGGAGCCACAGGGCGCTCCCATTGTCTTGATCGTTTAGTGTAAGGTAAGTAATCTCTCAGTTTGAGGTCAATCTTTTCCTAGTCTTGCCCTTACAACAAAATCAAATGTTTGATATTATATTATATATATTATCACAAGTCTTTCAGTCAACCAACAACTAATAGATGACAGCCATTCCCCACGCCATGTTAATACTTGGGCGGGGCGCCCAAGTAAACTGCCGGCCGCCGAGTTCCGGAGACGTTTTCCTTCCAGCCAAGCTTCGGGGCAAATGTTGCTGCACCACCGCACGTTTCTGATTGGTGGTCTGGTTCATGCTCGTTCTTGGCTGGCTGCTGGCCTGTGTTGGGACTGCAGGTGGGCGGAGCCGTCGAAGGCAGAAGAGAGTTGTCGCTGTATGTATATACGAATGGGGAGATGGAACGAGAAAGTAAATAAAAAGAGATCAAATGAAATGCCAGACTGCAGTGTGACCTCCTGTAGTTCATTTTGTTTACCCCGTTTGGACCCCACCCATTGGATAGTAGAGCTGTGGTCAGAACAGCCCAAGACCGGTTGACGTAAACTCTGCACTCTATCACGACAGAAGTTGCGAAGGAAAGGTTTTGTAGGTTTCTAGCAAGAGAATGATGGGGAAACATTTAGAATACAGACGCTCCGAACATTTTTTGACATGCGCGCAGACATGTTCGTATGTACCGTTGTTCGTAACTCGAATGTTCGTAAGTAGGGGAGCGTCTGTACCCCCCCCCCCCCCCCCAAAAAAGGCTAAAGACCGACTCTTCAAAATTCAATTTCAATCTGAGACTAGGCTGCGACTGTTTTTCGAGGGTCTTCTGATGGAGAGGTCGCAAAAGTGTTAAGGGTCAGATATTTGAGGTCGTTTAGCAAAGGAAACAATCAAGCCCTTAGTACTGTATATACCATTCTGAATCAGCGAGCAGTACTGTCTGGTATATTTAGCAGTTTAAAGCACTTCAGCGGTCAAAGGCTGTGCAAAGCAATGAATATTGGACCTGAATTGCGCATTTGAATTTCAGACTTAAAAAAAAAAAAAAGAATTTCTGCATCCTACTTTACTCAGAAAGGCTTGAGATGCGATTTGAACGCATAATCTTCTACAACCGTGCTAAAGTCCCCAGAGGGAAAAACAAGCCAAACTGATCCCCGCGTGGCAAAAATGTGTCAGTATTTAAAAGTTCTCCCTTTGCAACTCCCTTCCCAGGTGAAGTTGTCAATGAGAACCCCCCACCCCCCCACCCCTCCTCTTTAGTCCTCTTTCCCAGGTCACAGGAGAAGTGGATTAAGTTTAGCTTTATTGGCCCACTACTCTGGCATTAACTCCACTCGCTTGTCCCCGCTGCGTAATGTTACCTCACAGCGAGGAGTGCCGCAAAGTTAATCCCCAGCACAACAGATCACAGTTACAGGTAATCTGCCACCGCCGTGACTCTAATCCCATCATGTGCACACTAGAAAAAAAACTTAACTGAGCACAAACACGACGTGTAACGAAATACGGTGGTTGGCAAATCGCATATTCATTCGAGCTGGTTTGTACGCGCACACATAAAAAAAAAAAAAATTGGGTCTCAAGACCATAAAACCGAGCGACGAGGGTTCAAGAAAAGAAAGTCACCTGGCCTCCAAATCCTTTCGCACTCTCAAACCCTGTGATTAAGAGATTGCTCCTGTAGGACAGGGGGAGGAACGGCAACAACAAAAGTGAAAAGTGAGAGGCCTCGCTCAGCCAAAAGAAGGCGGTGCGTGAGAGTCCTCAGAGTCAAAGATCAGGTTTCCCCGGCCTCTGTTCTCGACTTACTGGCCCTTGTGCCGACTTTGACACGGGGAGCAGCTTTCACCCGGTAAGGTGTCGGCGTTTCGCTAATTGTCTACCAGGCCACACTTTGCCTCTCTCGCTTGCTCAAAATTGAACTGGAGGAAGCCAACTAGATTAGCGATACAACAACTGACCACCATTTTGGAGAATTATTATTATTATTTTTTTGTCATTTTGGAGAATTTTCTAAAAACAAAAACAAACAAAAAACCACGGAAACAGCACTTGATCTTTGCCTCTTAAGTCCTCTATGACCAATAAAGTCACAAAAAACTATTAACTGCCTTAGTACACGACATACTGTGCTGACCACACCGCTCTTCTCACCAATAATCTTCCATTTTCCAGTTTTTAAAGGCAAATGTCAACATTTGAAATAACAGTAATTTTGATCCGTTGACGTCTCGGAATTTTGGCCTGCATGAGTAATTGGATACATATATATTTTTTCCTTTCTTAATTGGATATTTCTAACCGAAACTTCCTTCCCTGAGTAGAAGACAAAATGAAAGGTTCAAGGAGAAAGGTCTGGACAGATTTTCTGTCCGTAATATCCCACAAAATAACCATTTTTACCCTAGAAGAACCCATCGTCTGATTTTCAAAATTCTTGGTGCCATAAACTCAGGTTGAAGTGGCCATTCCAACCAGACTCAGCATTTCGAGTTTTGACAGATTCCTTTTTGGGAACTCTTTGTCACATTGCTAATAGATATGCACGTTGTTGGGCGTAATAAAAGCCTAAGTGAAAGAGGGAATACTGCATAAAGCTACCCTTTTGAAAACAGCCAGCGTCACTTCCCCATTATGAGCGTGCAAGGAAATCTATGCTCCATAGGAAGAGAGGGAGGCATAATGTGTGAGACACAATATCTTAGTTTCATAGAAAATGGCAGAAGGCTTTAAAAACAGCCTCGGACAAAGATCACTCATCTCCTGAGAGAGGAGTTCAAGACCACCACGCATTAGCTTTTAGCAGGATAAATCAAGTCAAGTTGGAGAGTGTGCATCCTAAAGCTCGCCCCCCCACCCCCCTTTCACAATAATGGCATTAAAAATGGCAACATAATACCATCTCATTGCATCATACTCCGAAATGGTGAAAGAAGAGGCTGGGAACAAAAGCTTTGGGGTGACGGGTCTTTTGCTCTCGCCTTGCCGTGTCCTCTCTCTCGCTCGCTCGCTCGCTCGCCGGCCCCTGCGCTCTGACAGTCTATCCACTCTCTTGCTGGCAAAAAGCTGCTTTGTTACCATAGTATCAACTCCCACTTTTGATACTGTCATCTCAAGTAGGATATGGTAGCCTTGATACAATATGTTCCCCATTTCCATTAAAATAGTTGTCCAAGAGGATGCTGTAGACTTTGGATTACACTTGACTGTGCCTGACAAGCACGCCCACCCCGCCCCTCCTTCTCGACTCATTTTTATTAATGGCCAAATTCACCCCCCCCCCACCACCACCACCACCCAAATTCAAAGCAGAAAGAAAGCAAGGGAAGCTATGGGAGTACAAAAGAGAATGGGGAGAGGATGAGAAGTATAAGAAGCCTTTTATGTGCTCCTATCTATAAAACAAAGCAAGATGCCTGAAGTTCAGAGTTCTGAATGCGACCTCCAGAAACCAAGGGAAGCGGTGCGAAAAGACAATCTAACAATCGCACCAAACCAACAGAGTATTATCAAATCTAAGGCTATAAACGGGGTGCCTGCTTGCAAAAATCACTCGCTTCTAAGTTAACGTTAAGACCGGCGGCTGTTGAAAGCAATGTCGCTTTCCACCATGTACATTTTCAGGTATCCCAGCTGCAGCAGTAGCCGGGTTCTAAAAAGAAAAAGGGGAAAGGTGACTACATGAAGGAGGTTTGTTACAATTTTGTGAGATATCACCATATAGGAGACAACAGTTCAGCAGAGTACGGAAAATTAAAAACACATCTTTTCAACCACTGTCAGCACTTTAGGCTAGCTTGGTCATCCAACAAGTTCCACCCATTTCCTACCTATACTGCTTGTGGGTAAAGATGGAGAACATCACAGCTGACCCTCTGCGGGCTCCATCTTGGACTGTTCACCAGTCAACTGCAGTGTTTAACAACGTCCAAAATAATAACAAAAAGATTCCTCTGGGTCTAAAAGATATTCACAAAATGTCCACTTTTGGCACAAACCTGCTTTGTCATCCTAAAATAAGCTTTTTGTGTGTCTCCTGGGCATTTCAGGTTTTCAATTACAAGCTAAAACAAATGGATTTGAATGAGAACAAAAGTCAACTTCTTCAACGAGACCCTCGACATTACGAGTCCGCTCAGGAAAAATGAGATATCCGTCTCCTTTCAGCATCTAGTTAGCTTTCATCTCTGGGAGTGAAAGAGGGCGGACTGATCCCATTGATTTGAATACGAACGTAAAGCCTGCCTGTCAACAAGGGACTACGCAGGCTGACTCGGAGAGAGCCAGTGTAAATAGCCGGCCTCCGGTAAGGGGAGAAAAAGACAACACTTTATGATTCACCGCCATCTCTCAACCTTCACCAACCGTAACACTTAGTGTGGACTTAATCATTTCATACTGTAAATAAGCCCTTGAGCTGGTGTTTACATCATACAGTCATCTTGTCCATTTAAGCCAGCAGTTATCGCCATATCTGTGTAAGCTCACTGCGAAGCAGGCGAGTGACTGCATGGAGAGTGAAATAGGATAAGTGGAAACAGGATCAAGGCTGCTGAAGGGGGGTGGCTTTATACCCTTCCGAGGATTTTGAGGGTGTATGGCCGGGCAGTTAACGCTCCAGCTCCCCCACCCCGTCCCCCACATGCCTGGCCTATTTCATTCTTTCCCCTCTCAATGAGGGGATTAAGAAGACTCTCTTAGTGCGACCACAAGGACTCTCTCAATTTTGGGTGGAACGTGGGACAGCAGTGGGAACTTGAGGCACGGCAAATGAGCTGTGGGCATAAAGGGAAAAAATATATACAGACACATTTTGGGTTCTCGAATATCGTGATTAACAGTGTGACCCCCTCCCCCCCCCAAAAAAAAAATCAATGAAAGGCTGACCAATAGTTTGCCATGCTGAAACTGAAGTAAATTATTTCAAAAATTATAATGAAAGATGGTAAGCGAAGCAAAGTTGACATCACAATCATTGAGGAGCGCGGGACATGCCGCTTTATCTGTGGTCTTATGCAAAGTGGGGTCACACGGGGGTACGAGATGCATAATAATGCTGATTACACGTGTATGCTAATTATACCACGCTCATCAAGTACAGTAGCTCCGTTTTCAACTCTGACGCTTGGAGAATGCTTTGCTTGCCTTGCCCTGTATCTTTAAGGTGCAGCCAGCCAAAGAATCTATCAGGGTGGTTAACCAATTTAAACCATGAAGTACAGAGGCGTTAACCAAAAGAACATTTTGGAGATAATAGATGAGGCAACTAGATAAACCCAGTGGCTGACAAGTTTCAGACTCTGCATATGAATGACTATCAGTCCAAAAATGGCTACAATAACAGTGTTTAAATGTGGGAATTAGTATAGAACAGTGATCTTCAACTGGTGGGTTGGAGACAGGTGGTAAAAAAAAAATTGTGTAGTTGTGTTTAGATTATTTTTTTATCAGAACAAAACTGATTTTGAGATCGTCACAATTCTTCTTTTACCGTTAGAGGTCCCGTTTACGCTTACAGTATTTTTCCAACTATAACGCGCAACGGGTTATAAGCCGCGCTTACCTGGTGTGGATTTACATACATTAGCCGCACCGTCACATTGGCCGTAGGGGTCAGAGCGCATGGAAAAGTAGCAACTCACACAATAAAATACGGTAAATAAATCTCTTGCATTTTTCATGTAATGAAGTAATTTTAACATACAACATAAATAAAAGTCCCTCAGCAAAGTTAAACTCTATTTATCAAAACATATTTTTGTTGTCATCATTCTCAAAAAAAAGTGGTTTATTTTTTCCGTGACTATAAAACAAATGAAGGAAGACCAGTGAGCTATATTGTGGTCATCCAAAACTGTGAATTTCTAATATATGGTTATTGCTGGTGCTAATAGGCGTCTGTAATGTATCGATGTTTACAAATGAGTAAAAGTAATGTGTTAAACCAATCTCAGGGTCCGTGTTTTGCAACAGGTGGAAGTGTTTGACCGTTAACAGCCTTCACTGGACTTACACAATGCTGTCCGTCACATTTACGTTGCTGCGCAAGCGGTTACAATTGCAGCATGAGGCAAAAGGCGCATGTCTTTTACTCAGTCATCAGCTTGTTTAGCAAAGGATTGTGGGAGCTTCTCTGCAAACGGAGGCCCTTCGACTCCCCTGCAATGTCCTCAGCAGGGGGAGGAAGGAAATGCTTTGCAGGGAGGTGAGTCAGAGGATCAGTGTGCATCCTGTCTACTTGAGCTGACTGTGTACCCCCACCACTTTGACTATATATTACGCCATAACGCTGAGAAAAAAATGGCTGCAAGAGAGGTTTCATTCAGTCAACAGAACACAAAAAACAAAGCTCACATCAATATGACTAAAGTGGAGAGGACATGGAGATTACTTGAGTGTACAAACAACCATCTGTTGGTCATGAGTTCGATGGTCATTTCCAGATCATGGGGGTGTGGCTGAATTCAAAGTTATTAAGAGTTTCAACTTTAATAGTGACTGGTCTTTTTCTGTCAAATGTACAATTGTAATTTACTCAGGCAATTTTGCTGTTCTTGCAGGTGCCCTTTAAAATGACGCTGTGCTCACCTGATTGAAACAAATTAAATGTCAAAGCCAAGGAAAGCAACAAAAATAGGATCTCGGTTGACAGAACGTGACAAAATTTGGCATCACATTCTCGTCAAAGACATCATCCAATGCTATGTAGCTAAACGTTGGTAGCTTGTTCTGACGGATGTTGCTAACCTGTCAGGAAACGGTTTTCACCCATGCCGATTTACATGGCATTGATTTATCACAACTACTTTACCAAACCTACCTATCAACGTTATTTCGTCCCAACGTCACTCGCTAACAACCTGTATGTGTGTACTAACGTTAGGTAAATAGCCCAGAGGCTAACGGTACTAGCAACTACAGTAATGATGAAAGCTCACCTTCAGTCTGACTTCGTACGTCGTGTGTCTGCCCCTTCCCACCCCGATGGTCTCGGGGTTGCTCACGTCAATCTCCAGAAAGTTACTCGGTGGTCCATACGCGTCGTTTAGGTTCTGAGGCTTAGTAAAGAGCCTTCTTGTATCAGCTATAGTGTCAGCCATTTCTAACGCTGCGCTTTAACAAAGCTAGCTGTACTGTCAAGCGGAACTGAAAACTAATATGTACGTTCCGCTAGTAGCCTTCACAATAAAACAAATAATAAACGCTTGGGTGTGCGTAAAATAAGAACCTAGAAAAGGAAGACGTTTAGAACAAATGCTTTATATAAATGTTTTATTTCAGAGGTTAAATTTTTAAATTAATACCCTGTAAACCACACTTAGACATTGTCACCCTCGTTTCCGGAGTTGAATGGTCTCTTACTTTGACAGCTTGAAATTTGCCAGCACTACTTCTGATCAGCTGAGCTTCAGCTGACTGGTGCCCGACCACCCTGCAGCCTGGTTTGTTTACAACCCGCTAATTAGTTGTCACACTACAAACATAAATACTGTACACTACACTATATGCAGTTAGACATTGTGCAAATTGCAGGGCGGATACAATAAAAACGTAACAACAAAAATAATGACAAAAATAATAATAAAATTAATCCTTAAAATATTTGTCAGCTGTCAAGGGAATTGTTAATAGTGGAAATTCTTCTGTAAATATTAGTAATACTCCATAAAAGAAAGCTAGACCTTTAAAGTTACACAATTTGCACATTGTCAGATCCTGTTCTTGTTCGCGCGTCAATAAAGTTTCGGTATTTTGAAGCATCATGGCAGCTTACATGCTTACTGCAGCTATGAGATGCTCGGGGACTTTTGTACATTATAGCTATGTTCCGACTTCACGAATCACCTGCTGTCAGGCCTTCAGTAAGACCGTTCAAGGTATCTTGTGTTCGCAGCTGTTTTTATCATACCTCGATCATCATTGCCTGTTGTGTCCGTTTGTGTTTCTTCTATCAGTGTTAGCTCTAACTGTACACCACTTGTTTATATTAGTTCATCTGATGGCGGGGTGATATGTGACGTCATTTTCATTAATGTAGATAGAAGAACAAAAAAAAAGAGAATTTTTTTAACCCCTTTCTGTGATTTGCTTTATTTCTCATGATAATAAATAAGCTTTGAAACCAGTATTTTTTTCTGCAGCATCTACTTATGTCTACTTCCACAGAATTAATAGAAATGCTTTTTTTTTTTTGTAATATATGTACAGATGATGTGAAAATTATTGCTTCCTCTTGGAAAAAATGCACCTTTTGACAAAACATGCATCTCACCATCATGATCCTTAATAACGCCGTAACTAACTAAATAACTGACTAGCTGCATGGCTCTGCTGCTCTCACACTCGATTCTCATGTACAGTTGAACATTTAAATAAAGGCAACCTTGACAAAATATTTGCACCTTGTAAGCACATAGGCCTACCTCAGGTAAAAAAAAATGTCAACATGTTGAGAAGTCTGCTTTTGCAATGTGAAAGTAGAAAAGATAGAAAAGCCAAATCTCCTAATATTTAGATCACTTTTTCTTAACTTAACAAGCTTTGAACTGCGGAAGCCACTTAAAAAAATATATGTATTAAAAAAAAAAAAAGATCCCGCTAAATTCACTCCAGCTAATTAATTATTTGCCTAAACGTCACTTAGTTAATCATGTATATTTCTCTTCTTTTCCAAGGTTTCGCAAGTTTGAGGAAGCTCTTTTCATCCGCGTCATTCTCCTCACAGTGTCCCACTGATGATTCTGGTGACATCGTCACTCGGTACGACCGCATGGTTCGGTGTGGCTCTTTGAGGGAAGATGCTTTGCAGAGGAGTGTTCTCCGGCAGCTGGTTCGCTTGCAACAGACCCTGCGAAACTACAGTAACACTTTCTACTTGAACCCGCCTCCCCTGACAGTAAACCCCAACTGTGATAGACTTCAGAAAAGGACAGAGCCCTGCGTTATAACAACTGGAGCATCTGCTCACAAGGTAAACGAGATGTCATCACAGTCCCTACTAGGGCTGAATATGAATAATTCATCATATTCAAATTGACATTGTAGGGGGGGGCTGCATTTGAGTAGGTTTTGTTTTTTATATATTGTATAAAATAAAATAAAATAAAAAGAATGTCTGGATAAGTTCAGTGTATGAGAACTGCAGTGTTTACATATTGTTTCATGAAACATGAAAAGTTGAAGTCATAAAGCCACAGATTTATTTTTGCATTATTGTTGTAATCCACTTATGACTTAAGTTTGCGCAACACTTGTTTGCTAGAATTTTGCGAAGGCGAACGTTTACAAGACTGCAAGTCAAAGTGTTTAGTGAATTAACAATTCTAATTGAAGTACATAAACTGTCTTTCATAATTAATTCATAGTTCATTTGCATTCATTTTGTGTAACTCTAGCCTAAATAACCTAAACAGCTGTGTATAAGAAATTATATTGTTTATTGTAATACAAATTAATTTATTGGTTGCGATTGTTAAAGGCATACTTGACTCATTGGGCCATTTTCCGTTAATATTTTGTCCAGAATCAATTTGAGAACTTCATTATTTTTTATTTTTGACATGTCATCATCATTGCTCTCTTTTTCATTTTTTTTCTTCTTTTGAACATTTTTTTCTTTTGTATGTATGTGTGTGTGTGTGTGTGTGTGTGTGTGTGTGCGTGCATGTGTGCGTGCGTGTGAGTGTGTACTCATTAGTTCACCTAAAACCCATTAAAAATCCCATACCGTTCACCTAAACCGAAGACTTCGGAATCCAGCTAGTGTCGTGAGGTTGTCGGGAGACCCGAGGAAGGATCAAAGAAAAGAAAGGAAAGTGAAATCCAGCACCGACCAGACATTACCTACTACCCACCGGTCTTTCACCAACCCCAGAAACATCTAATAACAATGAATACCTTTAAAAACAAATTTCTCCACTTGCTGTCGACTGAAGATGACATCACCTGTGCTGAGGAAGTAGGTAACGACCAATCATGGCTCAGTTTGCACATGTGATGTCATCTTCCGTCGACAGCAAGTGGAGAAATTTGTTTTTAAAGCTATTAATTGTACATGAAAAATAATGTATAAATTGATTCTGGACAAAATATTAACGTTTTGACTGCTGGAAAAATGGCTCAATGAGTCAAGTATCCCTTTAGAAAATAAATTGAAGGAGGACCTCTGGAAGAAAAAAATCACAATATTAAGGGGGGAGAGAAGAATCGCAATTTGATTGTTTTTCAAACTCGTTCGTCACACCTGCAAAACCTATCATCCAAATTTTAACAGTTGTTTGTTCATATTATATCTCGCATCTGTTCTCTCGTTCATCTACGCATTAACATATGGGAGGGGCTATGAATTCTTACTGTACTGTACTCCGGCTAAATCAGCAATTGCGGCGGCGGGGGCGCAGGTCAAAGGGAGGGTAGGGGTCTGGGAAGCGTTTTGGAGCGGCGTGATGTCGGGGTGGGGGGGTCGGGTGGGGGGGGGTGTTGTTTTTAGGTCAGGTGGAGATGACTGTCTCGTGTTGGGGCGCTGGGATTTTTCGCCGGCATAGACGTGTGAGGTTAGTGCGGAGATTTGGGAAGGCGGCCGGGGGGCAGACCTCCCGCTGGGCCCGTCCCGGCACCCCTCTCACTCTCTCACCGTCCCCATGCAGTAATGAGAGAGGAGGAGGAGGAGGAGGAGGGGGGGGGGGTCACCATTATGTGGGCCGTACTTGTCCTTTTTGCTTTTGATTTGGGACTCTGACAAATACTTTGGTGTGAGGCTATCAACACCCCCCCCCCCCCTCCTCTGTCTATGTGCACCTTATTCCTTACCCTCCTCTTATTCTCTTTCGCTCTCACACACACACACACTGACTGGACAATTACTCCTGTTTGAATCAGGTCATAACACTGTCCGTGTCGGTGTGTTTTCTCCCTGCCTGCCATTGTTCTCGCTAACTGACCAAGTCTGTGAGGAGAGCACACTTGACTTCATATTGACCCAATGTGGCGTGGTTTTGCGGATGGTCGACTAACAATGGGCTATTGTTTCGGGAGAGCCACCCGCAAGTCAGACCTGTATCATTTCACGCCGTTGCTACTTTTTGACCAGGCCGGCGTTTAGGATTATTCGCAAAGTTACCAACCGACGATGTCCTGCGTGTGAACTTTTTGCCACATGTGCCGCGGAGGAGGAGGTGAGACGAGGCCATCTGAGGGACGGGCCTTGTCTTTCTCCACTCTGCCATGCTGGAATGGCTTCCAGCCACAACTTCGCTCGTAGCCCCACCGCGCCAGCGGGCAACTTTGGGAAGTCAGGGAGAAGTCACAACAGTGTTGTGAGTGACCGAATGAATGAGTGAATAGGGAGGAGATAGTTTTGTTTTTGAGTTTGTTTTCAATCAGCCATTGTCCTCATTTATCAGTCAAGTGCTCCTTGTGCAGAGGTCGCCGAGTGCTGTCGCCGTGAGATAGTCACTAAATAGAAATTGAAGAGGACAATCCATCCTTGTTTTTCAGAGCTCACTGTCATGTTGCCTGGTTACTGACGGCGATACATCGGAACCTCCAAAGTCGAATGCGTCTAAATGGAACTTGCGGCAATGTAGGAAAGTGGAACACAAATTCCTTGTGAAGTGAAAATAAACATGAGTGATGTTAACAACCCGGCCAAATGTGCATTAGTGATAGACCGATAAACTGCTTTTTTTGTTTTTTTTTTCAAGGCCGATACAGATACCAATTATTGGTAGTCAAGGAGACGGTAACCGATATTCATTTTCTATAAAAGATCAAATATTATTGTCAAAGTTTTAAAAATTTACATTTTCTTTTAGTCTTAAACATACAAAGAATTGACAAAAACCTGACAAAAATTGCAGGGAGCTTCCAGAGTCATCAGCATGTGTTCCGCTGAATTAAAAATTAAACAAGTCAATTTCTGCTGGAGATAAAGTTTTCCAAAATATCATCATCATTTCTTAATTTTATTTTATTGTTTTAATAAAAAGTGTAGGGAGTTCCCAGTGTCAGCATTTTTTTTTTAATAAAGTGTAAATTTAAATAAATCCATAAATGAAAAGTTTCTTGTATCTCACTGAGCCACAAATTTTTCGTCAGGGTTGATAAAATAATTTCAAAAGATCTTCGCAGACAGTAAAAATGGTCAGAATATGTTCGAAATGGCTTTGTAAAAAATAAAAACGGTCTGTGAACATCTTACAAGTCCTGATGAAAACGCTCAATTTCACTACGTTCGCAAGCATTCACCGCTCAGCGAGATACCAGATTTATCGGCCTTCAGATCAGTAAAAAGGCCGATGCCGATATTTGGGATTTTGTCAAATTATCAGCCCGGCTGATAACCGGTCTATCCTATTAAAAACATCGGCCACTATATAAAATGAGGCTTCAAAATTGTGAAAAAATCAAGCCATTCTTCCCGCTCTCAAATGCTGTGGGCGTGTCCTGTATGCACCAAAACCACGCCCCCCATTCAACTGTCAACTCTAAATCAAATAGTTCTGCTCCAACCTGGAAAAATTTTCATCTGCCTGATGCCTCCGGTGGCTGGAATATATCACGCCAGCTTCTCACAGGGCTTTTCCACGGTGCTATAACGAGGCACTCTAAAGCCAGCCCGAAGCCCCTGGACTTACACGCTGTGTACCAAATTTCCACACTTCTGGCACTTCCCCTTTTCTCTCCATAACATGCGTGCACTCACTGCAGACAACGAGGTACTCTCAAGCAGCCATACATCAAAAGTGTGATCTATTTTTTTTTTTGGGAACTTGATATATTTAAATCATAGCATGTAATAAAAGTTTCATTATGGCATATTTCTTTAACTGATTTCTATGTAAAAATACTGTAGCTCCGAAATGAGAAGAATTTTGATGTCAGTGAAAATTTATTGGTCAACTTTTGGGGCTCGGGTGGCGTCCAAGTGTAATGGTGCTAATAATAATATCCAATTTGTTTATGCAGAGTATGAATTCACATCATGTTTAGACGGATGACACTCGCTTTGAAATGGCTGCGGCCTTCTTTCTCCATATTTGGCTTTACTCAGTATGCGCAGCTTGGTCTCATAGAAGCCGTTCTTTTTTTCTTTTCTTTTTTTTGAAGCAGGGACCTTTTGATGATAGGAGGCAGGCAGCACAATGACTTTCAGCGGCACCTCAATGCAACAGTACCGTATCACAATTAGCGGCGCTAAACAGGCTGCACACAGACAAGTCCAGTCCATCTCGTATGGAGCCTCATTCAGTCCTCTCCGTTTTGTCTGACAAATCCCCCCATTGTTCCTCTGATGATGCTTTTCTTTCGTGGGAACCCCGGCTTGTCTTGTTGATTAGATCCCCTTTGTCTTCCTCCCCTGCAGTGGGCCAGTCTGGAGAATGTGAAACCTCAAAACTGTAGTGGTGGCTTAATGCCTCACAATACTTTTGTTTACGAATCGGCGCTTTGGGGTTGTACAGTGGCGGATGAAACAAAAAGTTTACGTGCGGGTTGGAAGCTACAGCCCCCTTGTGCGTTTATTAATGAGCTCATGCATGCATGGCTTTTCGATATCTATATTGTGAAGGATCCTGTAATCTATTACTGGTTTGACTTTATCCCAACATATAGGACGAAGATAACCCCCCTCCCCCCCGCCACCCACCTAAAGGCTTTTATATACACGGAGACGTTGGTAAGAAGGCCTCTGCTCCAAAACTATGCCTGCTTGATGATGAATAAATAATCAAGTGCGACAATGCAAATCTTTCTGCATACCAGGCACGGGGAAGACCATGCTCATGGATATGTTTTACAGCGGGGTGCAAAACCGCTGTAAAAAGAGAGTCCACTTCAACGGCTTCATGTTGGATATCCACAAAAGTGAGTGCTCTCCTCCCAACTGCTTCACTACCACAACTTTGACTTAAGCTTACAAAAAAAAAAAAAAAAAACGTCTCCACCGCTCAAAACGCTCTACATGCTATACTTATCTGAGTTTGTCTCAAAGCTCCGCCGCTAATTGTCGGCCATTATGCACGCGCAGGTGAAATTACCGGCTTTCCGCGCCGGGTTGGCCGCGCAGGTGTGCTTTTTAAGACGCGCGTGACATTTTTCCCGGCTTTAAAGGGATCCACCGGAGGAAACAAAGCCTGCCGAGGCGAAAGCTGGGCAACATGTTCGCCTATGACCCCATATCGCCGGTTGCCATGGAGATCGCCCATGAAACCTGCCTTCTGTGTTTTGATGAGTTTCAGGTGAGTTAACGTACTCGTCGGCATACATTTTGTATTCACTGTGTAACTTAATGACAATGTTGTGTATTGGTGGTAAAATGTCACAATCCCATGTGATACTTATTTCAACTCACTTCAAACCTAATGGTACAAAAAATGTAAGGATTCTCAAGATGTCTTTTTGTTTAGAGACAACAACATTTATACAATACAAATTACAATAATATCATTTTGTTTTTGACAAACAGGTAGAAAGTTGATATGTGGTGTTCACTCCCCTCTGTTACTGTAACTACAACTGTAGAGGCTCCAATAGGCAAAACGCAAGAAAAACAGGACTGGGGACACCTAGTGGTCATTGTTGAATAAAACATTCAATCAGAGGATTTGTAGCAGTTCAAATCAGCTGGTTGCCTAAACTTGATGTCTTCCATCTTGGATGAAATTATGAAGTCATTTGTATGGTAGAATGTCTTCTTTTTTTTTGTAGCTCTTTACAAAATCGGGAATTGTGGGTAAGGCGTGAATATTTGGAATAAGAGAAATACACCCTAGAATGTCGTGAATTTTTTGGATAATGTTAAAATTGGAATGAGGAGAATCGGATGAATCATGTGGAAGTAGAAAGATGCCGGAAAAGTGGGACGTTTGAAGTATAGGAATAACATATGTCAGACTTCACACAATCATTTCCAGAGGTGGGGTAATATTGAGACAAAAAAAAACTTTTTAAAGAAAAAATTTGCAAATTTACGACTTTATAAAGGGGCAATTTTGGAATCAGCATACTAATTTTAGTTTAAACAGCATAAAAATGGAATATGTTTTTTTTTCAAATTGTTCTTGAGTGTATTAGGGCCCAAATATTAGTTTTTTTTTGGGGGGGGGCAATATCCCCCCCCAAAAAACGTGCATTTTTTTTTTGCCACTTTATAAAGTGGCGATTTTTTTCTCCGAATATTACCCCACCCCCCCAAAAAATCTATACATGGCCCTAATCCGCCGTCGTAAATTTGGTTATTAAAATTGTCATGGCTAGTTTCAAACAGACGTCAAGGAAAAAAATTAGCGGCGAGCTTGAGTTTGACACCTGCGCCTTACAGACCGAGCGCGCCTGTTGTCTTCACAAAGCCAGCTGTTAGCGGCACAATGCGCCTCTTTCCTCTGATATCATTACCGCTAAAGGCCGCAGGTCAGAGGTGACAGTCGGTGCGCTCGCGCTCACCAATCACCGGCCGTGCGCACGTGCGGCGATCAAGAGCTTCTTTTCCCTTTCATGCCGCTGCTGGGCCGCTCGTTGATTTGTTTTTTTTTGTTTTCGCGCCCGTCGCCGTGCGGCTCTCGGCTCGAATGGACATGTGTGAGCGTTTGTTTGTGACGCGTAAACAAGAGGTTTCAAGGTTGGGGCGTCGGAGGTGGCGGTAGAAGGAGAGAAGTGAAGGAGGGGAAGTTATAGGAGTGGGGGGGGGGGGAGGGGGGTTATACCAATCAGCATCCTCTTCCACTCAGCCATGCAAATGAGGCACTGGGTATCAGTCGCACTCTCCTGCTTCTTTAAGTGAGTGGAGGTAGAAAGCGACTGGCGGCGGCGGCGGCGGGTCAGATGGATCTTATCCTCTTAAATGCTAATGACATTTCTCCATTCTCTTCATTAGCGCCGTGCCATTATCAGTAATTTGTAGCCCCCCCCCCCTCCACCTCCCTCTTTCCCCCCAGCTAATGAATACTCGCCATTGAGACGTCCGAGATGGGAAAGGGAAGAAGAGGGAGTGTGAAGAAAATGATTGTGCATCATTGCCGGCGCGCAGCCCCGCTTTAGAAAGCGCTCATAGGTTGTGTACATAAAGAGGTGTAACATCAAAAGAGTTTTAATGCGGCACCCGCGCGCCTCGCTGCAAACGCGCGGCCCGCTTGAGTAATTGGATGCTCATTTAAATATCGGGATTGGCCGACGGAGATTGCGCCATTATTTATTTTTTTGTCTTCCACAAGTGGGACATCAGGCCCCTCCACTTGGGTATCCATTCTCTGCCCCCCCCCCCCCCCCCCCCCCAAGTCATTCAGCAATCAATATTGCCCCCTCATACTATGCCCGTGTTGAGGGCGCATGAATAAACAAATCCAGGTTGTATAAAAGGTCATTTTTTAAAAGAGTCTTTTCAAATGAAA
Organism: Vanacampus margaritifer; assembly: GCF_051991255.1. Classification (NCBI taxonomy): domain Eukaryota; kingdom Metazoa; phylum Chordata; class Actinopteri; order Syngnathiformes; family Syngnathidae; genus Vanacampus; species Vanacampus margaritifer. The sequence continues at coordinate 11,603,007 of NC_135450.1, forward strand.
ATAAAATCCTGCGGTCGGAGGAAACGGGGTCTTTGAGGGGAGACGCGCCGAGCCTTTGGCTTTCTGTTGATTCTCATTATGAGAGCACACAATCACGCGCGCTAATTTGATGGCCCCCGGGCACCTCTCCTTAGCCAAATCAAGGCTTTAACATGCATGCTAATCAAGTATTGGCAAGGGCAGCCGGGGCTAATACACAAAAAAGCAGAAGACTCTCCTGGTTATGAAAGGGGACATATGCTGTGGGTGAGGCCACTAGAAGTGCACGCCGAAAAAGAGGAAAGTGGAGAGGGCGGGACTTTTATTCAGGCCTGCAGAGTTTAATGTTTGATTCCGAAACTTGACTTCAAACGGCAAACGTTTGTGGAACTTGAAATTGATGCGGAATGGTGCCGCACGAGCTAAACTCCAGGTGATAAGACTCCCAACTAGACAGCTAATCAATTATCAAAGTAATCAATAATTATTTTGTTAATCGTGTAAATAACATAGGCTTTTCCTGATTAGGATTTTTGGTCCGATCACCGATCAGCTAGTTTGAAAAAAAAAAAAACGATAACTTAGGGACTGGCCCAGCCCACAAATAGTGAAAACCCAAGTATAATTTATGACAATGAAAATGAACCCCCCCCCCCCCAATTTTTCTTTTAAATGCTGCAAAACATTGATTTGCGTCATTGATTGACTACGCAAATTAAGACATAACAGTTGATCACCGATTTTGCATCAAATGCAAAAGATCATCTGATCCCAATCCAGCCGATCAGATCGATGTAAAGGCTGCTTTTTTTTTTAATTTTAGCTTCTCATTAGTAAATATGAACCAATTTCTGTCGTCCTCCATGAAAGTGCGCTGATTGTGTTCTATCAAAATAAAACATTGTTTTTACTTGGGAAACCAAGTTACAGACCAAACCAGTAACTGAATCATAATGAGTTTATGCTTTTTGGATTTTTTGAAATAATGTCATGTTTTTGAATAAAGGGATGGAAATTTACCTTTTTTTGTTTTTATCCGGTTCATTGATTAATTTACAAAAACAATTGGCAGATTAATTGTATTAAAATAATGGTTCATTGCAGCCCTACTCTTATCCAAAAAACAAACAATTGTTGTCATCAAAGCAAATATATTTTCCTTTCTTTGGTCCTTCCTCGGGTCTCCTGACGGCCTCACGACTCTGGCTGGAAGTGTTCGGTTTAGGTGAACGGTATGGGATTTTTTTAATAGGTTTTAGGTGAACTAATGAATACACACACACTCACACACATACAAAAAAAATACAAAATAAAATAAAAAAATAAAAAATAAAAAAATTTAAATAACATTTTGTTAAAAAGAGAGCATTGATGATGACGTCAAATCGGTAAAATTACCGAATGAACAAAACTGAGCTCTCCAAAAAAAGAAAAAATCTCATTTGGGTGGATTTCGTGCACAGCATATTCAATTCGTTTGATAACATTTTTAAATCGGGATGGGCGAGTACCGATACCAGGAATCGGTGTGGATACCAGACTTATTTTAGGGTATTGGTACTCGTGGAGGCTGCCGATACCAGAATTGGCCACCCTCTTGTGGCCATTTTTACAAATCTGGAACTCATCTAAATGCTGTATTGGGATTTGTAGCTGTTTGATGAAAATGATCTGCCAATATGTTTAAAAAAAGAAAAAAAAAATTTAATGTATGAAAAGTATTAGATGCTCGTGGCATCGGTGCTTGGTATTGGTATCGGTGGCTAATCAAGAGTTGAGCACTCTTACTGGTATCGTTCGGAAAAAAAAGTGGTATAAAACATCCATAATTTAAAATTATTTGTAGTGGCCTTTTTTCTTTCTTTCTTATTTTTTTTATAGTTTATAGTGATGTGGGCGCTTTCTATGGCTACTTGAAACCAAAAAAAAAAAAAAAAGAATGAATACAGAAGCTCATCAAAAAGATCATTTTAAAAGAATTGATGTATAGAAGTTTGATAGAAACTAAATTTCTTGGTAGAATTATTTCATGCGCTGACCTCCTCAATCAGTCATCAGGCAGATTATGCAGACGCTGCTTTCATTACCGCGCGTGGCGGCCATAAAGAGTTTTCTCCCTCCATGTTTGTTGGCTGGAGGTGAAAAAATAGAGACGAGCGCATTAAGAACAAAAGTGAGAGAGCCCCGCATCGCTGATTGAAAGGTCAGAGCCCTTCACATAATTTGCCGGCAACTCACAAACGGCCTTGTTCCGCCGTCGTCATCGACCTTTTGCTTACAGTGGAAATGATGTGGAGGAAAAATGAGTACACACGCGCACGAGTCTCGATACGGGCCGGATTGATTAGTTTGTGTCCACTGCCTTTTCCTCAACATGGTGACCATTTGCAGTCATTCCGAGTGGTTGTTGTCGTGCGTGCGTGAGTAGAAGTGCGTTGACCGTGGCCAGACAAAAAAAAGCCCTGAATGACACTAAACCGATGTGGAGTGTTGACGACTCGCTATAACCTACAAACGCGGACCGCGCGAGAAATCTAAAGATGAATCTGTCAATCGATTTGTGATGTTTTATGGTCTATTATTAACATTAGGTGACGGACGTCGCCGATGCGGTCATCCTGAGGCAGCTTTTCCGGACGTTGTTGGAGAGCGGAGTGGTGGTGGTGGCGACCTCCAACAGATCCCCTGATGGTACAATTTCATCCCAGCACTTTTAGTCACAACAAGTGTGGAGTAGCGATGACCAAAGAGTCAAAAGACAATGTTTTCCTTACTATGAGGCCTATAAAATATAGAATTCTGAAATATTGATGTATATACACTATGATAATGAAGTCAGTAAATTACGGTAATTGTACAAAAAGAAAGTTGTATTTTTGTCAAGAATAGAAGTTGTGGTCATTGGAACATAGACAGAGGGCTGTGCAATTAATCGAAATTCAATTACAATTTCAATTATTCCTCTCCACAATTCCAAAATTGGCTTAATCGTAAAGAAAAATAAAATATTAAAAATACAAATTTTGAGTTGTTTAAATTGATATATTTACACCTTTTTTTCCCTCTATTTTTAAAAATAACTAATTTAATAAATCTTGTTTGGTCCAAAAGAAACTTGCATAATTATAGTGTTTCAAAGAATTTTATTTGTCTTAATGTACCCCAAAAAACTATTGATCGTCCTAATCGTGATTTCAATTATTATCATATATATTTATATATATACACTTTTTTTCTGGGAGGGGGGGGGGGCATAACAAAAAAAATTAAGAAGCATATTATGACACATAAGTAAATAAATAAAATTTCAATAATTAAATAATAATAATAATAATAAATAAATAACATAAATAATAATAATAATAAATAAGTAACATAAATAATAATAAATAAAATTAATAATAAATGAAATAAATAAAAACATAAAATAAATAAAAAGTCACAGTTTTGACAGTTATGCCTGCATTTTTCAAATCAAAATGTATCTAAAAAAAATTAACTAAAATTTTGCTTTTATTTTTATCAAAAACTTTTAGAAAGATTTAGTTGACAAACCCAATATCAATTACGCCTCACCTGGTACATTTAGCATTGAGCCTGAAATCAAGGTGGTGAATAACAACACTTGCCCAAGAGGATGTTTCTAACGAAACAATACGTCACAGACACACGAGTCGCCATCTCTGATATTTGCAAGCTATTAAGAACAAAGCGAGCAAACGGTGCAAACTTAATAGAGCGCCTACTTGGTATTAATTGCGCTGTTAATGGAATACATGACGGCAGACAGAGAAAACTGGACATGAAAGGCATACATTTGCTGTCTTTATTGATGTGGAGATGGCGCTATCAAAAGGCCCCTCCGTGTGTTTGCTGATAGCTTGGAGTGAGGGCGCATAAAGAAGATTTATTTTTTTATAGATATCCTAATGGAGATTCAAACAAGTGAAAAGAATTGGCGGTCTAAATCACGTCTGGTGTTGAAACCCATCAGCGAGCGTGCTGCCTCTTGTATGTCGTTTACAGGAAAGGTCTCAATTTGCTTTGATTGAAGATAAAGTGCTTAGAAGATGGCTGACTTGAACCCAAGAATTTAATGAAATAGGTTATAGCTACATTAGCCACTGTTAAGTAAATAAGCGAATTCCGGGGTTTAAAAGGTACAGCTGAAGAGTTGTCGACTTTTGAGTTTTTTACCAAAGTCCAAAATGAATCACAATTTGGGGCATTTGAAAATTTCAACCGTAAATATGCAACCAATTACATGTGTGCATGTACATACTTAAATGGAGACGGTATGTAAATTACACTAAAAACCCAATCACTTAATTACTTCCTTTTTTTTTTTTTTTGCAAATATCTTTTTTCGTGGTAAGTGCTTAGGCTGGTGGTTTGTCCCCGTTTTTTGAAGAATTGTTTAGCGTTAAAATGAATAGACAATAGACAAACTAATGTATGCGGCTTTTTGCTATTTGTGGGCTGGCCAAGGCCTCATCCACTGGACAAATAATGACAGAATGAATATCGCAACAGGTATTGATGTATTACAACAAACTTGGATAAGAATGACCTTTTTCAGGAAAATATCCATCCATCCATTTTCTTAACCGCTTGTCCTCACAAGGGTCGCGGGGGGGGCGCTAGAGCCTATCCCAGCTGGCTTCGGGCAGTAGGCGGGGTACACCCTGAACTGGTTGCCAGCCGATCGCAGTTAAGAAAATATGCGCCTGTTTAACTTATTTGCTCCCAAAAACGTATAAATACGTTCTATTTTCAATATTACCATGGTCCCAAAAATGTATTTATAGACAGCATACAGAAGGCTTCGATGCAGCTTCTGAAGTGAAGAGAACGCTTGAAGCAGTGGTAGTTATTACAAAAACGGCCAGCAGGTGGCAGCAGAGTATAAGAGATCAACCAGGGCCATGATGCAAAAAGCTTTTTCCCCCAACTGTTTTAAACAGATAGAAATGTACTTTTTTTTTTTGCTGATGTAAGAAGAGACTCCCACGTTTTTATAGCAATAGAACACAATATTCTGTGGGCCTGGCAAAATCAGTGAAAATCCAGTAAAACAGCCGGGAGCAAAGGGAGTTGCTTCGGTGAAAATGGCTGGAAGTGAATGAGTTTCTTAGCTGACAGTATTTAAGACCTCATAGATGGCTGCTTCCGATTCAATTTAGAGTTACGTAGTTTCTTTGCTTCTACTTGACTACAGCGACATTATCGAGTAAGCGAGTAAACAAGCGCTCCCTAATGAGCCTTTTTTAATGATGCCGACGCGGTCCATCACAGTATCGAAAGTTCCTCCGAGAGCGGGCTCGGCCCTATTGTAGCGAGTTAAAGCCCAAACATCAACAACAACCAGTTGCATCGCATTCGCAGCTGGAGGGCTTAAGCCTGGTTCTGTTTGTGCGCCGGCGCTCGTACGTCCGCGCCGCCTTTGTCCCGGATTTGTGTGTGAATCCCGACCCGTTTTATCTGTCTATCAGGGATGCTACTTCAGACGTAATTTGTTTCAGCCGAGCTAATTGAAACCTCTATTCAGCGAGCCGCTGTGGATATTGTCCTCCCTGAAAAGGCGACAGTCCTTTCTCTCGCCACCATTGTTTGGGAATGTAATGAATTTTATGTTGCCGCCGCTCTGCCGGTAGAGAAATCCATTTTTCTCCCCCCCCCCCACCACCCCTCTATTCCGGGCTCTTTTGTCGTACCTCCCCAACCTCATCCTTCAGTTCATCAATAGCCACTTTATGTGCCAATCTGTGGCGGGGGAATGACATTATTAGGAGGCTAAACAGCACCTCTAATACAAGCCCTCCCCCTCCTCTTTCAGATCTGTACAAAAACGGACTTCAGAGGGACACCTTTCTACCTTTCATCGACGTGCTGAAGGTAGAGACAAAGTCACATCCCGCTTTTGTGTCGCTAATATATTTATTTGTTCATAACACATGAACGTAGCGCAACACGCACGCGCTGCCTGTGTTTTGCAAGTTGCTCTTTAGCGGTTTGATGTGTTGTGCTTTTCCCCGGATGCCTCGCACCGTGTCACAAAGCTGTCTTTGATCAGAGCAGGCTGAAAGATGCGTCGAGAAAAAGTCTGAGAGTGGGGGTGGGGGGGTGGGGGGGGAGTACAGGTAGTACTTGCATTTCAAAATTAAAGGGGTGGAAGATGCGTCCGTTTGCATCCATAGCGAATGATCTGCTTTGCAATTGAAGTAGATGGCGCCGTTATCCCACCCCAGATGAACGTTGATGTGTTTTTTTTTGGAGTGAACGCGATCATCAATTAGTTGCGCGATAATTTGTTGTGATGCGACAGATGACGGCGACATTCTTGCACCTTTTGCTGGCGTTTAGTCCAAAACAATATCCGTTTGTTATTGTCTCACTGGCGACTTGTTTAGATGTGTCAACATTAGTTTTTTTTATTTTTATTGTAATTAATCGCATTAACTTCAATAGTTAACTCAAGATTAATTGCAAATTGTAATATCAGTTCTATATGTACCATAAAATTTACAATGATTTTCATACTCCTGTTAACATAAAAGTAATAGAAATATGTCTGCATCTTTTAGTTTATTGATACAGTAATTTCATATTCATTCATAAAATTGAGTTCAAATTAAAAAGATATACTGTAGTGTAAAAAACAAGTGTGATATTGATTTAAGTTGAGGTCATTTTTCTGCCACTAGATGGCATAATTGCATTTGTAAGATGTTGACAGCTCCGTGCATTTTTCTTTCCATATTAAGAGCTATCTAATCTTTAACATGACATTCTGTACATTTAAAAAAAAATTGTAAAATACAACTTGACTCCAGTCTCCACAAATATATGCATTATTATGAAATTTATTACTGCTAAATTTTGACGAGGACATTATCTGCTTCGTTGCGACTGGAATTTCCCCAGTACAGGCTTTCCAAGTAAGGCGCGGTCATTAATCACGCATTAAAAAATAAATAAATAAATAGTGGCGTTAAAGGAACTTTAAATTAACTCATAATTAACACACTAGTTTGGACACCCCTAGTTTATATGTTTTCACCATATAGTGAAGTTTGTTTCCATACATCCATTTTTCTATAGTGAGCACATTTTGGATCGCATGTAACCGGAGCCCATCAACCATAAACAATGTTAACTTCTGTCTGTTAGCGAGAGCCACTACATCGTGATAACTTACATTGATGTTTCTGCATTTGGCAATTTATTATTATATTATATTATTAGTATGGGATTTTTTTTTAATGGGCTTTAGGTGAACTGATGAATACACACACACTCGCACGCACACACACACGCACATACACATACAAAAAAAAATATATATATATATATATATGTGAGTATATGTATATATATGTATATATATTTAAAAAAATAATAATCATAAAAAAAAACATTTATTAAATTTTTTTAATTTATTTGTTTTTTTTTTAAAAAAGGAGAGCAATGATGATGTCAAATCGAATGAACAATACTGAGCTCTCCTGGAAAAAAAACAATGTTAACTCGAATAGTGCGAGAGTCCATTTAATAAGTTGAAGCACTGCAAGAAGAGGGAAGTGAAAGCGGGTCCTCATCCAAACAAGCCCTATTGGTCGGTGCAGAAATCTCCATGGCAACAACTCCAAGGTGGTGGCCTGCTTCAAATCTACTTGCCAATATCATGTCCAGGTATGATGATTATCCTTTTTTGTGGGGGATTTTAATGTAGGTTTTGTGACAGGGGTGTGTAAAGGAGGGGGGGGCGAGAGGGTGGAGGCCCCCCCAAACCCAATTTTTAAACTCATGTCTACTCTCCCACATAACTGATTGTGGTTTGACCGCTAAGGTTCCAACTGTGCTCTCCTTTGGTATCTTTTCTTGGAGTACCATACCAGAGAATTTCCTACTAAAGAAACGGGAAGAGGAAACTCTGAAAATGCTCGTTTTCAAACTCCGAGGTGAGAAAGCCAGCCCGATTGGGATGAACTGGCTTAAGATGTGCCACTCCACCAACTTGAGGAGTCCACATGCTCCTGGCCCCGGCCACCAAGCGTCACCCTTGCCCTCTTTAATCCACCCCTTCATCATGGTCCTGAATGGCTGTTGTCCCTCTCTGTCCTGTCTTTCAGACGTCCATGTTTCCTTTTGTGAGGCCATCTGGTTTTCGGGGTCGGGGCCTTTTCTCGGCAGATTCGCGTCTTCCTCTATAGCGGTCTGGAGCGGAGAGTTAAAGCGTGTTTTTTAGCAGGGTCACCCCGCTAACTAGCTGACCCTCAATGGATTGAATTAATGCTCGCAGGGAACCACGGACGTGGGCCCTCCTTCTCGATGCAACTCACTCTTGTATGTGCGCGCCTGATTGTGTTTCAATAGGCGGCCAGAGGGTGAATGATGGTGTTAAAAGTTTTTTTTTTTTTTTTTTTTAGAAGTAGCCGGTGACATTTCCACCCTGTCACCTGGGCTGAAGTGAAAGAGGTTAATCCAGCGCTTCTGTCCGCTTGGGTCGACGTCTTTATTTGACTATTGACTCCTGATTAGACGGAACCCCCTTTTCTTCCACCACTTGTTTCCTCTGTCAACATTCCTGACGGCTTCCAACTTGTGGACTTTCCGCAGTTGAACACAATGCACAAAAAGACTTGTGTTTTGTTGCAATTTTGAAATGAATGGCTCAATCATCCAACAAGCCATCAGAAAATATGTATTGACTCGTTTGGTGGTTTTCAGTAACATAGGTCAGACTTGGTTTAATCAGATCAAAACACATTTTCCCACATTTGGGAATTTTTGTTATGACCCAATGAAACCAAGGTTTACATTTTTTGGCTACAATTCCAAAAGGTATGTTTGGCGCAAGGTCAGGGTTATAATAGTTTGGAATTTTCCTTTTCCTTTTCATTCTTCTTAAAAAAATTTTTTTTTTTTTTTTTTAAATCATTTATTTTGAACTAGCGTTTAGACAGGTTTGTTAAAAAAAATGTTTTTTGATTGAATTGTTTTTATTAGTTTTACTATTAGTTTAAAAAATAATAATAATATGGAGTATTTCTTGTGTGCAAGATTCAAACAGATGGATGATGTAAAGATAAAGATGTAAAGGCCATTTTGATCATAATTTTATAGGCATAAAATATTGTTTATTGATGTTGTTTTAACCACTCCTGTTGCTATTTTCTTTCTGTTATGAAAATGTTTTTTTCAATTTGAGTTTTAGTTAGATACCACTTTTTTTTTCAGACTGATACCAGTATGAGTACACAACTCTTGAGTAGTCACCGATACTAATACCAAGTACAAGAAAAACAAATACCTTCTGTATATTTATCCAAACATAGCATTTTTTTCTTAAAATAGCACAAAATTACTGGCAATTTCTATTTTTCTCATTTCTAGTTCTTAATCAAAACATGGCCACATATGTATTTCTGGACTAAAGTCTTAGAAAAACTTTCCGCTATTTTGGACTGTAGGATACCTTTATCTCCAAACTTGTGTTTGCTAGGTGACCTAACAACAACTGACTTACCACATAAACAATTTCAATCTACACTTGTAGCCCTTACTATCGCTAAAAAAACAATTCTTGTTAACTGGAAAAATAAACAAACTCTGAATATCGACCAATGGTCTAACCTCCTCATAAATCACATTTTAATGGAAAAAATATCTGCCTCAAATAAAAACCAAATATCAAAATTTATAGAAACATGGTCTACGTATATAGAATTTTTTTAACCTAATTCTGGTTACTTAATTCTGTCTGTTAGCGAGAGCCACTACATCGTGATAACTTACATTGATGTTTCTGCATTTGGCAATTTATTATTATATTATATTATTAGTATGGGATTTTTTTTAATGGGCTTTAGGTGAACTGATGAATACACACACACGCACATACACATACTCACCCACATACAAAAAAAACAAAAAAAAAAATATATATATATGTGTTTATATGTATATATATGTATATATATTTAAAAAAATATATATATTAATTTTTTTTAAATGTTTTTTGTTTTTAAAAAAAAAGGAGAGCAATGATGATGTCAAATCGAATGAACAATACTGAGCTCAGAAAAAAAAAAAAAAGAAAAGAAAAAAAAATACATGGCCACAAGAGGGCGGTACCTTGAAATAAGTCCTGCTATTAGCCCGTTGCTGGTATCGGTACTCGCCCATCTCTAGTTTTAGTTAATTCATTTGTTGTCATTACATACCTACAGCGAAGCTTGGTGATGGCTTTGGTGGCTTTGTGGATGTTTTTCTTTAGCTGAAGTCAAGGCGGAGGGAATTCTGAACCGTTCCGAATAGCAATCAGTGTGAGCGCAAAATCCTGCAAGAAAGCAAAAATAAATGTCAGGAAAAGCCTAGTAGAAGATCAGAATTTTGTATGGGGTTAATCGGAGGCGTATATAGAGTTGTAAGGGTTATAGGTCAAATTTGATGTTGGGCAAAAAGTTTGGCATATCCCCCCCCCCTACAAGATTTTGGTCGAACTCCAAATTGTTTGACTTTGGGTCTACTCTGTTGTATTGTGTATTTTTCACTTCTCCAATCATTTCAACATGAAGTTTCCTCCTCCGTGGTTTGATCCTCTCTTCCTTTGCAGCCGAGGCAAAGCTCAGAGTTGTGTAAAATCCAGGGTTTAAGGGCTTTTTTTTTTTTTATTAATGGACCCTGCCAGTAATGTAACTAAGACGGACCCGCTCCCAAAACTGTCCTCCCTCTCCACTCCGCTTTTCATTGCCCATCCTCACGCTAACCTTTTATCCCGCTCTTTATTCTGTCACTATCCTGTTCCGCTCGCTGCTGTTACTCCCCCAAGGTCAGGCTTCTGTATTTTGTAGCACACAATGCTTCGTATGTGTGTCTGTTTTTGGGTTGCGATGGCGGCGGTGTGCTGGGTAGGGGGGGGGGTTACATGACAACAACCCTGAAGCTACTTTTAAGTATCTGTAGGCTTCCTGTTGTTTTTAACCTCTTTTTTCTGATCTGCTCTCTTTTTTTCTTTTTTCTATTTTTTTTTTTTACGATTCCATTGTTAACGCAGGCTGTGCGCCGTGCTGTGCAAATAGAGAAATAATACATAAAGAAGAAAAAGTAGAGGGTTACGGTCCTCCAGCGGAGACCTTGGATAGAAGGACCGCTCGTGAAGAGGCAGCCCGCCTGCCAGTTCAAATCAAATAATCGTTGATATTTTGGATGACTGACATTGTGTGCGGGTTCATTTAATGGCAGGGCAGTGGCACAAGGCGTACGTCTGCCAGGCTTTCATATCAGGGTCTGAAACGAGTGGCAAATAATGGAGGAAGATGAATCAATAGTCCTCCTCTTGGAGTGTGAGGACAGTAATCTACTTATACTTAATTGATTCAGTTACCTTGGTTAGAGTCTTTTTTTTTTTACCCCCTCTGCGCACTTGCGTTTTATGTTTTAAGCAGGTCGTCATCTTTTGAAGGCAGCATTTAATTGAAAGATATTCTGTCGCCTTTTGATTTTTTTTCTTTTATTTCATAATCAGCTAATTAGTTTTTCTTGATGTATTTAGATAATGTTACTCCCCCCTGCTTCACAATTTTACTCTTTAGCCTGTGAAGCTCTTATTCAATGTGTTTTCATCAGAATTAAGTGTGAAATTTTATTATTCATTGAAGGATTTAACCTGACCTGCCCAAAAAAATTGGAGAAAAAACTAAATATTTAAAATCATATTCCTCACAATATGTTCTATGCGTCCTCCCACTATGGTATTCTGATTAAGTTGCATTTGTGGTATATGAATGAAAGATCTCAGTGGGTGGCCATTTTGCCACTTGCTGTCGACTGAAAATGACATCACAGTGCCTAAGGGCAGCTAACGAACAACCAATCACGGCTCAGCTTACGGACATCACATGACCAAACCCAGAAGATAGGTGAGCCATGATTGGTTGTTACCTGAGCGCTGAGAAACTGTGATGTCATTTCTAGTCACCTGCAAGAGGCAAAATGGACGCCCCCACGATAAGGATAAAAACGGATGGTTATTCATAGTTGATTTTCCCTTTAGATATTAACTCTTTGACTGCCAGACGTTTTCAGAAACGGGATGTCGCCAGTGCCAGCCGATTTAAGCATTTTGACTGATCTTTCAAGGTCCACAGAAAATGTTGTGTTTGGACTATGGAAACACACATCCTACCAAATGAAAGATTGGACTCTCATCTTTCATCAGAAAAAAAAGTTTGTTTCTACCTTATTCCGTTCTTCAGTAATCAACAATAGAAAATAGTTACTTTCACCGAAATTCTCTGTTTTGAAACAAAAAACGGAGAAAAAGAGCTTTTTGTGAAACGATGTTATTACATCCACTCTAGTCAATTGTACACTTCTTTTTGTCCATGAATGATGTCACAAACACCTAAATAGTGCTTTACTTCTGTAAAACGCTTTCACCAACAATGAAAAAGTGTTTTTTGATTGCAAAATACGTTTATTTCCATTCAACAGTGTAACAATTTGACAAAACAATTTTGCAAACTATTTACAAATGTGTGCAACTGTGGTACTACTTACAATTATGTGGATGTTTCAAATACAGTTTTTCTTTTTGTAACGCTTTCCTGCGTGCGAAGAGACACCGCAGGACTCGCACAACAGATTATAGTTTCACTTTCGCTTGTCCGTTTCGCGTGCAAACGTTACACTTTCTTGACCGCCTTTTTTTCCGGGGAATAAATACCAAGTAACAGACTGTACACACTCCTCCGATGAATATGCATTGGACTCGGGGCACTCTCCGTCGTCCGATCGAACGTCCGCCTGTGCGTGCTCGGTTGTGCTCCGCGTTTATGACGCCGTCATAGCCGCCGCGTCAGCGCTTCCAATTTCGCCGTCAAGCTCGGATTCACCATCATCATCATCGATGATGATCATCGTCGATGATGATCATCGTCGTCATCAATGTGCTCTTTTAGCGTTGGTCGATGCTTTTGGTCTTTGAAAAAAAACGGCTTGGGCGTGAGCTCCTCGCAACCGGTCGCCATTTTTCCTTTGTTTTCCATTCTGATCTCCTGCTCGACGCTCTAGCTCCGCCTCTACTGACGCCCACCCGATCTTGTCAAAAGAGAGTCATCGCTGCCCTCTAGGGGCCAAAAATAGTCATTAGGCACAACAGACCTCCTTGAAAGTTTCACAACAGATGCGGAAGGCTTGCCAGCACCCGTTTCAAAAAAAAAAATTGGATGACGTCTTTTAACGTCATTGGCAGCCCTCCGTAGGTTTTTACTTGACGTCTTTTAACGTCAGTGGCAGTGAAAGAGTTAAAAAAAACTAAGTGTTGATTTTGTATTTATGGAATTTGTATTGGGCGCAATACATTCACATAATTGCACCAGGTCACAGTTAATGTAGAACCTGCATCGCTTTTTAATTTAATCTGTAAATTTTGCATTTAAACTTCCCCATTTGCATGTGCACCCCTAGTGGCCAGGTAGAGGCAGCACATGAAGTCTTTTTGAGTGTCCCCCCCCCTCCCCTCTCCTTTTTTTAGTGGTTTGCTTTTGGGCCTCGCCGCTGTGCGAAAGCCGTTTGAGGGTGGGGGGTCCTGTGGGGGTCCCCGATCCCAAAAGGTGGGGCCTACACGCCTCAAAAGATGTTTCCCCAAGAGGGGCAGCCGGAGGCAGGAGGAGGTTGTGAGAACGACCCCGCGGAAACAAACCGCGGCTGGCCCAAGGCGGTCACTTTTTAAGGGAATAGATCATTAGGTGTAATTAGGGTGTTCGCATTGTCACGAAGACCCCCCGCCCCACCCCCCGACTGCGTAAGAATGAATAAAATCACTAGATACCACCCCCGCCCCCCCCGTCCCCCCTCTTACTCACTCTCACACACTGCAGTAGTTAGTGAAAACACTTTGATGTCACAAGAGTCGTCCAGAACTTGCCAGCATAAAGGCAGTGTTTTAAGCTTTCTCTCTCTCGACCCCTCCATCCCTGCCTCCCCTCTTTTCTTTCCATGCCTGCACACAAGGCTGTAAGACACACACGCTTGAATGAGCGACAGACCCCCCCCCCCCCACCCGCCCCCCACCTCACTCCCTCATCTCTTTTTCAGCCTTCCCACCCCACATTTCCTTGAGGCCTGGTCAATTCTCTCCGGGCTAAAAAAAAAAAAAAAAAAAAAAAAGAAGCATCAAATGTTTTCTGCTGCCGGGTAATGAGGGAGTGGACCTCATCAGGGCCCAATAGTCAGCTATCCTTGGCTTTTGTTGCCGCTCAATGGCACGGCGCTCTTTCAAAGACTCAAAAGCAACTTTTGGAGGAGTAAAAGATGGAGAAAAGATACGGCGGATATAGAGGGAGAAGACACAGATGTAGTCACCGAAAATAAAACGCCACTCTTAAGAAAAGAAGAAGAAAAAAAAAATCTATATGTCATTGTAAATGTCTGCCCGGAGTGAGCTGTGGGACAGTTGGGACAATAACGAGAGAGGAGCTACATGTGTTTGGATGACTTTCTTTTCAGCGAGGACTTATTGTGCTGTCTGTCACATCCGTTCAATGATTCAGCTCAACTAGTCAAACATTCGTTTGCACTCGTGCTAGTATTGCGAGAGCCATGTTGAACCCAACCACCCCCCCCCCCCCAAAAAAAAAAAGAAATAGTGTAATTTTAGAGAAAAAATGTCCAAAGTTGGGAGGGAGGGGGGACGGTATTTTCAAGAATATTACTCCAAAAAGGTTTTTTATAAGAGTAAAGTTTTCTCGCCAGACATAATTGTAAAAAATGTTTTTTGTTAATGTTAACCAATTATTTTATGTCAATTTTGTTTATGCATTTGAATGTGAGAAGAAGAAAAAAAAAAACTTTTTTGAATTATGGGACAAGCCAAAAGTCACATTTACATATTAGGAGATTATTCTTGTAGTATTATTCTACTCTTTTCTTAAATTTTTTTTTTTGTAATTTAACAACTTTTTCTTATAATTTGGCTTTTTTCTTTTGTTTATACTAATAGTAGCCTACTTTTTAATATCTGAATATAGTGTTAAAATATGTTTAAAAAAAAAAGACAATAAATTTGTGTCACTAATGCCCACATTATTTTTAGTAGGACTTGATACAAAGATGCACCTTAATTAGTGACTTGTGAAAATTTTTTGTTGCTTCCCCAGCAACTTCTTACGGCTCATTTCCAAATGCGAGTAAAATCCGGAGGAGTTTGGGGCGTGCCGAGGAGACGGCGACGTGTGGGCGGATGAAATCTTGGAGGATGTGACAAAAGCCCTCGAGATGCATAATCAAGTAATGACCCGCTCGGCCTCAGCCTCATCTGATTATAAATAACCTATGGAATCATCACCGCTGATTGTCGCGTCTCGTTCGTCCCTCGCTTTTATTTGCGCGTCTGCGCGGCGAGTTCAGAAAGGAAGGCTGGAGACAATAGCGCTCATTCTAATAACGTGGCTTGTGATTGTGACGTCTTCCTACCTTTTCCCCCTCATTTTCCAGACGCCGCGTAGCCATCGGCGGGGGTCACGGCAGGTCGATGGAATGGCATGTCCCCTTTTGTGCCACTCTGTCAGGTTGTCATTAAGCCCGATTCTGCCAATTGGCTCCGAGCGGACGCGCTGATAAAAAGTTGACAGCGGGGAAGAATGGACTATTTCCGTCCTCTTGCTTTATGATGATTGCTAATTATCCCGCGGCGTAAAGAGGCCAGCGGCAGAAATCCGCTGATTTCATAACGCTCAGCCGGTCCGCCTTGATGGCATTGATGGGACTGATGCGTAATTCTTGTCTTTTCTGGGCGAAGAATAGCAGAGATGATGATTACGGCTTGCGCTGTCCTCCCTGACATGAATCCTGTTGACATTGTACACCGCAAGGGAAAGTTTGAACTGCATATTACAGGTTCAGCACTTTGAAAAGCAGCGGGAAGAATACGGCAGATACATTCTGCTCTGTTGTTGTTGCTGCAGAATCCATTTCTTCTTTGCTTGTTGTCCATTGTGCTGTGTTGAGGAGGACACTTTTTTTGGGCGGGGAGGGGGGGGGGGTCCTCCACTCCTGACACAAATAAGCAAAGAAAAGGTGTAAGAGTTGAAGATGATTTATCATCAAGAAATGCAAGAATAGTGGCAGAAATATATTTTGCGGTCTAGTCTGGACAATGCAAAAATTGTGTGCATTATAGGCTTCATATTTATTTTTTTAAATATGGCCACATAAGGATGACGGGTACTCTCAGAATTTTAAAATGGAAGAAGCTAAACTATTATTTTTATGATTTAATCAAATCAAATGAATCAGAAATCTATGTCTACATATTTTCAGTAGTGAGACGTTTCTGGTATTTTGGTTACATGCTGAAATATGTCATGAAATTACATTTAATTAAATTTTTAAATTTCAGGTCATTTTGTCATCAGTTTCTTTTTTGCATGTAAATATTTTTGTTTGAAATTCAAAAAATTAAACAAATAAATGCAGTTTTTAACGGATGTGTGCAGGAGTACTGTCCCCCCATCTGCCTCGACTCCGGTGTCGACTACAGGAGGCTTCACAAGACTGGAGCAGAGAAGCTCTACTTCCTGTAAGACCCGAGCACTCATTATTATTATTATTATTATTTCTATATGCGCTCCTTTTTATTGCCCTGCACCAGATTTTTGTGGGGTACGGAAAAAGAGAGATCAATATAAATTATTTTAAAACGTTTTTTTAATGCGACCTATACAACACCATTGAAAAATGTGGAAGCTCTAACTTGTAATATAGAATGTGACAAAAAAAGTGTCAGGAAAAGCCTACTAGAGCTTCTGAACTTTATTTGAGGTCAATTAGAGACATTTTAAGTGGTGGCAGGTGCATGCGTTTTTATTTTTTTATTTTTTTTTTTAAATGTGACTGGTTAATTCTGAACACAGCCACGTCCCCTAGTTATAGGGTGTGCACACTTTTGCAACCACATGATCTCAACTCGTTTGTTTTTACAACTGTATAGTTAACGTATTACGTCAGAGGTGCAAAACATTTTTGAAATGATTTCTTTGAACAGGGGTGTGTAGACTTTTTATATGCACGGTATCACAGAGCAGAAGGTGACAACAAATGAGGATGATGAAGTCTCCATCATCCCAAGAGTGGAGTCAATAGAATGTGACAAAATGGCTGAGCATTAAAAGCTAATTTTCTCTGTTATGAACACACGCGCTCTCAAGCGCTCTCCTCTTTTCACTGTATGTAAATCGAGTGCATCACTCACCGTTTAATAATGCACGCACACACACACGCACGCACCTCATTTGGATGTGCATTCACTGGCTAATGCTTGTTTAGTGTCGAACATCCATTATTTTTTTTTTTCTACTCGTGGAGTAAAAAGCTAAGTAGCCTCCTGCTCCACTGCGCTCCTTATGTTTTGATGTTGCCACTTCAGCATTATTAATTTCATATTCCATTAGCTCTTTATTGCCCCGTGTTTGTGTGCGTATATGTGTGTGTGTGTGTGCAGGACAGGAGAGCCTGGCGCAGACCCGGTATTGGATGCGATGTTTGACGAGCTGGCTTTCAAGCAAAATAGCTGTAAGGAGGCCATCGTTTCAATTTTTTTCTTAAATTAAAGCAATATAATTGTATTTTTTTTAATATCAGATTGAAAATCCATTAATAATAAGAATTGGTTTTGATATTGGCATTACAATTTGTTGACGTTATTAGCAGACCGGTCAAGACGCCTCATATTAGCGTTAGCATAGATGCTACTGTTAATGTTGAGCGTGAAGTACAGAGATGCCTTGAGATACAAGTTTAATTCTTGTAACTTAAAACACTCAAATCATCTTTCCCCATTAAAATTAATGGCAATGCCAACCCCCAAAAATTGGAATGACTTTATTTTTTTTTAATAAAATAAAAAATAGCACTCTATAATATTGTATCATATAAACATATTACAGTAATGACATCATTTAATTGAACATCAATAAAGGATTAAACATTTGATGTTCTTCTTCTCCTTCTGGTGTGCACGCCTTTGCCATCTGGGGGCAGTATAATCCAAACATGGATATAAAGTACTACATATAGGGTATAAGTATCTCAAGTTTTTGCCTATCAAAAAAACAAAAACAAAAACATCTTAATGACGGCTTGTCGGGTCACTCATATCTCAAGGCACCACTGTATAGTTATTGGCTGCACACTACGATTATAAATAAACAATTTTTATTTCAGGAAAAAATATTAGTTTTTTCTTTTAGCACAGTTGATGATACTATAATACAGTACTTTATATCTGTAGGGGGGGCCTTGGAGTAAAAACAACAACAACAATATTTAACTCTTTGACTGCCAAAAACGTTAAATAACGTTTAGTAAAATCCTATGGAGTGCCAAAGACGTTAAAAGACGTTTGTTTCAAAACAGAGGTGAAACTAACCATTTTCTATTGTGGATTACTGAAAAACGGAATAAGGTAGAAACAAACTTTTTTTTTCTGATGAAAGATGAGAGTCCAATCTTTTTTTGGTAGTATGTGTGTTTCCATAGTCCAAACACATAATTTTCTATGGACCTTGAAAGATCAGTCAAAATGCTTAAAATCGGCTGGCACCCACGGCATCCCTTTTCTGAAAACGTCTGGCAGTCAAAGAGTTAATATATATATATATATTTTTTTTTTTTTACTGCATTGAAAATATTATATTTCCGAGCTCTATTTCCCATCCGAAAACTCATTTTCTTCTATTGGGTTACCTTAAGAGCCACCACCAGTTGACGCTGACATGGTGAGGTGTGTTTCCATAGTTACGGGTCCGAAGGTGCTCACCGTGCTGGGCCGGGAAGTGACGCTGGAGAAGACCTGCGGATCCGTTGCAGACTGTACTTTCCACGAGCTGTGTGGCAGAGTGAGTCATGTTATTTGCCCAATACCTAGCGTAATATTAAAGAAATGAAAAATCTGTATTTTTTTTCGTTTTAAAATATTGTATTTCCTTGTAATGTGGCCGGTGGTGTCAGTTTGCTCTTAATCTTTCCATGCAGAGGATAAATAATATATGACTGAGTAGTAAGGACTGTTAAATACTTATTCACTGATTTTCCGCCACCTCAATTAGAATTTTTTTTTTAAACATTGTTGGGGAGGGGGCTACCCGTGGTTTTTGTTATTGGTTTGCTTATTGACGGTATGTTCCCGCTTCAAGAAGTTTGGGGTTTAAAAATATATAAATGATTTGTTTGTTTCTCCAACGCAATTAAATGACCGTCAGTTACTCGCAGATTATTATGTGAATAGTGGATCAATTAAAGGGTTGAAGCACACTGGCATAGATGTAGCATTAGCATTAGCATTGACAAAATCCACTCCCGACTCATCACAACTGCTCTCATAAGGCAAACCTCCTTAATGCCGCGTGTGCTCTCGTACGTATTGTGCCAGACTTTCTCCCTCGTCGCCGGCCAATTTTCTGCTCAATGTCAAAAAGCAGTTCTATTGATGTTCATGTGAATAGTTGCGCCGGGTTTTGTGTCTGTCGTTCGCTCTCCATGGATGTCTTGCGCCCTTTTCTTTTGAACAGTCATCTTGAATGGCAAAGCAGATTAAAAAATATATAAAAGAATAAAGTGCCTTTTTCAAATCCGTTTGACTGCATTGTCCCTGTCAAATAAAGATTTGAATTTTGCATTGAATGTTGTACATTGTGTAAAAGGTCAGATAAAAACATTTTTAAATGCGTTGGATTCGTTGTATGTGTTCTTTGTTCAGATTTTGCAATGTGATTTGGCTACAACTGCTAACTACCCTTCAAACGTGGATTTTTTTTTTTTTCTCCTCCCCAGTCTCTTGGCGCCAGCGACTACCTGGAGATGGCGCGGCTCTTCGACACGGTGTTCATCCGCCGCGTTCCCATGCTGACGCTGCGCTTGAAGGACCAAGTCAGGCGCTTCGCCGTCCTCGTCGACAACTTCTACGACAATAAGGTGTTCTGGTTGAGGAAGCGAGGCTATAAAGAAAAAAAGAAGATAAATACACAGAAATAAAATATTGGTTTAGCTGAAACTGGATAACGTACCATTTGATCAGCTGATGTTATTCCAACTATGCCCTGTGGGAGGCACTGCAGGCCCATTTATAACGAGTCTAGGTAAACTCGTGTTTTGCGCTCCCATTTTTGTAGTTTGCAGGCTATGTGGACTGGTGAGAAATGCAAATATTTTTTAATATCTTTTTTTTATTTTATGTCTGATTCCTATAGGTGAGGGTGGTGCTACAAGCGGCAGCACCATTAGACCAGTTGTTCATCCACACTGGAGGAGATGATGAGCGAGACCAGCAGCTTTTGGACGACTTGGGCCTGACGGAGGTGCGATAGCGATCATCAACTTGAACATTCGGTAGCAAGAAAGCGACTATATTCAGAGTATTTTGTATCTGTGTTGACTCTATTCAGGAGGTGGCGGGGCGTCTGAGTCTTTTCACAGCTGAGGAGGAGATCTTTGCCTTTCATAGGACTGTTTCTAGACTCACGGAAATGCAGACGGACAATTACTGGATGGAGGGAGATCGCAGCATCACGAAGAAACGCCACACATAAGTTGCAATACCTGATATGTATATTTCATAACACAATACAAACATACCGATACACGTTATCTGTGACAAGTTACAACCATCTTCAATCACAAAGTGTCTGTGGTAGTACCAAGACTGACCTGTGAGAGGCAGCGTGTGTGCCACAGAGCAACCAGACTGGGAAACATCCTCCTCAACACAACCAACACAAGAGAATGATCGCTCAGGATAATAAACACTCAAATTTGGTCCAATAATGAGTATACATGAAACCCTGATTAACACAACAAAGTACCTCATCATGTACAAAACAATAAAAATACTGTATTTCTTCTTGCATATGCATTAAAGCATTGTATGCTACATGCTATTGTTTGTTTGTTTGTTTTTAAGACAGTGGGTCTAATAAAGGACTATATAGCACAATATATTTATGGTTTTCATATTTACATAGAATGTATGAGGACTGTGATTATGACTTTCTGTTGAGGTAACTTCTGTTGTGATCTGACGCTCTATAAATAAATGTGACTTACAGTAACTTCTTTACTACTTTGATATATTTTCCCCCGTGTACTGCTCTTTTAGGTTTACCCTTATTTTACTCTAAACAAGGCATGTTATAATTTACTGAACCAGGAAGGTAAGTCAATGTTTCATCCAATGAAGTAGTAGTAAGAGTAGTTAGCTGCTGCCCTCCAGTGGACAAATTAGGAAACGTATCCAGTGTTTACTTTTCAATTCCCCTGTAAATGCAATCGCCATACTTTAATTCATTTAATATATTATACAATGCATCCATCCCTTTTTTATTTATTTTTTTTAATAAACGCTATATTTTACAGTGACGTTGCAAAGTAAAACGAAAGGACATTTACAGTATTACATTACGCGGTTTGTGAACATCCCTTTTGTGTCCTGTAGGTGGCAGCAGAAGGCAACCAATTGCTCCAAGTGATGCGCTTCTCCCTCATCAAGGATGAGGTCATCTCCATGCACCATTCCAGCCTGGACCAGCCTTCTGCCTTGGCCAATGCACAACAAAGACAAATCTGCTCCTTTTCGAGATGTGTTCTACTGGGTAAGTCACCAAACAATCACTATTTCGGGAAAAAATATACATTTGTTATATGTGTTTGGTGACAACAAGTCAGACGCAAACAAACATGACCGCCACACGGATTAACCCACTTTCACTTCACCTTAGTGAGGGGGTCATGTGTTAGATGTAAAGTTGCATCATGACATTTCCTCTGCGTCCTCCAGTTTCCTCCCACATTCCAAAGACATGCACGTCAGGTTAATCGAACACCCAAAATTGTCCTATAAGTGTGATTGTTAGTGTGGATGGTTGTTTGTCTCTGTGTGCCCTACGATTGGCTGGCTAACCAGTTCAGGGTGTACCCCGAATCCGAAGCTTTAAAAAAAATTTTTTTTGAAAAGACAATCAGGACCTAAAACATGATGTTAAGTTTCTTAGTGCCATTCAGGTATACATTTATTATTTCATCTGAGTTCCAATTCAACTCTTCTGTATATAAGGGATGGATGAAACCAGTACGTTTGAGTACATGGCCTAAAGTTCTCTCCAGGGGTCAAATTGCTGCATCAGGTGTTCCCTTTGATGGTGAAATGAACAAAAAGCATCAGACAATGCGTGTGTCTGCTGTAATCCAGCTCGCTCCCGACCGCCTGCGAGTTTCTATTCAGCATGTGGCAGCCTATAAATGCGCTTATAAATAATCCATAACATCGAGTGATTTTTCAAAGGCGCCTCAAGCAGCACGGCGCGGGAACTGAAGGCCATCGCGTGTGTATTTATCCTTTTCAAATGCTCGTTTTTCATGTTTATTATATGATATGAGCATTTTTTTTAGAGCAATTTTGAGATATTTGCACGGTGGAGCAACTCAAATTCTGCCCACAACCTAAATTACAACCAAACTATCCATTAAATGATTACCTTTGACAAAGCAGGCTCTTAAAAAGGATCTCACGCGTACATGGTGGAGGTGTACCTAATGATTTGTCTAGTCAATCACAACAAACCAGACACAATTTTGACCCATTCCTTTCTTCGTTATTCTTAGTCTTTTCCTACGACGATGATTCATCATTGCCACCTCAGGAAAAGTAGGCACCTTATGGTCTCTGCCTCGTGAACGCGCATTCCCGCACAGGTGGACGTGCGCGCGCATGGCAGGGAGACAAAGAGGACCTCTCGCTTGTTTTGATCACTTCAAGAGCAAGAAGGAAAAGGAGGAGGAGGAGGGAGGGAGGGAGGACTCTCGTTCGCGCGCTCTCTGAATATTCAAGGTATGACGTCATCCTTAGGCCAGGTGCATTGAGCTGGAAGGGAGGTGGGCAGGGAGGGGGCGGAGTCTCAGCGCTCACTGTCAGAGTGAGTGACAGGTAGTTAAAGGTACACTCGGGGTGAAATACGATAACTATTTGAACCTTCATCAATATTGATTTAATAGAGGATACTTTAACTTACCACAACTATCTGTGA
Organism: Vanacampus margaritifer; assembly: GCF_051991255.1. Lineage (NCBI taxonomy): Eukaryota > Metazoa > Chordata > Actinopteri > Syngnathiformes > Syngnathidae > Vanacampus > Vanacampus margaritifer. Next base: position 11,626,067 of record NC_135450.1, read on the forward strand.
CAAAACAAATCCATCCATTAAGATCATCAGTTCGGCACTAAAACAAACTATTCTTCGCGGAAGATAAAGAATATATGACTGAGAACTGTTATATTGTGTTTCCTTTGTGTTACTGCATTGTTTGTATTCAATTCATTGCTGAAAAGGTTAGAGCACCGCAGCGTAGACGCTAATTAACATCAGCATTCAGCTAGCAGGCTGAAAGGCTAAGCTATGCTGTTGTTTTAAATACAGAGGTTTGTTTTACGCTTAGTTTGACAGTTGACTTAAGGATAGAAGTGCTAGTGAATAGCATTTCATAGGCAGTGTCATAGATAAAACTCACAGGTAAACGTACATCGTCCTCTGTGAAAAGCGACTAGAATTACTGCAGATTACCGAGTCCCTTACAGTAGTTGATCACTCTTTGTTTGTCTGCTGTGTTATACTGCCATCCGGTGGTCAAGTCTCCACACCAAAAGGCGCCGCAATGAATTAATTGTGACACAAACTGCTTCATTAATTATATATTTTTTTATATTTATTTTGTTTTTAGTGGTGGGAACAGATTAATAGTAATGCCATTATTTCAATGGGGGAAAAAGTTGCGTGTTTATAATACGTTTATGTAAATTACACTACAAAAGCACTCGAATTCTATTCTAGGCTATAGACATCAAATTTATATGCGATTTATGTTTCTATAACCCCTACCTCCAAAAAAAAAAAAGAACAATTTATTAATAAAAACTCAATTTGTTGTGAACAATTTAATTTAAATTGCTTAATTATTCAAAATGTAAGCACTTGAATTAAAAAATATGTCAAGCCCACTTGTCAATGCCGAAGTAAACACCTGTTCCTGGTGGTTATATTACTTTTAATCCTGATTTGGATGCAAACATTGACTCTTATAGACACTGTCTGGTCTCCACTGACATGTTGAGACTTGTCCTGCTCCTGTAGTGTCTCTTTAAAAGGCGCAGCCTTGCAGGAACAGGATCCACCAGAGGGGCTGGACCTTGATCGCCTCGCACGCTTGTGGCTGTCTGCGTAATATTCGTCTATGTGTGTGTGTGTGTGTGTGAGAGAGAGTGTGTGTACTTGTGTGCGTGTGAGTGTGAGTGAGTCGTAGAGAGCACATCGAGATACAGTAGAGTAGTAAGCCGGAGTGGAGTGGCAGATCTTGGGAGGGAAGAGAAGACGATGGCGTGCGCGCGACTTTCCGGGATGTTTTAAAGTCTCGCTTTCTCGACACGATCGAGGTAATCATTTCGTGTCCGGTTTGGAACTTTGTGCTTATTTAGGGTGCGATTCGCGATTGTCGTTCAATTTGTGTCCTCTCCGCAGGCGTTTAAAAGCAGTTTGAAGCGCGCGCGAGCCTGCAGTGGAATAGCAACAAAGAACGTGAGCGCGCATTGATGGGACGCGACTTTGACAGCTCTCGTTGCCGTCGCTCGTAAAGTCGAAAAGTAAGGAGGACAATCATGGCCGAGGCCGCGCTCCCCGACGCCGTGGCCATCGACCCGGACTTCGAGCCCCAGCAGCGGCCGCGCTCCTGCACCTGGCCCTTGCCCCGGCCGGACTCGAGCGCCGCCAAGCCGGACGCCCACGACATCATCCCGGAGGAGGAGGACGACGACGACGACGGCGCGCACCACCACCAGCACGCGGCCATCGTCGGCGGCGTCTCCGGCGCGGTGACGGACGACCAGAGCAGCGGCAGCCCGCTGGCCGACGGCGCGCTCTCTTCGCCCGGCCAGGAGAGCGGAGGCTCGCCGCTCTCGGCGCACTCCCCGCCCGCCGCCTCCGGGGCGCTCGCCTCGGGTGGCCTGGCCGTGCAGCAGACCCCCAGGAAGGCTTCGTCTCGCCGCAACGCCTGGGGGAACCTGTCCTACGCCGACCTCATCACCAAAGCCATCGAGAGCGCACCGGACAAGAGGCTGACGCTGTCCCAGATCTACGACTGGATGGTCAGATCCATCCCGTACTTTAAGGACAAAGGAGACAGCAACAGCTCGGCTGGATGGAAGGTAAGAAGAGTCTTTTCATTCGCACGCACAACTCCATCCGCCCGGTCCCCCTCCTTCCTCCATCAAAACAAAAACAAAAAAGCATGTGCCTTATACGCACGCGCGCGAGACCCCTGCACACTTTTACGAGGGTCTATTTGGAAGGTCTGCTTCTCATCATGATGACCTTTATTGCCTTCTCGATTGAACAATTTGCACCCTTTGCATCTACTGAAATGTGCCCTTTTAGTAACAAAAACACAACTCCTAGCGGATTCTTAGTTAAATCCTATTTTAGCAGAAGGCTAATTAAACGTGGTCAATTTGTACGATAACGAAGAAACTTATCCAGGTCAAACCGAAACAACATGAAAATGAGCACAAAAATATACAGCCAACACAAGTCAGGAGTACCAGGGCACATGGGAGATGATTTAATTAGATAATAATGAACTGAACAAACTGTGTTATGAACGGTAGACAAACGTTTCTGTAGTTGAGCTCAAGACTGCGTGTGTGTTGCTTATTTGATTAAAAACATACTTTCAAAGGTCAGATTTTCTGACCTTTTCTCCATCCTAGAGCTGTGGTAAATGACATATTTATATATGTATATAATGTGTATTTATGGCGACTAGTACTAGTTCAGTGTGTACCTCGCCCAATGTCAGCTGGGACGGACGACCTTAATGAAGATAATCACTATAGAAAATGAATGGATGTTAAAAAAGACGACGCCTAGCAAGAGAAAGAGCGACGAGTATAATGCTTCAAGAGAGTTACTAATTAAACCGTAAATGTATTTATGTGGCTTAAAGTGTAGAAATCATAGTGTTTACCGCCGACACGGCCTAGGTGTGCCTAATGATACGGCCGTTGGTGACGTGAATGCAGAGGTCCTTTGTTTCTCCTGTTGCGAGCCCACGTGCATGACAGTAGTTCTCCGAGGCACGGCGAGACAGGAGAGTTGTAACCGGTTTATCTGGAAACACACTAGCCTAGTTTGTGTGCCTCCCAACGGCCATTCAAGCGAACCCATTAATAATGGCAAGGGCAGAATGTAAACATGTTGGCCTACGGTAATACCAGCGCGTGGTGGGAAGACGTTTCACACAGGTGCGTGTACATTTCCAACCAGATGCCAAAAACGCCGTGTGATTATAGTGACGCGTGTCGCCTTGTTTGCTATTTGTTATGTAAACCTCTGGCAGGGACCCGCCAGTGTCTTGGGTCAGGTAAGCAAGGTTGCCGCTGCCACGAGGAGGGACGATTACATAACGGGCGCGCTGCTGGGACTTAAGGTGAACCTTTGGAGGGGAGAGCTTTGAAAGGCAAGGATCTGGAAGGGGCGAGGGCGGGGGCGGGGGGGGGGGGGGGGGGGGGGGGTTGGGGGGGGCGCCTCCCTTTCCTCCGAGGGAAGATGCGTGGGCTGTGCGAAAGCAGTCAAGGGAGGAGCGACTGACAATTATGGCAACAAATGAACAATTTACTTTAGTTTAATTGGTTATGTTTGTACTGTAGTATTCGTGTGTCGGATGTGTGTCAAGGGGGGCGTGGCCTAGTGAGTTGGTTAGTCTCCGGGTAAGCGGAAGCCTTCTTTGCGAGTGTTCTCATTTTGTATTCGTCAGTTTAATAAACGGCTGAGTGCGAGTGTAGCTCTCCTTGCCCGCATGAGAGGGCATTACACACCCGTGACCGTTCCGATTAAATATTGCTGTGATCTGGCAAAAAGTTTGTTTGTGTGTGCGTGTCAAGGCCGGGTCGGGTTTAGTGTCACCATGCAGGGGCTATTAACTCCTGGAATTTCGGGTATGAGGGCCAGGCTGTGAGGGAGGGGCTGGTTAATATTACACCTGATCTGACCGTAAATCTTGCCGGTCTTTTTTTAGTCCTCTTTACCAGAAACCCTCGCCACTACCGAAACGTCAACACTTTGAGAAGCGGCAGTTTCGCGCGGCCGGGGCATCTTTTGTTGAGGAGATTTGCTGAGCAAATCCCAGTAATCCCTCCGGGTTTCTTTCCCAGGTTACGTCACTTCATATCTCTCGCCGGTGAAGTATTAACCTCGGCAAAACGAGGTCAAGAGAAGCCTAAGTCAGTCAACGAAATATCTGATCACCTTATGGACTTCACCGTTTTCCTAGGACCTGCTTAGCCCGAGGTTCTAGAGTCGCAAATGGTATCGGCCATCTCTAGAAAATAACCAACTCCAGAAAAAATAACCAACTTGACCAGTGACCACCATTACAAACGTGGTCATCTTTTTTTTTATAGTGCAGATCCTAGCACAGTCTGTGCCCCCCCCAGTGGGTTACAGGCCAAGAGGGGGCAGGTCCAGAGTTGTGGAACTGCTGAAATGTGTGCTCAGAGTAGCGTCAGGCATTCGGGGAGGTGGCACTGACCCTCAAAATAGTACTTGCGCTTGCAACACTCTGTATGCGTGTGACTTAAATCAGAAGATTAGGTGCATCTGTGTGTATTTATGTGTGTGTGAGAAAGTATTCCTGGCCGCAGTGAACTTTGTGCTCTGCTGTTACTTAACCCCGCTCTTCCCACCAGCTACCCAACACCAAGTTATGTCATAGCCACACTCCGGCGCACACACCTTTTTCTATCCACTCATTTCACTTTATGAGGCTTTTAAACGCACCCACGTTAAGGAGAGACGCGTCGCCTTCCACCTCCGCCGATAACAGCTGAGCCTGCTCGGCGTGTTTTTAACCTTTGCATACTTGCCCGCATGGGCAGACATGCTCAGACGTATGCGGCACGCTTGCCTGCTCATGTTCGGGCTCATCGGCGCTCAAACGGCCTCAAATTGCAAAGTGGACCCACAACGCCGCCAAAATGATCATCTGTTTTCCTATAGAGGGAGCAAAAGTACAAAGTAACCGGAAAAGAAAATACGGCTAGATCGACTTAAATATAGTAATTAAGTATTCATACTGCTTGGAACTCAATCAGACGGGGCACTGTGCCAAAGTGAAGGAACCCGACGAGAGAAGGCTCAACGAGAAGAAGGGGAGGAGGTGACAGAGTTGGGGGAAATTAACAAGCTTTGCTCCCAAAATGGTGTAATACAAGTGCCCTCTGGCTGTAATTCCCAATGGAGTGGTTTTGTGTGAGTGGGGGGGGGGGGGGGGGGTCATGAGAACCCAGCAACTCCAGGCAGCCCCCCGAACGTCTGAATAGTGTGACCCGGCGCGGTCGGCCTCTAGGCTCTGTTCTGGTTCCATTTCCAATCAATGGGCATTTCGTTTAACAAGAGAAGCCCGCCTTGTGTTTGGACTTGAATTAATCACGCATTCACACTTATAGGCAATTACGTTGAATTTGCCGCCATGTTTGGCAATTACTTCACATGACAAGCCGGAGTAGAAATGGACGAGGAGTGGGACGAAATATCGATATTGCTGCTGTCCTCCATCTAGTTGGTCAACAAACCGAAACGATCGATAGAAACGCGTTTCATTACGTCATGCAAAACAACACCGGCCGGGCCGATGTCACTTAGTGAAGAAACACTACACGCATGTGTGTAGTACATTAATACTGTGGTCCACCCGTGTTGTTTTGGTCAGGATGTACAGTACAAATGGACCGTTTTTAGCATTTAGACATAAATGCTAATGGTGGCTATTTCAAAAACATTCAGTATGAAGCGGCTGAATCCCCTTGAATTGTTTACTCAATCTAATAATCCAACAGATAAAATACCCAATTTGATTAAAATGGTGAATGGAGTGCAATTATGTCAGTCTAATTTTGCCATGTTACTCATTTAAATGTAACGGAGTATAGCCTACCCTGGCGCGTCAAAACACGGAAATGTTAACCTTTTTAGTTTCAAATAACTTACTTGAACCTCAAGGGTCCTGCATCGTACCCTGGACAACAGCAGAACAGAGGATATATTTTCTCTTTGGTCCCATTTTAAATCCATCTATGTTGCTAGTAGCCACCTCCTAGCTAAGGCTAGCTTCCATTTGTTGCTAGCACGGTGTTAGCCAGTCAACAGCGAGACATTAGCCGGCCAAATATTCCTGTAACTACTTCTGAACGTCTGCTGAAATGAAAGACAAGTATTTATTTTTTTTAGGCGCTACCTAGTGTAAAGAGTTTGACAACCACTTCTCGCTTAATGAGGATAAGCAACAGACAGAACATTAATGGACTTTTCAACCAAGAACTAGCATCGACAAAGCCCGGTCAAGCAGTCCTTTCATTTAAAATTCCCTATGAACATTCCTTTCCGTACAAGATCCTGTCGAGTCTTTTGGCCAAAGTTCAGCCACAGAATGTTGAAAAATGATCATTTTAATTGGAATGAAACAGTCTCGGTGAAAGCAACAAAAAAAAAAAAAAACCCGATGTAGTTACCGCCCTCGCCCTCCCGGCACGACCCCGTTCTCCGTTCAAAGACGGCTCTCAATTATTCAACGCGCTCAGGAGGAATTCAGAATGCCGTATTAATTTTTAAGAGCTGTTCTTGGCTAAAGGCGCATTTTATTTTTTCACGTCGTCTTGTCTCTCTTTCCCGCCCTCCCAACCTCCATCCCTCATTATTTTCCTGCTAGCGTCCTGGTTTGTCTGGATATAAAAATGCGGTGTAGGCAAAACAAACAAGCTGCCGCTCTTCGAACCCGTTTGGGGTTCTAATGAAAGAAGACGGAGATTTTACTATTCTCACCCGTTATACTTTGACTACTACTTTGGAGATTTTTTTCAATTTTTATTTTTTTTTAGGATCAGTTGGGATGAGTGAGAGGTCCACACTGGACTGTTTTTTTCTTTTCTGTTTTTGTAGGCCTCCGTACGGCGATTGACTCACACGCGATCAACACAATGTCTGCACAATGCCGCCACCTGATAAGATCAAATGTATAAACATGTGCATATCACCCACGGATGATATGCGAAACATGGCGGTTGGGTTGAAACGGTATATGCGGGATTTAATTCACATAGACAAGTTTGGTGGAAACTCCCATGTTTGTCCCGTTTGCGGAGCTGACAAAATCAACGGCCGAGCGCCCTCCAACCCCCTTCTGATTGCATTCGCTGCTTGTTTTGTGCAAATTAAAACCAAAGCATCTTGCGGTATGTATTTCGAGCCTGTTGAGTCGGTGACTTTCTAAGGTGGAACTTGCTGTCAAAGCAGGCCTCGAAAACGGGCAGCTCAGCAGTTTGGTCGCCGGCAGATTACGCTGATCTTTTTTCCGCTGTTGATGCGTGAACGTGATGTTTCGGTCTGGTAATCGAAGCAGAGTGCAGAGCTGAAGTTGCGAGAAAAAGTCCCAACGCAGTTAAGCGACTTGTTACAAAACACGTCTCAACTTTGTACTGACTCTTGTCCGGTGGTACTGCAAGGTTCTATTTGTAGTAAACTTGATCAGCCTCGGGTTCCATGCGTGCCGAACCAATACCATATGAGTGACGTAAACCGCCGCTGCTGGATTGCTGGGTAGGAGGAGTAAGCTCACATTACTGCGGGATATCGGTTTTATGATGGTCGTGACATTCGAGGTTTGGAGGTTACGGACATTGCAGTGAAAATATTTTCTGGATATTTACTGGTTGCACATGTGCGAGGATATGGAAAAAATTTAGGGGCAGTCTGGAGTCCTGACAGTTATAACATCATTAAATAGAATGTGAAGAATGTAACATTTTGTGCTTTATTATTTAATGCTGCAATACAGTTCATTGTGCTGCTCCTTCTGGCGTGCCAATCTTGGCCACCAAGGGGCAGTATACAGTCACGCAGAAACAAACGAAGAAGAATAGTACCTCTTACTACGTTAAGTGACTCAGTAAGATGCTGTAATATTATCTGTTGCTTGAAGGATTTTAAAACAATGACTACCGATGCTAACCGTTAGCCCTGTCAATGTAATTTTCCATTATAGATTAGCATTAACCTAGCGGTCTTTCTTACGTTTGGTTATTTCAAATACACAACTTGGAATTGTCTTCATTTATATGAAATTGGACAGTAAACTGAAACTGGGAGTGGCACATAATCCACAGTCTTATCTTTGCTGCAGCGAACCATTTTCTTGCGGCCCACATTCTCCTCCAGCAATGTAAGATTGCCCCCTATAATTGCATTTAATGTCCGTAAAAGGAAATTGTTTGCATCCCTCTTTATAGAGAGCTCCGCAAACGCCTCCATGTTTACATACTGTACTTTTCATAGGTTTTCCTCTCAAAAGAACCGAGATATTGAATGTGATCTCATATCTGTTTACATTTCTTGAACCCAGAGCCATCAGCTTTGCCCGTTCTCTTGTCCTGTTTTGACCTCCTACATTACTACTGAACAGAATTGGCGTTTTTTTGACAATAACTGAAGCTTTTTTTCTTTTTTTTTTACCTTAAGATCATCAGAATGGACGAAAAATGACTACCAAATACCGGCCCGACTGGAAATTCACGTTACTGTCTGTGCGTTCTACAAAACAAATAAAACATGAAGAAAAGCAGCAATTATACACATGACACACACGTGATTCAGTCTACACAAGACGCCCCTTCAAATACTTGCATGCAAACCTTGGCTTCAAGTTTCATACTTGTCAGGATCACTTCTACCAATTTTATACTTAAGAAGGACACTGCGGCAAGTCGATCCGTGAGCGTGCATTAACGCAGGCTACTTGTGCCGGCTCAGGAAAAGGGTTGGGGTGTTACTCATCTCCATAGCATCTGATTGCTTGTCAAGCAAGTTGGGAGGTCGCTTGCAGTTTGTGAGAGATAATAAGAGCGGTGTACACTGGATGTAGCACCCCCCAGCTGCTTTTACACAGCCTTGAAGGCAAATTGACATATGTTATATTTTTTTCTTATTTTAAACTAAACGTACGCATTACCACCAATACAATCACAATAATAAGTAAAAAAAAAAAAAAAAAAAATGCCCTTACACCAACATTTCCTTGTAAGCAGGATAATCAGAACAACAAATGTATTTTGCCTTGATTTGAGATATTCAAATTTAGAGTTTTTGCATTGTACCCACCCGCAAACCAGCAAAAAGCCCTTTTTGGATGGGCAATGTAAAAGTATCTCCACACTGCAGCAGCAAGTGAGCACAAAGTGCCGGTTTGGCTTTAAAACTTTAATTTGTTTTTCTTCCGAGCCCGTCTTTTTCAATTACTCAGTCAAGACAACGTGGCATCACTGAGTCGGCAAAGACGGCGGGCTGAGCTTGCTCGTCCTGATTAACAATTAATCGACTACGATCAAGCTTTCTGTGTCAGGAAAGTGGGGCGGGCGGGTGGGCGAAGTAGGGGGGTGGTGGTTCTTTCAACCCAGGTGCGCATTCCTTCTCAGTTATGTCTCTAGTGCAGATTGATGGCAGCGAATTAAAGCAGGATTAACTGTTTTGGTGGCCTGCTAAATTGAGCTAATCCAGCTGTGCGTGTCCATTTGTGTCTACACCCCCCCCACCCACATATTATAGCTACGTGGTCCAAATATTAGCATCTACTTGAGAGGCGCTTATTTTTACCAAGTAGTGGACAAGGCAGCCACTATTGAAGAAATATGATAAACAATTTTCAAATTATTATTATTTTTTTTTTTTACAGTATAGTTGTTGCTGTAATGCCTTTGCACATGGGAAAGGAGAGACACAGTCCACCTACTGTTGGGATAAACTCCCAGCTTCTTTCGACTATGAACAGCAGAAGAGAAAAATGGATGGAAGACTTACTATTAGTTTAGAAAGTACAGTTTCTGACTCCAGTCTGAAGGCAGTCCCACTGTGCCTGCCAACCAGTCCTCAATGCAGGCACACAGAAATCCCATAGGTCAACATGTCCGCACAATGCGTGCCGGTTTGCAGTATGAACAACAACTGCTGTTGAACACAAGCTGGCCTCAAATGTTCTGCATCCTCCATGCGTCATTAAAACAGGGGAATGATGTTTTGGATGTCAGGTAATTAGTTCCCACAATGGTAGAATGCGGACTTTGGTTCTAGTCCAACACACATGCTAGCCTCCAACTCACTACTCCGTTAATGGAATTGAAAGCTGGTTCAGGTTCTTGACCCTTTTGACCATGTCACCTCAAACACAACCCAACGGTTTCATATCACCTGACGTATTCACATTTGCCAGTTTGATAGTATTCAAGTGGGATCACTTTTTTTTCTCCCAAGTTCTTTTGGAAATGTACCAGTTTCCATCCATCCATCATCTACCGCTTATCCGGGGTCGGGTCGCGGGGGCAGCAGCTTTAGCAGGGAAGCCCAGACTTCCCTCTTCCCCAGCCACTTCAGCCAGCTCCTCCGACGAGATCCCAAGGTGTTCCCCCTAGGCCAGCCGAGAGACGTAGTCTCTCCAGCGTGTCCTGGGGAGGCATGCCCGGAACACCTCCCCAGGGAGGCGTCCATGAGGCATCCGAACCAGATGCCCGAGCCACCTCAACTGATTCCTCTCAACGTGGAGGAGTAGTGGCTCGATACTGAGTCCCTCCCGGATGACCGAGCCTCTCACCCTAGTACCAGTACCAGTTTCATTTGGTTGAAATAGTCCACACCAGAGTTTGATGACCAAAGTGATCACATGATCAGAGTTGCTGGCCAAATCCAATCCAGATTTACTACTAAATCCCATCCATCCATCCATTTTCTTGACCGCTTTTCCTCACTAGGGTCGCGGGGGTGCTGGAGCCTATCCCAGCTGGCTTCGGGCAGTAGGCGGGGTACACCCTGAACTGGTTGCCAGCCAATCGCAGGGCACACAGAGACGAACAACCATTCTCACAATCACACCTATGGACAATTTGGAGTGTTCAATTAACCTGCCATGCATGTCTTTGGAATGTGGGAGGAAACCGGAGTACCCGGTGAAAACCCACGCAAGCACGGGGAGAACATGCAAACTCCACCCAGGAAGGCCGAAGCCCGGACTCGATCTCACGTCCTCTGCACTGGGAGGCGGACGTGCTAACCAGTCAGCCACCGTGCTGCCTACTACTAAATCACATGGTTAAAAACAACAAGGTTGGCACAAGTGTTGTACTTTTAAAAAAAACACCCATAACCCATATTTTGCCCAAAAACGGCCACGGTATCTATCCGATGCAGGGGTATCAATATATGTAAAGTGAACAATGCCCTATATCGTAATATATACATTACTCCATTTCATTTCCCCTCTCATCTTAACGGTTATCGTTTATGGGGACTGGGTAAACCTCTGTTTGCACACCTGGCTTTTATGGAAGTGTGTGTGTGTGTGCGGGGGGGGGTTGCAGTAGTTGATAAGGAAGAGAAGACACAATATACAAGGCAGTCAATTTGGGTCAATCTAATAAGTATGTCCTTGCGTGTTTGCTGACAGCGCAATAACTGACGTGACCTTTGGCTGACGATCCGACCACTTTGTTTTGATTGCTAAAAGCCGTCAGAGCCCGGTGAATCTTCTCCCAAACCAATTTGACTCTTTGAGAGTGCGGCGCGGGTGAAATCTGATTCCGGGGGGGGGGGGGGGGGGCGGCGTCTTAACCTGACGAAAGGGAAAGGTCACGCTTCGACTGGTATCCCGGTGACCCAGAGAGAAAAGCCGGAAAAGATCAGTCGCCCGTAAACCTTCTCCCTCGCCTTCTGGTTGAATTCAACAGGCCAGTGTTGCATTTGCTGCGAAGGCTTAAAACATAGACGCTACACCGTGGACCATAAACGAGGTTACAGGTCAGCTCCTCAGACCGGACGGACGTATTTGAGTGCCGTTTGTGGGAAGAGCTTTTGAGGTGTCGATCGTTTCTCTCGTGGGTCTTAAGAGCCTACTTAAGTATTTTTGTGAAATCTGATACAAACTCATGAATAACAGAAGAGTGGATTGTCAGACCGGTAATCAAAGAGCTGGAGAATGCCAAGCGGTGGCGGGCAGGCCGTGCGTTTGGCGCGTCTTCATTGGGAACGTTACCAAACTAATCCGCCTCTTAATTCTACCACTATCACGTGGCGATTATAGAAACCGTCTGTACTATTCTACAAAGGACTATACGACAAAAAAAGACGCTCATCTGCAAGGTGAGATAGTATTTGAGAAATGTTCAATTCAAGCGTTCTAGTAATATATTAACTCGGGGTGTAACAAACGTATGGAATCGTCTTTTATTGAAGAGATATATGTTACAAAGAAATGTACGTCATATGCGTAAATCCGGTTTGACGTAGACTTCTTGGCATGGATTAAATGTATTCTTTAGTCTGTGTTTCAGATGATTTAAAGCCTTGTTTGAAAAAAAAAAAAAAAAAAAAAGCGCAGGGCATTGTAATGTAACGTGTGCATGAATGACTCTTAAGCATAATTAATGGATCCATGTGGTCAGACTGCTGGATATGCATTCTGCGGGCGCTCACTAAGAAGCTTTGTGAGTACTTGGAGAACACTCTGCATTAGTGAATCCGGGTTTCTCTCCCCTTTTTTGCCTATCGTTCTGTCCTGCCTCCTCCTCCCATCCCTCAACTGGTCTTTTCTGGCCTAGTGTGGCTAGCCGGGGCAGGGAGAATGGGCCAGTGGTGTGTTACTATGTGTTGCTTATGAGAGCATGAAATCCCTCCAAAGCCTCCAGGCACAGTCAGCCATACACGGCTTCATTTTTACACACAGAATGGAGGGTATATTAATGGTGTGTGTGTGTGTTTGAGGGCATTGTAGGTGCATGCATGTGTGATTCCTCTCTGCGTGCGGCTCATCCCCGCGTTCCCACGGCGACCCTCTTCACCATCTGCCCATCAATCACAAAGGAAAACTCGCACTCGCAGTCATTGACCCCCGCGAGATCAGCGGCATCTCGAAATACTTTTTGATTGGGGGTAAATCGGTGGGCTATAGTAGAATTGGGAATTACACGCATAAACGTGGGGTGGGTGGGGGGGGGGGGGGTTGGTCAGCTAGTCGGCCAATGTGCATGCATAGAGGAATAGTCTCAAACACACATCTCTTATGTCAGTGGCTCAAGGCTTTTGTGTGTGAAGGGGCCCTTCTACAGTGGAGGCTTTGTGCCTGCTATGAATACGTAGGCGAATTTGTGTGTGTGTGTAGTAGTGAGTCCGGAGGGCGCGGGTTGGGCTAATGCAGGGGAAAGCCCTTGGCCTCAGCTGTTGTTATACATTTTCTGACTTTAACCCCCCCCTTTTCCTCTTCTCCTACAACAGTCTCCATTGGTCACTTGAATACAAAAAGGCAAATGAGCCTCTTGTATTTGTTTCTATACTAGCTTGTATGCTAGCTTCCTTTGTAAGCGCCCATTTTTTGGGTTGTTGTTGTTTATACAGTATACTGTACAGGGACGTATGGATTGCACTACTGGTATTTTGTATTTACTGGTATTACGTAGCTTTCTATGCTAGCTTGTGTGCTAGCTTCTTTTTTTTAAAGCGATCGTTTTTTGTTATACATTTTCTGACTTTAACCCCACCCTTCTCCTCCTCTCCTACAAAAAACTTTCTCCGCTAGTCACTTGAATACAAAAAGGCAAATGAGCCTCTTGTATTTGTTTCTAAACTAGCTTGTATGCTAGAAGCGCCCATTTTTTGGTTGTTGTTGTTTATACAGTATACTGTACAAGGACGTATGGATTGCACTATTGGTATTTTGTATTTACTGGTATTACGTAGCTTTCTATGCTAGCTTGTGTGCTAGCTTCTTTTTTTAAAGCGATCGTTTTTTTGTTATACATTTTCTCCTCCTCTCCTACAAACAACTTTCTCCGCTAGTCGCTTGAATACAAAAAGGCAAATCAGCCTCTTGTATTCAGTATATTTCTATGCTAGCTTCTTTTTAAGTGTTGTTGTTGTTTATGCAGTAAACCGGACAGGGAAGTATGTATTGCACTACTGCTATTCCGTATCTTTCTTTGCTAGCTTGTATGCTAGCTTCTATTTTAAGCGACCATTTTTTTGTTATACTTTTTCTGACTTTAACGCCACCCTTATCCTCCTCTCCTACAAACAACTTGAAAAGCAAATGAGCCTCTTGTATTCTGTATCTTTCTATGCTAGCTTGTGCGCTAGCTTCTTTTTTTAAAGCGATCGTTTTTTTGTTGTACATTTTCTCCTCCTCTCCTACAAACAACTTTCTCCGCTAGTCGCTTGAATACAAAAAGGCAAATCAGCCTCTTGTATTCAGTATATTTCTATGCTAGCTTCTTTTTAAGTGTTGTTGTTGTTTATGCAGTAAACCGGACAGGGAAGTATGTATTGCACTACTGCTATTCCGTATCTTTCTTTGCTAGCTTGTATGCTAGCTTCTTTTTTAAGCGACCATTTTTTTGTTATACTTTTTCTGACTTTAACGCCACCCTTATCCTCCTCTCCTACAAACAACTTGAAAAGCAAATGAGCCTCTTGTATTCTGTATCTTTCTATGCTAGCTTGTATTGAAATAAGTTTAAGTCAAATGTGTTTAAAGTGTGTGTTGGAGGTAAAACTTTGGTCTCTATACTGCCGATGTTCACCTATTGCAGGTGGTCTGGAATGTATCCGCGTGATAAATGTGAGTTTAACTGTACTGTTAGAGGAGGTTGTACAGTGTTCATGTGATCTGGCCATGGGGTCAAGTATGCACACATTCCCACCCTGCTGTGTTGTTACTTAAAATTTTACCAGACTCTAATTAAAAGGAGTTATGCCTTACATCTCAGGATTCATTGCGTCTCAGCATGAAAGGTGCATTTTAGCAGACGCAGCTTGTGCTAAAAACCGCAAACCTTCTTGGAAACTTGTGATTTAAGTTCCGAGCAAAGGTCACCTCAGAACTTTGCTAAATTGCCGTTACAGTTGATAGCAGCAAGCCTGTTGCAAAATGTCGAGTTCTGACACGTTCTTTGTTGACTTGGGGGGGGGGGGGGGGGAGGCATTCTTGGAAGAAATAATAACTTCAAGTAGAAGTTGATAAGAAGGACTGGGAACAAAGTCGTTGCATTAAAAAAGAAAAACTGGTTCTGCTTATTGCTGCTGACCACACAATATTCTGAGAAATACATTCATTGCTGTTGAGCGATCTTTTTTTTCCTCGACAATTCCAGCTTTCTGACACACTGATTGATTTTTGGATGACTGTAGTTTATAGTCACAGAAGGTCACACCGATACCAAATTAGTTGATACGATTGACTCCAACACAAACGTAAAATGCAGCACTCAAGGTAGAATCGCAGGCGTAACCTCTTCCTTATTTGCATGTTATAGTGACGCATAGCACACCGATTGATGCTACTTGTTATTTATTTATTTATTTTTAAGCCAGTTGGACGGGTCAATATTGTGCAGGAATCCATTTTCATACGAGCACTTTAGTCAGCGTGTGTTCATTATTCATGGAGCTCCATCACCTCCCATGGCCTAAGCTGCTCGCTCGAAAAATGTGCATGTGTGTGTGTGTGTGTGTGTGTGTGAGTGTGTGTGAGTGAGCCACAGATGTGTGAGCCAGACCTTTGTGGGCCGCCGGATCCCCTGAGGACGATCTGGTCCTCGGTTATCGCTTTGCAATGACATCACTGTGCGCTTGAAAGGCTTTTAGTCTGATTAATGTACAGTGTATTTGCATTTGTGTAAGCATGTGCGCATGCATTTTGTGAGCGTGTGCGTGAACTAGATCCACCTAATCTTGGTTTGTGCATTAAAATATTCAGTATAGGGCACGTTATATTACGGGTATATGAGAGCAATGAAATAAAAAAGTGGATAATGTCAAGCATGTATTGAATATGATCAATAGTTGTAAGTGCAAATATGTTATGCATTCTTGAAAATACACGTGTATGCAAAAGTCAAATGGGAGGATTTCAGACTAAAAGGCATGCATGATGATTAGTTCTTAGTATTTTGGGAGGAGCTCTGTTTATTTGTAATTTGGATTTTGAGAACATTTTGTAAACTCTGCAGGGGTTTACGCATTAGTCTCGAGCAATTAAATAATGAATGAGTATATTCTACTATTTACAATCCCTGAAGGAGAATTAAGCATAGTGACACACACTCACGTTGCTATAGTCCACTCATGATAATTGGTGTAGTTATTGCGTGAATATTTTTGCATCTTTTAACCTTAACATGCCGTTTGTTGGCTTGTGTTGATGAAAATCCCATTTTTTTCCCCCCCATCTTCGCGCCACATGATCACTTTTAGTATCCTGCCTTCCTCCTCGTAATCCATCATTTCCCCGAGCCTCCGCACAGTTGCAAGCTCTGCATAAGCCTCCATCTCTGTAAATATGGGTTAGTGTGCCTCATGCTGCCTGTTTGCGCCACCCCCACTCTCCCTTCCCCTCTCTCCTTCCATGCTGCTTTTCTTGGCATTTTTATTGTTTTGCACTTCCGCTCTTTTTTTTTTTTCTTTTCTTTTGCCACCGCAGCAAAACCGATGCAAAGCAGGGTGAATTAGAGGCCGAGTGGGATGAAATGCCATTTATGTGTAAACACATTTGTTTTGGATGCAATAGTACATTTAGTTATGTAAGGGCTGACTCTGAGTGCCAAGAATGAGTTGGCTGCAGATTGAACTTTCCGTATCGCCTGCTGCCAACGCTGTGTGCTTTTAGTGAGTACTACTGCATCTTTATCATTCGATTTTGTCAAAATGATTCTCAGATACAGTAATCCCCAGCATATATAGACAATTCACAAATTCCAAAGAGTCCATGCTCCCATCTTTGTGGGACAAATTTGAAGCTGGCACCTTCTTCTTCCAACATAACACCGGTGCACAAAACTGACTTCTGTCCTCTACCACATAGAACACCTTTGGGACGAATTCGAGTAGAGACTGAGAGCCAGGCCTTCTCATCCAACATCAGTGTGGAACAAATGCACTGATGGAAGAATGGTCCCAAAAAATCCCATAAACACACTCCTAAACCTGTTGTGTTGAACCTGTTATAGCTGCAAAGCCTGGACTGACGTCATTTTTGAACCCTATGGATTAGCATTGGCATGTCACTTAAGTTCATATGTGAGTCAAGGCAGGTGAGTGAATAGATAGCAAGATAGACAGCTAGCTAGCTAGCAAGGTAGACTGTTAGCTAGCAAAATCGGCAGCTAGCTAGCTAGCAGGATAGATAGACAGATAGCTATCAGGATAGACAGATAGCTAGTTAGCTAGCAAGATAGTGTTAGATATTATTAACATTCTTCATTTTCATATATTAACCATTGTTATACATTATTAACATCTTAATTCTTTATATTAACCATGTTGAAAGGTTTTATAGACGTGTAAAGCAAGTAGTGTTGAACTCAGTATAATTTGACCTTAAGCTGGGACATATTATTTGGTCTAGAAGTTCCTTCTCTGTGGGAAAACACATTTGGTCCTTGAGAACACAATCTGTTTCGAACACGCACTCCTGACTCTGTTTTCGCCATCGCTCATGGAAAAGTACCCAGAGAGTATGTTTTGTCTTCAAATGAAAGAGAGGCGGTCGGTTTTAACTATAAGAAGCCATTTTACACGCGGAAGAGACACATTCGGCGCTCTGAATTCCACCTGTTAAGTCATGAATTGGAGTCTGTTACGATGTCCAGAGATCTCTGTTAGATTAAAATCATTTTTGCAAAGGTGTTTTTTCTTACATTAAATCTGTCTTCAAGTTTTGGAACACGCAAAGAGGACAAATAAGTTTATTCCTCTTTCAATAGACAGCTAGCTAGCGAGATAGACAGATAGCTAGCAGGATCGACAGATAGCTAGTTAGCTAGCACGATAGACAGCTAGCTAGCAAGATAGAGAGCAAGCAAGCAAGACAGACAGCTAGCTAGTTAGCAAGACAGATGCATATCTAACTAGCTAGCTAGACAGACAGATAGACATTTAGCTAGCTAGATGGATGGATGGATGTTGGGACAAATAACAGCCCTTCCCCAAATAGCTACCTGGTCAGTCTTCACACGAGTAAATAAACAGGCCACTGTATGATGTACAGTACGTATGCAGTTAGTAAAACCTGCTTGGCCCTAGACTAAGAAAAGAGCAATGTCAAATATGGGCCGCCAGTCCTGTCTCTAGGATGAGGGTTCATCTGTCAACACTTGTTACACCATACGATGAGGAGGCCGGAGGAGCAAGCGTCTATATTTGTCCGTCTGAGCCTCGCTTGGCTGCATCCTCGCCGTCTCGTTCTCATTCGCTGTGACTCCCCTCAACCAGTCTCTTCTTCTTCTCGCCGGCCCCCCGTATAATTACCCAAAACTGTACGGAGACAGCGCCGCGGCTCCACAGGCAGCCGCCGCCGCCATTGGCTGCTCGGCGCTCCGACTCGGCTCGCGATTGGCCGTGGGCCTCGGTGCGGGATTCAATCAGCTGGGTGGAAGTGTATGTAGGTCAGTGTGTAGCGATGCCCCCGCCCCCACCCCCTTCCCTTCCCTTCCCTTCCCCTCCCCTTCTCCAGCATCTCAACGCTCTTGTGTTAATTGGCCGCCTTCCAAGTTTGAAACCCGAGAGAGACTCGAGGCGAGAACGGGGAGACGGGGGATGAGGCGGGGAGGTTAAAAGAGGAAGGGAAGTTGACGAGGGGACGTGGGGTGGGGGAAGATTTGACATGGGGAGGCCTGTTGCACTCAGCAGTGCAATAGTACAGTAGATGTTCGGGGCCTTTACACAAGGAAACAGATTGATGTTTTTTCATGAAAAGTGATTAAAAATTTGCACGTGTCCTCAATAGAGTCTGTTGGAGATATGTAAATACTGAAAATGGAAGTTTTTGAATAACCAATAAAAACTTCCAAATTTCAAATACTGGCACTGACAAAATCTCTTGTATGCATGTAACATCGCCAACTACTGGCCTGGCATGCTTATTACATTCGCATATGACAGCATTTTCAAGGCAAGTGTGATAAGAGAGGAGTTCGAGAGGCAACTCGGCGCAAATGACAGCGCCGGCTTGGTGGTTTATCTAATCTGCTGCTTTGTGACTTTGTGCACACACACTCACACACACAGAGGCCATTGTGCCACGCCGAAACGACGGCCCTGTGTCCTCTTGTGGCTTTTTATCGAGGTAAAGGCTGCTTGTCGCTGAATAATTCACTCTAACCTAAATTCTTCCACTGCATTTTACACACATACACACACACACCCTTCTCACAAACATGAATCCTAAAACACCCCCACCCTGTAAGTGGTGGTCCCTAGGCGACGCCCGTAGTCGAGCGACCCAGACAATCGTCAGACAGAGCAAGTAAATACACTTTACTTTGGCGGGCCCATCTGCAGTCGTGTCTGTGTGCATCCTTCACATTAAAAGTACGCCCCCAGCAGTTTGTGTTCTCAGCAGCCCTCTCTGGCCTACTCGCCTTTTTACACAATTTTTTTTTTTACATTTCGGAGAGATGATGATGTAGCCCCGCCCACTCGCACTCATGTACACCGAGGCTGGTCTGGCGGGTTTCCTTTTTTTTTTTTTGGCCATCCCTCTGCCCCGGCTTTGAACTCATTATGATGGCGATTCTTCTCGAGCCACCCATGCGCACGCACGCGCACACACGGACCGAGTGACTTTAGCCCAGCTCGACCCGCCGACTGAGCCAGCCACTGACCCACTTAGTGAGGAACAGAGCACCAGACGGACAGCAGATTTTCTACTGCAGGGCATTCCGGGGAAAAAAAAAATGAAAAGACAACAACAAACGATGCATGCGCCCACTCACACTCCAACACATTTACACATACACCAGCAGTAGAAATATGAATACTTTGTTACTGTATTTCACCCCCCCAGGTATTGGCACTTTACTTGGGTATTTATTTTTCTCATTATTTATTAAGTTTTTACTAAATTCCCTACATTTTAAAAACAATATGTACTTCTATCTGGCTGGACTATTTTGTAGTGTATTGTGTAGTAACCATCAACTAGACACAAACAAACGTCCAGACAGGAGCCGTTGTGAACTTGCAACATAGCAACTCATTCGGCGCGTGACCAGACAGCGGAGAGCAACACGTCGGCCTACCTAACGTAACGCCGCCGCTTCCTCTTTTTCGGCATTATTTTGCTTATTTTTAGCATACACTGCGAGGCCACTGACTGCTGACTGCACGTGCCATCGCATAAGAGCTGCGATTGACTGATTGAAAAGCGCTCAAAATTCAAATACCGGTTCTGTAGCAACCAGGGCTATCACTGCGGCTGGAATAAATATACCCTGATTTCAAACCAGGTTAGTAAAGAGGTAAATACAGTAAACACATTACAGTTGCCAACCCAAACAGCAGCACCTAAAGAGGCACAGTGTTTCATGGATGAATTAAAGTGAGGAAACAAACCTCATGTTGCAAATGAGTTCACTGTGAGATGGCACAGCTCACATCAAAGAGTTAACTACTGAGGTCATTTGAACTCAGTTGCTAACCAAAACAGCAGCACCTACTGACACATATATATAGTGCATCTTAGAGGAATTAAAGTGTAGAGTTTTGCCACACATTATAAGTTCCCTGCAAAATGACTGTTTTGGTCATGTTAAATAGTCTATTTGTACTCTATTGCTAACCAAAACAGCAGCACCTAAAGAGGCACAGCGTTTCATGGATGAATTAAAGTGAGGAAACATACCTCATGTTGTAAATGAGTTCACCGTGAGATGGCACAGTTCACATCAAAGAGTTAACAACTGAGGTCATTTGAACTCAGTTGCTAACCAAAACAGCAGCACCTACTGACACATATATAGTGCATCTTGGAGGAATTAAAGTGTAGAGTCTTGCCACACATTATAAGTTCCCTGCAAAATGACTGTTTTGGTCATGTTAAATAGTCTATTTGTACTCTATTGCTAACCAAAACAGCAGCACCTAAAGAGGCACAGCGTTTCATGGATGAATTAAAGTGAGGAAACATACCTCATGTTGTAAATGAGTTCACTGTGAGATGGCACAGTTCACTTCAAAGAGTTAACAACTGAGGTCATTTGAACTCAGTTGCTAACCAAAACAACAGCACCTACTGACACACATATATATATATATATATAGTGCATCTTAGAGGAATTAAAGTGTAGAGTCTTGCCACACATTATAAGTTCCCTGCAAAATGACTGTTTTGGTCATGTTAAATAGTCTATTTGTACTCTATTGCTAACCAAAACAGCAGCACCTAAAGAAGCACAGCGTTTCATGGATGAATTAAAGTGAGGAAACATACCTCATGTTGTAAATGACTTCACTGTGAGATGGCACAGCTCACATCAAAGAGTTAACAACTGAGGTCATTTGAACTGAGTTGCTAACCAAAACAGCAGCACCTACTGACACATATATAGTGCATCTTAGAGGAATTAAAGTGTAGAGTCTTGCCACACATTATAAGTTCCCTGCAAAATGACTGTTTTGGTCATGTTAAATAGTGTATTTGTACTCTATTGCTAACCAAAACAGCAGCACCTAAAGAGGCACAGCGTTTCATGGATGAATTAAAGTGAGGAAACAAACCTCATGTTGCAAATTAGTTCACTGTGAGATGGCACAGCTCACATCAAAGAGTTAACTACTGAGGTCATTTGAACTCAGTTGCTAACCAAAACAGCAGCACCTACTGACACATATATATATAGTGCATCTTAGAGGAATTAAAGTGTAGAGTCTTGCCACACATTATAAGTTCCCTGCAAAATGACTGTTTTGGTCATGTTAAATAGTCTATTTGTACTCTATTGCTAACCAAAACAGCAGCACTTTCTGATACAGGAGTTAGCGTAGCATCATGTAATTTGTTGTAAACCTGCCGCGCAAGAGCTGACTATAAATTAGGGATGTTCAATACAACTTTTCGTCAGATTTTTTTTCGTCAGTACCGATAAGGCCAAGTTTCGGCCCGATGCCGATACCTCGCACCTCCTTTAGTCCAACTCCTAATGAAGGCCTCGCCCCTATCAGAGGCGTGCCATGCAAAACCTACAATACATGTGCTGCGTTCAACAGGAAGTCGAGGTGCTAGTGCGTCCACTATCAGCAAGAGGCCCACCCCGACGAAAAGTGCTTTCTTTCCACTCTGGTTTTGTCCCCCTTCTCCCCTCTACAAGGACTTGTCGCACAAGCGGCAAAGAGATTACCAGAAATTTCTCCTTTCAGAGGCACCGAACCCTTCAAGCTCCACAGTCACCTTGCAGAGTTCGCGTGTGTGAGAGTGGTGGAGCTCTCAAGCGCTTCGGAGAAAGAAAGTGGGTGAAAAGCGGGGAGAGAAAAAAAGAGAGGAGGTGGTTAGGATTGAGCGATTGGTGCTTGCGGCGAGTGGGACGGTCATGAAAGAAAAAAAAAAAAAAAAAAACGAAAAGCCAGAGAGCAGAGAGTTCTGGCCGGCTGCCAACTGATGCCACCGTGCAACTTTTGTGTGGTTAGTCGACTCTGAATGAAGCCAAAAAGAAAGCGAGAGAAAATAAAGAGAGCGTGAAAAGTAGCAGTGGGACAAAATGTCCCTTTGGTGATATATTGTATCTGCCATCACAATGGCAATAAACCAGCATAAGATATTTGATACTGTTGAAATATGTGCAGTCCTGACGTTGAATTTTTAATATGTTGAAGTGAATCTTGGTGAAGGACTAATAAAACATGTTTTATGACGTCAACGCAGCGTAGAAGTCTTGATTGATGCACATTGGTCAAAATGAGGAGTCTTAAATTTGCTAATGGATTATGAACTCAAAGTAAAATACAATGGCAATGATTTGAGAACATGGGCTCCATTCATTTTCTATAGTGCTTTTCCTCAGTGCTCACGGGTGCACTTGAGCCTCTCCCAGTTGACTAAGTGAAAGGTGAGGTACACCTTGATTGGTTGGTCATTTTTAGCATTACGTCATCAGTGACGGCCATACTGATTCTTAACCAATTAAAAAAAAAAAAAAAAACTATGTTAAATCCACGATATAGAATTAGTAACAGTTTTAAATACTCTATGAATGTTTTAAATGCATTTATGGTACTTAATTTAAAGCACTTTAAACACTTATATTAATATGTAATATTCATAAAATATTGAGAGAGCAGGAGCAATGGATAACAAAAAATATTATACTGTACAAACAATGTACCAATCTCTCTGTTCACACTGAACAAATCCCCTTTTTCCAAATGAACAAACTGATCATGTCACAACATACATCAATAATCGTGCTCAAAGATGTACATGACAAAATAAACCTACAGCCATCATTTTCTGTAGGCTTAAAAAGCAGGATTACAGAGAATAACGTTCAATAAGTTCCAACAAATAGGCTGTGCTGAAATACACTACTTCCGGTTTTGTTCTTCTAATAATAATAATAATAATTTACAGTCTCACACTAAATAAGCGTACTGCCATATAGTGGTCGGAAGTGGAATTACAGTGCACCTAATATACAGGAGAGTTGGACCAACATACAGTTAAGTCTCACTATTCGCAGGTGATGGAAATGCCATAGGCAATAGGCAACCCAAAAAAACTCTTTAAAAATGCTGATAAACATTCAGAAAAATGGGTAGAAAAACATCTGAAAAAAAAAAATAAGTTAATTAAAAAAAAATATTGGTGCAGAAAAACAAAAAAAACAATCAGGTATCTACAGTAGTTACCACCTGTACAAAAAAAAAATTATCTGCGAAATAGCCGGACCGTGAACTTGGACCCTGCGATGGAGGGCGGTTTACTGTACACAGTTTAAGGTCCGCGCAGGAGATTAAAGCCGTCGTGCTGGCGAAGCTGCAACCTTCCACTCTTGCAATCCACTTCTCTGTCCTCCTCTAAAGCGCCTGTAATAGCCTGTAATGCTGGCGTGGGCTTCCACACACGCGCGCTCGCGCCATTTTATCTGGTCGGATGAGTGCAGCGATGTCACAAAAAAAACTCACATGACTCATTCCTAAAACATACATAGCTATATTAATTCCGAGTGCAGCGAGGTGGTGGTGGTGGGGGGGGGGGGGGGCTGATGTGTTTTTATGCTGGTGGATGCGTGTAAGAAAATGACAGTGTGTGTTTGAGCGTGTGCATGTGGTCACATATGAAACCCGAGAGAGTCGACACAAAGATGAAGACGAGGCTAAACACTGGGGGAGGCCCAGAATGCCCAGGAAATGTACCACCCTGCCCCCCCCCCATATCAAGTGTGTGTCTAAATCTTAAGCTTAAAATAAATACCTGATAACAATATACAGTCTGCTTGGGCTTTTAATGAAATTCCATTTTAGTTGCCATGACGCTCAAGTTCACTTCAAACTGCGAGGGACCAAAGGAGATGCCTTGTGCATATTTAACCAGTTTGGACTTGGGAAATAAATCGTCTCGTTTTATAGTGTTGAGATGGTTTTCTGAGTGTTTTGAACTGTGACTAAAATCCATTCATAAATTATCCCAAAAGTAAATAAATTGACTGTTTTGCGTGGACTCCATATGTCTTACTCGGAACCATATTTGGTACCGTCCATCCATCCATTTTCTATACTGCTTATCCTCTTTGTGGTCATGGTTAAAATGGATTCTATCCAAAGTGAAAGAGATCCATTTACATTCCCTTACTATGAACTATATGGTACCGGAAATCAAAATAGATGCTATGTGCTTCGCTAGGAACCATATTTGGTGCCTCGAACTCAAATTAGACACCAAACACCTCACGAAAAGCTGAGTCGAAAGGTGACGAAAGGAGACGCTCGGTCATCCGGGAGGGATTCAGTGTCGAGCCGCTACTCCTCCGCGTTGAGAGGAACCGGTTTAAGGTGGCTCGGGCATCTGGTTCGGATGCCTCCTGGACGCCTCCCTGGGGAGGTGTTCCGGGCATGTCCCACCGGCAGGAGGCCCCTACGTCTCTTGGCTGGCCTGGGAAGGCCTTGGGATCCCGTCGGAGGAGCTGGCTGAAGTGGCTGGGGAGAGGGAAGTCTGAGCTTCCCTGCTAAAGCTGCTGCCCCCGTGACCCGACCCCGGATAAGCGGTAGTTGATGGATGGATTTACACTCCCGGCTAATCAAGTATAAAATGGCTGACTATTGGAAAAAAGGACGTGCCGGACGGAGCTGAGGTTACCGTCACCGTTCGGATGCTAATAAGGAACTTAACGCAAACGTGATGGAGTCACGCACGCGTATTAGTGCGTGTAGTATGTACACTATTCATACCGGACACTCATGCGCCCGCAAAGATCAGCGAACCGGCTTAACTGGATTTTAAAGGGAGTGATTTAATTATAGGCTATTAGAGAAAACAAAGCTTTGGGTTCACAATGACTAAGTTCAGCCGCGCAATGGGAAAGCTGTGTCAACATTTTATTGCTCAATGACATCGGGCCTCATTCACCAACAAGCTTCATTCAGCGAACAAATAGAATGATGGATCTTCGTTTCTAAAGCAAATTTGTTTGTTTCTATTCGCAATTTTAAACCTGCGCACATTGTGTTAAATGTATGCTTTTTTTAAGGGTGGGGAAATATGGGTGTGGTTAATGCAAATTACTGTCATTCAGAATAAATTGCGATTCATCAACATCATGTCATGAATCTGTGAATTTAGCGCATAAACACAACTTCTACAAACATTCATATGCATTGATTAGTGAACGAGGCCCAATTTGTTTATGCTAAGCTAGTAATGAGGGGGGAAAAAAAAAAACATCGAGGGGACAGAAGGCTTCCTTCATTTCTCCAAACAGGAAGTCATGTGCCTACTCCTCAGAAAGGCGGGTGGGCGGAGCCAGCGGAAAGTAAAGCGGGGGGGCCGCGCTGTTGCCGGGAGAAAAGTCTGACTAGGGCCGTTTGGTGTGTGTGCGTTTAAACAGTGTGTGTTTTGTTGGGAGTGTACCCTATATCCTTAAATATACACACTTCAGACGACACTGATCCACTGTGTACAGTATGTTGCATGGGGGTAAAAAAAAAAAAAAAAAAAAAGACTTTCACTCTGCTGCTCAGCTGTGGTGTAGGAAGAAGAGAGTTGGCAGGCCTGGAAGTGCTGACATCAGCACACACACACACACACACACACCTTCCTGCAGTTTCAAATGCGCAGGGGGGGGTGAGTGGGTCAGGCAAGTTTAAACAATCCGGACTCGGTGAGAAAGCTACAGTAGGTCAACTATGTAAATGTAGATCAAATACACAATGCATTGAAAGAAAACAGTCAACGTAATATGAAGCCGTTTATTGACCCGCCCTCCCGTCTCTCTCTCGAGGCTTTTTAAAGCTTATTAAAAGCTATACGTTGCCCCGTAATTGTAGGGGTCGTCCCGGCACGGCTTCTATTTTTTAACTGACAAGCAGGCTTTCCCTTAACGTTTGTCAACGCGTCATCGTCCTGTCAGATGGTGTTATTTGATTTTCACGGTTTGGTTTTGTGCCATTTGCAGATGATGGCGACCACTGGCAAAAAAAAAGCAGTAGTTCAGAAAAGTTGCCTGGATTGAGCGCACGATTGCAATGTGGTCTCGTTTTTCAAGTTCAGGAAGAGGTCATGTTATGTAAAAGCGCGGGCAAAGATCAATCTACCGGTTGATTTAGATCCTAACGCTCAGCTTTTTTGGGGTCAGCGAGCAAAAGAATGACGATAAGGTGAGGGGTTCGGATAGCAGGTTAAATCCAGCTGTCAAAGAGGTTCCGATTATGATATCTCTTGGAGAATCGGTAACAGGCCACTCCCACCCCCCCATCCCTCTTCGTGCCGGGCCACAAGAGGCTGAGGGGAGGGATGGCGGAGTCCATCTGGCTTCGGAATGCCTTCGGGGGTCCCCGAGAGGAACTGGAGTGCTTTGCTGGGGAGAAGGTCATCAGGTTACCTCACCACCTGCTTCCACATAACAATCAATGTATGGACGAGTATTAAGCAGGCTTGGATCACAGTCCGAGCTTGGAAATGGGAATCATTGTGGAACATATGGTAAAAATTGTTGTCCTATATGTGTGTACTGTATCTGTTTTTAGCATCATTAGAGCAAGACCTAAATGCCAGCAGGGCCTCAGCGCTAATTCGGACCAGATGCAAACTTGCAGCACCGATCACACACACACACACAAATCCACGCATGCAAAACAGGAAACGGCCCGTCCCAAATGCCAACAAATCCAGCAAGATTCGCAGCTCTTTGTTTTGTTTGTCGTTGGTAACCCCGCGGAAGATCTTGAAAAGTTGGTGACGTCGACGAAGTGGATTTGACCCACGTTAACCCCCGTCCACGCTCTAAAACGACATTGCGTGCGCGTGACTCGGGATGCGGCCACAAAAGGCCTGCAAGAGGGCCGTGTTGTGGAAACACGGGATCAGAAGAATGGAGCGCGCCTAAGCGTCGCCATACACACGCATAGGCCCATATGTACTGAACTGTATATGTGAAATGAGTGGACAAACACTCTGTGGCAATTGTTCTCAAAGGTGTTTGATGGTGTTGAGGTCAGAGTATTTGTTTGTTTGTGAATTTTCACACCCCGTATCCCCCAAAAAAAAAAAGCTCTTGATGATTTCCATCTGAACAAAAATAACAACCTGAGCATCCTGGAAAATCAATTTATGATTTCCAGTCAGTCAATGGAAAAAAAATCCCCAAATTTACCATCTGAAAAAAAGGCACTGACTCATGCATGGTGACTCAGAGCGATACCTTTTTTTTTTTTTTTTTTTTTTTTACCTGAGACTGGGTTTCCATGAACCGCTGTCCTGAGGTTACCTAATAGTTTATCTGGACTAGCAAAGCCCGTCCTGAATGGATACACGAGTATGCACCCACAGTGGCGCATAGTGTTAAGTGCTACGGTCATAAACCTCAGTCAACCCCTCTCCAGGCTGCGTGTGTTAAAACAAACCAGGTTTCACGCTTCCTCTGTGCCTGATTTGTTCTCATAATTTATTTTTTTGAATCCCATGATAGCTTCAATGTTCCTACAGGTGTCTCCTTTCATAAACAGAAACCAGGGGATGTCCCAGGAAACTTGGGTCTGGCGGTGACATTTGGCTTCAAAATCCCCATGTGTACCAAACAAAGTTGTGATATTTTCAATTTAGCATGTGGCTGGCGTCGAGTCATCTCCCGTTTTAATATCCCCCCCTTCTGTCGACAATAACACTTCATCTGTCGAAGGGCTCCGTAGAGGCGCAATGTTGTGAGATGATCAAAGATTTAGCATCTGCTACACGCGTAGCATCTAGAAATCAATACGTTAGCATCTAGCGATCACGTTTCTCACACAAATTTCTCTAACTTTTGAGTTTTGTTAATGTTTTTGTAGTAAAACTGTCGACGGGACCACTTGAGTCGAAAGGCTGTGTGCTGACGCAATGTTATGGTCTCAAGAAATGTGCTTATAGTACACAATTAGCATCTTTTGACTAAAATAGCATATAGCGAGCAACTGTCACCAGTTCAGAAGTTGAACACGTAACTTCTTAAGTTTTCAGTTCTAGTATCAAGAAATGGTTAAAAATAACACTTTTCAGTCCAAAAGCTCTGTATTGACGCAACGTTGTGACCTAAAAGAAAGAATATTAATAGTTTGCTAACTGATTTAGCAAGTTGATATCAATCAATATCTACTAGTGTAACTTAAGCTGATTTTTTTTTTTCCCCTCCCTCATGTTGGTTACATTTAAAAAGCGAATTGATGATTCACTTGGGTGAGGCTTCCAGTCAGTTCTGCTTGACTAAGATAACAAATGGGCCGAAGACTGCATGGTAGCGATTTTCTTATCTAACCGGTAACTAACACTGTAACGCCATGCTCCGGTCATAAAATGTCCCTTTAACCTGGATATTTCTACACTAACATAACACGGCAACGCCATTCTCTCAATGTTGACATCATGTGTAATGATATCCTCCCTCTTCGCTACGCCGCTGCCTTTGTAAGGAGGTGTGGATGGCAATCACATTGACCGCACGTATTCCTCATCTCTCACACCGTGACTCCCCGCAGGAATAGCAACATTCCCATTCCCGATGAATCATTAGCCCACTCCCGCGCAACTACCAACCACTCTACCCTTTCTCCACATCGATGCCGCTAGAGATGTCATCAATCATGCGGAAAACCCAGTCGAGGGTGTCCGCTTTCCCCTCAAAAGCAAAGCCGCACAGTTAACGTTCGTATCCAATCGCTAAATCCCCGATTTGGCCGGTGTTTGTGCTAGCTGCGCGAGCTACGTAAAATAGCATGTTTATAGCAGAACCCGGCCACAAATGTTGTGCAGGCTGAGCTGAACAGAGCAACCACCAACTACAACACTCTATTTCGCTGACACACACGTCACTCACCAACTGGGGCTCCGCCTTTTAAAGTGATACACATTCAAAGAAGGTGAAGATGGCGGCCCCAAATAGTCAAAAATAATATCTGCTCCTCACATGCACACTTCGTATTGGTATTGTTGTTTATTAATGCAAAATGAATTCTTATCTGATTGATCGATCGGGATGATCGGTAGAAAGCTTGATGCTAAATATAACCACAATCACTTTTTATCATAACATAGTTTGATCCTCGCCTAAATACATAAATAATTGCATAGCCTGGCATCAATTTTCACAATATTTTGCCAACAATAATGACGGTATTACGATATCAAAATTGAAGGACTATGGATTCTTTTTGGGAAAAGACTGTTCTTGCAATTGTAAGGAATCTTTTTACTTTTTCTCGTAACATTCAGATATTTTTTCTTCAAACTGTCATATAGTATTCTTGGTTTTATTGTAAAATATTCTGCCATATTTCTGTAAATATTCACTTTTTTTCCTCCTATCCAAACTTGCCTGTGCAATAACTTTTTTTTTTTAAAATGATATTCCTCTCAATTTAAAAAATGTGTTTGTGGTTACAGTATATTCAATATTGCAACTTTTTCTCATAATAGTCCGACATTTATTTATTTTTTTGCGTTATTATCCAACTTTATTCTTGTAGCGTTCCAATATTGTGTGGCCATAATCGCCCTAAATAAAAATCGGTCAAATTTCCAAACAATAATAGTAACCAAAAAATAATAATACGCTGAACCGGACTACATCGTTTAGTATAAATGACGCACAACATACACCACATTGGCATCATTTGGCACTAAAGCACACTCTTGTCTAGTTTATTTGACAACTCTCTCATATTTACATCCTATTTATTACCATTGGTCATAACGTGCCAGAACAACTGCTCCTTGTGCTTCCTATTCGCTGTGTCCTAGCTTGCTCCGTCTGGAAGAGTCTTTGTTGGGGAGTTTCTGGTATCAGTTCGTGTGTGTGTGCTCACTTGTGTGTGTTCTTGGCAAGTGCAGAGCCTTTTCGAATGCTTTAGGACAGAGTGTCCTGAAACGCCTCATCGGGATGTCCCGTGTCGTCCCAAGGCAGAGTACAAACACTATGTGGATGTGTGATAACCTGCCCCAATGTGAAAGGACACACACACAAACAAATATACCATAGATATACATAAACAGCATATCCATGGAACAATTCAATATATTATATCATAGCATTATGGGATTTTCCACAAAGACTTTCCACGTATCCGTGTACGCACGTCTGATCTCACACCAAGTCGCATTCTTCCGAGAAACTCCCATTAAAAAGACACTGACCGAAAGACGCGTGATGAAGCAAGACGATTCTGATTGGCTGTGAGAGGTGGGCTGGGTCGGGCAACACCCCCCACTTCGGGCGCACTCACTGGAGGAGACAGAAGCGTAAACACGCACACTTCTCCGAGCATGTGGTCTTACACAATGAAGCACGTGGAGGAGGAGGCGGACGTCGTTTCTTTTCAGGCGGTTTGTCAATCAAACAGTCAAGAAAAAAATAGAAGAGCTACAATTTGTGAAATTGTCTTTGTCCAACAAATTAATGCATCAAAATGAGGTTAAGATAGAAAAAAGGAACACCATTCAAATGATCCAAAATCTAAATACAGTAGTATGATAAACAAAACTTTGAATTTACAGCATTAACATCATCAATTTATGAACATAAAGATTACTTCTGTGTAGGAATTTTGGTGTTCACTCATAATTTTTTTGTCTAAAAACAAATGTAACTTAAACCTATCGTATCAATGACTTTTTCTCGTTGTAGTCCAACTTTTTTTTCTTGGAAAAATATAACAACTAAATCTTGTCATTTTGAAGATTTTTTTCTCATTCTTTACAATTCTTATTCTTACACTTTTATTCCGCAAAACGTCAATTTTATTCTTGCAGTATGACATTATTTTCCAGTTATTACAGCTTATTCATTTTAAAAGTTAGATTTTTTTTACTTTGTTTTTGTCTTGTAATATTATGAAATAATAATAATAATATATAATATTATTTTTCATATTACAATTTTTTTCTCAAAATATGACTTCATCTTTTTAATAATTTTCAAGATTTTTTTTCTTGTATCATGATGTCTTTTTACCGTATATATATAAAATTAGGATTGATGCATTATAATTATATACCTGTAATATTGTGACTTTAGCCCCTGTAAAGTTACAACTTTGATACATAATATACCAACCTAATTCTCGAATATTCCCAAATTAGCAAAATCATCTTGCAATATTAACTATAGTTTTTTTTTCAAAATATGATTTTTGGGGGGAATGTGCGAACTTTGTTAACTCTTTGACTGCCAAAAACGTTAAATAACGTTTAGTAAAATCCTATGGAGGAGTGCCAAAGACGTTAAAAGACGTTTGTTTCAAAACAGAGGTGAAACTAACCATTTTCTATTGTTGATTACTGAAAAACGGAATAAGGTAGAAACAAACTTTTTTTTCTGATGAAAGATGAGAGTCCAATCTTTCATTTGGTAGTATGTGTGTTTCCATAGTCCAAACACATAATTTTCTGTGGACCTTGAAAGATCAGTCAAAAATGCTTAAATCGGCTGGCACTGGCGACATCCCGTTTCTGAAAACGTCTGGCAGTCAAAGAGTTAATTAGAACTATTGTCATAATGATTAGTCTCACGTTCTTTTCTCAACTTTTTTTCCCCTAAAAAAAAAAAAGTCATTATTTTTGTAATATTACAAATATTTCTGAAAACATTTCACTTTTTCCCCCCATAATATTCCCACTATTATGGTAATACCTATTCTCATTTCTTTACTCTTTTATCAAGTGTAACATTCTTTCATCATCAGTAACTGTATGCAATAGACTACATGACGTCAATATTAATAACTAGTGTATTTACCCACCATTGAATGTAAATAATAAATGTAGCGTGTAATAGTTGTTTTGGCAGTCAAGCTTGGTTGGATTGGAGGAGGTGATCAGGGAGTGTACGGCGCTAATATAAAGAAAATGAGGCATAGCGAGATTCCTTCTGCCGAGCTCAAGATCCCTCTTTAGTGTATACGTCAACACAAGGTGAACGCGCGCACACACACACACACACACACAAGCTGTGCTGTGCTAATGATTGTGGAGAATGGAATGTTCTGTCTGCAGTCCAGAGCTCAGGGCAGCTGGAACCTGGACACGATGTGTGTGTGAGTGTGTGTGTGTGCGTGTGTGTGTCAGTGTGACCCCAGTATAAATAACCGTACTCTCTCTCTCTCTCTCTGCAGTGTCAACTGAGGCAAAGCTGTGTGTTTATTTGTGAAGGGTAGCATACGTGTCACATACGTGCGTGTCGGAAACCTTGCGTCGCCTTGGAGACCACCAGTGTTACATTCTTTTACAACTGCCGCTTGGGGTGAAAAAAATTCTATTCGGAGACTTTTGTGTCCTCAGATGGCTTGCTAAATGTACAGTATAGTAAAAGTATATTTTTCCCATTTTACGATGACATGAGTTTTTAAGATAACGACTTCATCACATTACTTCATTCTTGTAAGAGTAAGTGAGGGTGCGAGAGAGAGAAAAATGTGTGCGCGTGCCCCACGTAGCAGCTGCACTGTCAAAAGGCGAGCAACACAGAAGCCTTTTTGTGTATCGGCAACATGTGGGAACAATCAAAGGCTGTCACGCCAAAACGTCCCCCCCCCCCCCCCCCGTCACCCCCCGTTCCCTTTTGAAAGCGCTCCTCACGTTTGAGGTGGGAACTCATTTAGCGTCGCTTTCCACGTGGTGCGCTTTTAGCGGCCGGGATTACATCAGCTCCCGCCGCGCTGGATGTCGTAAAAAACGCGCGATAACGAGCGCCAGGCACGGCGCTCCGATTGGCCGCGGCGGCTTTCCTGCACTCGCTCCTAATTGGATGTAGCCGTGCGAGCTGCGGCGGGGGCGATTGGCTGAGGGGAATTGGATTGAGGAGCTATCGGGAGGGGTCCTGAGAAGGTGTTGCAGTGGGTTTCATCAGCCAGCAACAGCGCATTGCTCACTTTAGACGTATGCAGACGGGGACTTTCTTCTTCTTTGGTTTTATTGTGCCATGACTCCAGAGGTTAAAGTGCAAATTTAGCCGTGTGTTTGTGCAAAGACATTTCAACATTTTGCCCAGCTCTGGTTTAAAGCCACAATCTGTAATCATTTTGAGTTTAAAGTAAGCACTTCAACATGATTTAGCGCATTTCACATTAGCATGGCAACCCAATGGACTGGCTTGGTTTTGTCATTTGTAATTTTGTTGGGACCAGGCAGGACACCGCTCATGTTATGCTAGAACTAGCCTCTATGCTAACACTCTGTTTATTAACTAATTTGCTCCCAAAAATTTACAAATACGTTCGATTATTTTATTTTTTTTAAATGGTCCCAAAAAATGGTAGAGCATACAAGAAGGCTTTGATGCAGACTCTGAACTGAAGAGAAAGCTTAAAGCAATGGTAGTTATTACAAAAACGGTCAGCGGGTGGCAGTAGAGTATAAGAGATCAACCAGGGCCATGTTGCAAAAATCTCCAGTGTTTTCAACAGGTTTGTGAATAATGATGAAACTATATTCTAATGCTAATTGCTGCCAAACGGAAACAAATGGAAATATACTTTGTTTCCCTGATGAAAGAAGAAACTTTAATCTTTCTTTTGGTAGGCGTCCATGTTTTTATAGCAATAGAACATAATATTCTGCGGGCCTTGCAAAAATCCAATAAAACAGCCGAGAGCGAAGGGGGTTGCTTCAGTGAAAATGGGTTGGAGTGAATGAGTTAATATTGTGGCTAAACTATTTTTTGTAGTTGAACAAACAATATGTAACAATTTGTCCCTAAAATGTCACTTTTGGACAGTGCCGTGTAAAAACAATAACATCCCATCAGATTTTTGCCGGCTGGAATATTGATGGGCCTGTTTGGACACCTCTTATTTATTACTAATTATTAAGGTTACTTACGTCCTTATTGACTTATTTGGGTCCAGAATGGGACTTGATATAACATTTTTACGCTACTTTCTTTTGTCAAGACTTGAACTTTCTATTTGACGGCGCCAGGTGACCTGATTCTCTGTTGCACTTGAACACTCGACGCAAAAGCACGCTATCATGCGTTATGTAAACCTACGCGACTAATCTGAGGCTAATGTCAACACACGCCGCGCCGCATGCTGGCTGGGTCAAACGCACACATTGTGTAACTTAAGGTGTTAAAAAAGAGAAGTGTTAAATGGCATACTTGAAACTAAGGCCCACCAGAGCTTTTGATCTTGAATGTGTTTAAAGCGTGTGGGGTTAGGGTCTTGATCTCGTGTCTTTTTAGCTAGCAGGTGGATCTGGAATGCGTCTTCCACGATGAACTGTTGTATCTTGAGTATATACAGTTTGGGTTGCCTGAAAAGAGAATCCACCCCCATGATGTGAACTTAAAGAACACATTGTAACAGTATTGGGGATACTAAGCAACCACGTCAATTGATTAGATGTCATCACATGTACAAATTCCACTTAGGTTATGCCATTGCTGTGTTCCTAATATTTTGTCCACTAAGGGTTTAGTTTATCTAAATTGATAAAATCAGTGTGGTATTTCATCGAACAAGCCTTGTGTGTCTGTGGGTGATTTTTTTTTTTTTTTTTAAAACACTAACGCACACCATGTGCGCTCTCAACACCTCTTCCAGTTTTCACCACGTGTCAGTCACAGATGTTTCCTCTAAGACTTTACTTTATTAATTTTTTTTATTCCTCATTTAAATACTGCTACTGTGACATATATATTTTTTGCTATTATAAAATATTTTACTGTGATTTGTCATTTTATATATATATATATATATATAGGAGCTTGAATTTCAAAGATAAGCTGGGCGAGACCGTTTTCCACGCCTGCCTGTTGAAAAACGAATAAATGCGTCACTGGCAGTAAACGTTTGGCAAATATAAACGTTCACGTCAATTAGTTAATGACTTCATTGAAGTCATCTTATTGACAATCCTGGGCCGATCCTATGTGGCACATTAAATTACGTCACACTTTTTCCACAATACCCACACTGGTCCCCATTGTGTTGTGACATCACATCACCACAATTCAATAGAACATAAAGAAAGGCCTTTAACGTCGAGCTCAAGTTAGCGGCGCATGTATTTTTTTGTTATTTTTCTCCAGCTGCTGCCCCTCCCCGTGCGACTTTATAAGAAATCTGTATATAGAGTATAGTGTATCTTGTGTGTGTGTGTTAAAATGTTGGATAATCAGACAACATTATGTCATGCCTCAAGAGATACTGCCAGAGGATAAACACCGGTCTCCCCGGTATCTCATCTTACCTCATTGCATTGACTATACTTAGACGCACACACATGCACACACATATTTACACACACACACACAACCCTCGTAAATGTGCATTAACGTCCAACATTCATCGTCAGCTGCAATTCTTTTATGGATTTGCGGGCAGGCAAAGCGCACATTACTCCAGCAAAAACTTGAATTTATAGTCTCCAAAACAGTGTGGACAATACTTTCCATTTGGACCACCTTAAAAACACAAACGTGCGTGTATATGCACACAATGTTCAAAACACACAAACCCACAAAAAGTAAAAAAATAAATAAAAATGCTAAGACTGCCCACACCCTACATAAAAAAAAAAAAAAAAAAGAGGATAATTTAAACCCGCTCGCGTTCCTTTTTGAGTGTCCTGCCAATCCAAACCAAACCCAGGAAAGACGGGAAAGCTTTGTGGAAACAATGTTGTGATTTTGACTTTTTGCCCGTTTGAACCCGACAACGCGGTCGGTCGGCGTGATGGCGTTAAAACTATACATGGGCGCAGCTAAACATGCGCCCCCCCCCCCCCCCCCCCCCGTTTTGGAAGGCTTGTTTTAAAATGGGAGGTATTAACATTGCTTGTAGTCCCTCAAGCCCCGTAAGAGTTATGCGTTTGCAAGGGAATGGGGAGGGGGGGGACGGAAAGAGAAAGAAAAAAAAGAAAAAAATGATCATAATGAATTTCCCAAAGTGCTTCAGTAGCTTGTGGCACAGGAAGACAAGAAAGGAGTCATGTTGAACATTCCACGGAGGATCGTTGTCAAGGAATGCACTCGACTTTCCTCCTGCTTCAATTTCAGTGGTGCACTAGCAAGAACAGGAGGTGTGTTGGAGTCGGATACATCTTGTGAGGAGAAATTCAAGCTTGTTGAAAATGGCAAAAATGAAGTGTTAGGACCCAGTTGTGGGATACTGCGACTACTATTTCAATAATTACTAGTGATGTAACGATGATGGCAATATTGCATCGTCATCGTCATGTCGAAATCAGCATATCTATTGAAAAAGTGAAGTCGTATTCCATTTGTGCGGTTCTAGCACCCTCTAATGGTTAGTTTATTAGTGCAGTGTAATTTTAATTAGGAATGTTTTAGCCAGTGGCAGTTTTCACGCCTATATATCAGTCATACCAGCAAATATTAGCTATTATTTCAAATAAGTAGTTGTAAGAATAAAGTCAGAGTTGGCAGAGTATTATTACGAGAATAAAGTTGGATTTTTTTTTCAGAAGAAAAAAACCCCCTAAAAACCAGATTGATACATGAATATTAAGCAACAACAACAAAAAAATCATTAAAAAAAGTGCAAAATTAAGAGGATAAAGTTTAAAATTTTCTCACCATATAATGAGAATGAAGTCGTAATTAGAATGTTACACCAAAAAAAAACTTTATGACAATAAAATTGTAATATATGAGGAGGAAAACTGCAATATTACGAGAAGAATGTCTTTTCCCTTTCAAGAAATAAAATCAGATTACAAAAATGAATAAGTTGCTGGGCATTCCATGGGAACGGAAACTGGGAGTTGATCGATATGCGGTGGCACGCTCGACACATGATCTGTTACTGAGCACGGCCCTTACGCAACAAAGAGGCCCTTTGTTCATAATTCAGGAGAAGCTTGATTATAGATCACTCGTCCCTCGTGTCTTCCTCAACACAAAGAACCAGACATCAGCTCAAAGCGCTGCACTTTTGTTCGTCCCTGTCTATTTAGTACAAACAATGGCCGTCTTGCTTTGTTGTGTGTCAAATCCCCGAGAACAACTTGCTTTACAACAAGTGCTTCTCTGAAACGCGACCAAGTGCCGATTCAATTTGGTCCATTCCAGATACATGAAAATCTTTATCTTTACTCCCATCACCAAACACAACCGATCATTACTAGTGAGATTTATTGATGGCTGTCTCCCCTTTTGTGCTGCAGAACTCCATCCGGCACAACCTTTCGCTGCACAGCCGCTTCATCCGTGTCCAGAACGAAGGCACGGGCAAGAGTTCCTGGTGGATGATCAACCCGGACGGAGGGAAAGGCGGCAAAGCGCCTCGCCGCCGCGCCGTCTCCATGGACAACAGCAACAAGTACACCAAGTCGGCCCGCGGCCGCGCCGCCAAGAAGAAGGCCGCCCTGCAGGCCGCGGCGGCCGCCGTGGGCGACGGCAACGGCGAGAGTCCGTCGGGACTGTCCAAGTGGCCGGGCAGCCCGACGTCACGCAGCAGCGAGGAGCTGGACGCCTGGACGGACTTCCGCTCGCGCACTAATTCCAACGCCAGCACTCTGAGCGGCCGCCTTTCGCCGATCCTGGCCAATCCGGAGCTGGACGAGGTCCCCGACGACGAACCCCCTCTGTCGCCCATGCTCTACTCCAGTCCCGGCAGAGCTTTATCTCCCGGGAATGTGGCCAATGGGAAGGCCGCGCCCGCCGAGCTGCCCCGCCTGGCAGACTTAGCCGGCACGATGAACCTTAACGACGGACTGACGGACGAGCTGATGGACGACCTGGATAACATCAACTTGGTGCCAACCGCTTCAGGACAAGTCCCTTCCAACGGGACCTCAGGGTTCGCTTTTGTCCCCAAATCCAACGGGCTGGGGTCCCCTTCCCCCAACGCCTCACCCTCGTCCAACTCTTCCCCCAGCAGTGGAGGAAACTACAGCAACTCCATCTTTGGCTCGCACCCGCCGGGCTCGTCCCTGCGTCCGTCCCCCATGCAAACCATCCAGGAGAACAAGCAGACGTCCTTCTCCAGCATCAGCACTTCGCGCTTCGGCAGCGTGACGCTCCAGGACCTGCTCAACTCCGACAGCCACAGCGACGTCATGATGACCCAGTCGGACCCGCTCATGTCGCAAGCCAGCGCCGTCGCCATCGTGTCCCAGAACTCCCGCCGCGGCCTCATGCTCCGCAACGATCCCATCATGACGTTCGGAAGCGGCGGAGGGGTTCAGGGCAACCAGGGGGAGCTGCTCCAAAGCAACAACCACAATCAGAGCTCCGTGAGGTCCGTGAACCGAGGGCTGAATTTAGCCAACGAGGTCATCGCTCTGACCAACGCCAAGCAGCAGCTCCTGCTTTCTCCTTTGGGAGGAAACGGCTCCTCTTCCATGCAGATCGACACCTCCATCTTCCTCAACGGGGCGGTGAGCCACAGCGGGGGCGTCTGCCAGGATCGCTTCCCCACAGATCTGGACTTGGACATGTTTAACGGCAGCCTGGAGTGCGACATGGACTCGATCATCAGGAACGAGCTGATGGACGCCGACGGACTGGACTTTAACTTTGACTCGCTGGTCAACATGAACGGGGTCAGCAACTTCGCAAGCGCCAAGCAGGCTTCGCAGAGCTGGGTACCCGGCTGAAGGTATCAGGTATGCCTGATTCTGTCTCTTTGGACCTCCTTGACCACAGACGGGGTTTTCTTTTTTTGTGTGAAGAGCCTCTGTTTGCTACTAGGGATGTAACGATATCCAAACATCACGATGTGAAGGTCACCATATTTCTAATTATCACGATATTGTAGGGAGGTTGGCGATATAAAAAAAGGTCACAATATTGTAAAAAAACTGTGCTCATACTAAAAAAAAAAAAAAACACACAGACAATAGTGTGCTTTTGTACATAACAGCAATGCATATAAACAACCTACAATCTCTAATAACACTTAACCATTTGATCCCAAAAAACATATAAATACGTTCTATTTTAAATATTACCATGTTCCCCAAAAACGGATTTATACACAAGGACTATCACAATCAAGCACTGCCTTTGCCAATTTTTCCTTCTGTGGTAAAGTTAAGCAAATACTACTAATAATGTGCGTTGTCCCTTTTAAATAAATACATTTTAAATAAATAAATTCAACGATTATTTCACTAATCAATGAATCAGATTTAAAAAAATATGTCTTCATTTCCATCCCTTTATTCAAAAACTAGACATTTTTCAAATTGTCAGCGCTAAAAAAAATGTCCTAACATTACTAATTAATTTTTTTTAATGATTCATAACATGTCACAAAATTGGCTAAAATATTGATCACTGTTTTCCAAATTTAAAAACTTAAAAGTCTTATTTTGATTCAACACAATTATAATCAGTCTGTTTTCATAGAGGACTAAAGAAATCGGAGAATATTTACTGTCGACAGGCTGAAATTCTGAGGATTTGGAGACTGTGTATCTCTGAATGATTAATCGATTGTCGAAAATAATTATCGATTAATTTGGTTACTGCCATAGTGTAGATTAGTTGTCGATTAATTGTTGCCTCTCTAATAAATATTAAACAGTCAAATGTTCTGCCTGTGATTTATATCTTAAATTTTGTAAGTGTTCAAGGACCAAAAAAGCCGTTATTTTATTCTTCAAATATTTTTGGGATTGTTTGGCCGATTAATCTGTTTATTCTGCCAAATATCAGAATAGGTCGTGCCCTAATACAGAGAGTACAAAAAAAAAACGCTCATAAAGATCAACCATCATAATCATATATTTAAAAAATGTATATTCATTCCCTTCTCCCCTCTGCAGGTCCGAACTGCGATTCACAAGAGCAAATCTGACACGCCCCTTTTGTTTGCCAACACCAGCCATCAGCACAACATCGAATACCAACCTTGTGTTTACACGACGAACACTTGTCTCGGGGGGGAAAAGATCCGCCGGACTTTGAAGCGACCCCAACCACCTGGGAAGAGCCTCCTGTGACAAAAAGACAAAAAAAAAGTCACAAAAACTCTTGAATTATGCAAGCTTGCTGGTGCGTACGGCTCTCAAAGAGACGCAGCTCATCAGGTGGGGACTACAAAGACGAACAGCAAACGGACGCACGGCGTGCTTTGTACCCGTTCAAACAAAAAAACAAACTCCCGCGGAGGAGCCGTGTAAATCTGATTCTGTGTGTTTTTTTTTGTTCTTCCCGGGGATGTCATATTTACCTCCGCTCTCCCCTTCCGTGACGTTTTTTTTTAAATGTTCAGTGTTTGTTGTTGGGATTTTCCGTTACGTGACGACGCGTTTGCAACGGAGCGCATCGTGTGTGTGCACTTCACCACTATCGCCGCGCACTTCCTAAAAATGGCTTGAACGGAAAAGTTTCCATGTGCTACATGTTGAATCTTTTACCTTTTTTTTTTTTTTTTAAAAGCAAAAAAAAAAAAAAAAAACATAGGAAGAAAATCTTACTTGTGGGTATTTGTACAGTTGAGAAACTTTGAAATTGATCACAGCATATAATGTAGCGGAAAAAAAAAAAAAAAAAAGTCAATATCTGTGTTCTAGCGATGTGAACATTTCCACAGCATTTACAGGTGCTATGTAAAAACAGTGTTGAAATGAATCTTGTCCTCGGAGCGTCTCGTGCGTTTTGAGTTTTGAATTTTGTGCCGTTTTGACCCTTCGACCTGCAAAAAACGACTCGAGTTGACGGGAGAGGGGAGGGGGTGGAGGGGAAGCCGGGTGAGGGGACGGGGAGGTGCTCGACCCCTCCCAGAAGCCATTTTCTCTCCTCCAGTACAACAATAAGCTGTCTCTTCTGTACGTTGCCAAATTTACTTGAATCAAGCAGTAGGATATGCTGGCAGCCAAAATCAAAGCACTCGTATGCACATCATGACGAAACACACACGCACGTACAAGGGATGTGTGCACATCATCAACTTGAGGGGATTTTTTTTTTTGGAATGCATATGTATAGAAATACTCAGGGGGGCGGGGGGGGGGGCGGATTCGAAAAGTATTTTCATTCAAGTCAACATTTCCTTGATTAAATGTAACAGCTTTGTGAACTTGTAACCTGTGAACTTTTTGGGCGGGCAACATTGAAGTAGGAGGAGGACGCATAACGTCAGGATTCAAGTAATGGTGGATTTCCTCCATTTTGGTTTTGGATGTTGGCCACACTGAAAGGAAATATGAATATTGACGCTATGACAAACGTTTGA
Organism: Vanacampus margaritifer; assembly: GCF_051991255.1. Taxonomy (NCBI): domain Eukaryota; kingdom Metazoa; phylum Chordata; class Actinopteri; order Syngnathiformes; family Syngnathidae; genus Vanacampus; species Vanacampus margaritifer. Next base: position 11,667,614 of record NC_135450.1, read on the forward strand.
GTCTTGCGAGAAAGAGTGGCCATTTGAGGGAAGGAAGTAGCTCAAAAGTAGTTTATTGTCAAAACAAGCCAACAAAAAAAAATGAGTTTATTGAAAAAAAAGATTTCTCATAAAATTACCACTTTTTTTTCTCCCTAAAAAAGTACTATTTTATTCCTGTTTTCTCATAAGGTTATGACTCCAATTACTACAGTGCTACTTTATTCTTGAGAAAATACAAAAAAAAAAAATCCAGAAGCGTGGAACTGCCAATGCGGAGTAAATATTTAAACAGATTTGAACGTATTTGTAGGCTAAAGAAAAAAAAGAAGAAAAAAAAAAGCATTTGTTTCTCATAATCCCACGGGGTATTGACTTGCCAATATGAAAAAAAAAATGTTTTTTTTTTTTTTTGCATTACATATACCAATACAATCAAAAATTAAGTAAGTGAAATGTTTATTCATAATTGTTATTATTATTTCCTAAATTCCTATGCATAATTTCTATTTGGTATTTTTTTTCCCCCCCAAAACACATTCTATTAATTGCGCATGCGCACATCCCGTGAGAAGGAAAAAAAAAAAAAAGAAGTTAAATTTGTAGCATTTAGCCAACAAGTATGTTAAAATATGTTTAAACGTATTTAATCCATATTAGGAGTTCCTTGCTTCTGTAGAAATTGATCATAAGTTTACAACTTTAACTTTTAATTTCCTCAACAAATTACTATTAAGAACACAACTTTTTTCCTAACATTGCATTTTTTTTCTTAATGAAAAACATTTTATTCCTGAAAAAAAAATTCTCATAAGATTATGACAAATTTTCTCCAAAAAGTAAGATTGCTACTTTTTTCTCAAGAAAACCCAACTTTATTAGTGTCAAATTTTCCGCATGGCTCTAATATTTACCAATTGAATTCTTTCTTTTCTTTTCTTTTTTTTTGGCACGTGCACACATCAACAAGTCCGGTGTCCGTGTTTTTTTTTTTTTGTGCCACCCACGCCCTTCTCCTCCCCCCCTGTCCACATTTGATGTATTTACGCATTATGACGTTGTGTGCGTGAAATGCATTGACTCACCGTACGTCCTCGTCGCGTATTCCCTCGTAGTACTTGACCCTTGTTACCTCGCCAAGGTAGAGTTGAAGAAACATTCTGACGTGCCAGGTAAGGATGGAACGGCGTTGCCAGCAAATGTATCCTTGAAGTGGATTGCGTAATCGTTTGTTGTAGCATCTGGAGGCCCTGGGGGGGGGGGGGTGGAAAGCGACATGAAGGCTTGGACCCCGCTGTGTATAATAATGTACAGATGTGTATATATACATTTCTATATATAAAAATATATATCACCAATGCAGTTTTTAAGGATGACGCGCACGAGCAAGCTGTAACCACTCGACTCGATTGCGACGGTGCCGTCCCTCCGCAACAATTCCAATACGAAAAAATACAAAGATGACACCTGTTAAGTGTTCAGACAACAGTGTTTATATTTGCTATATCGGCAGCACTTGAACCCTCCTCTGACTTTACTGCGCTCGGTATTGTGTATTTGAAAGACAAAAAGCTCTTCTGTGTTCAGTGTCCTTTCTTTCTTTTTTTTTTTTAACAAATTAAAACTGCTACGCATTTGGATTTGAATACACTGACTGTACAAAAATGTAAGGAACACGTTTGTTTGAGCTGCCGGAGCGTTGACGTTTTGTCTGCTTCGTTCGTTCTCCTACAACACAACTACAGTGCACATTTAAAAAAAATAAATAAAAAATAAGAACAAGACCACTAAAAATCGTAATCACCTCGTTTGTATTTTTTTTGTAAAAAAAAAAAAGGCTTCTCTCCGTACACCCTCTGTCCTTTCAACCTTGTCCCGTCCCGTATTAATAATCTCCTCGATGTTGATGTTAGTGGCTATTCTTCCTGTGTTCTCAGTTTTTTCTGGAACTGTAATCTAGTTTGTATAAGAAATGGTGCACATGTAAATAAAGCTTGGTGAGGCTCCACGTGCTCGTTGTTAGTTTTTTTTTGGACTCCAAAAACAGCAGTTCAATTTATGGTCAAATAGATACGACTTTACTGTATATTGTGTTAAACTGACTTTTGAATTGCTTGTACACGCCAATCAATCGTAAAGTCACACATCCAAGTCAGTCTTTTGCCTATAGCATTTCAAAAAAAAAAAAAATGTGTCCATCCGTCGTGTACTTCTGCCCCACTGTGATGTAATAATATGTCCCAGTTTGGATGGGTGAAGATCCGCCGCCACTTTCAAGTGACTACACCACCTGAAACATTATCAATGAGAGTAACTTGGCGGCGATTAAAAAGGAACACACAAATGCCCTCGCAGGTGAGACGCCCCTACTGTCATGTCAGAACCGAAAGGTAAGCAGAGCTGCGGGAAGTTTAGTCGATGTGGATGCTGTCAGCGTTAGCTGTTAACATTTTTAACCAATGAGTTCGCATGTTGAGGTTATTTAAACAATTAATTGTTCTGTATTGTTTTCTATTGCTCAAGTGCCTGAAATGTGTTTGTGTATTATTTATCATGCTGGCTGAATGTGGGAGTGAGTGTTGAAAAGTCACACAAAGACTCACAGCGCAGCAGTTGAAAAGGGCAGAAAATATCCCGTCCGCCTCATGTTAATTCACACAAGCTGACGGCTTTTTTTTTTTTTGCTCTTTTCGTTGCACCTCCTATTCATCTGAAAAGATAGATCACTTTGGTATGTGTGTGTGTTGGCGGTGGGTCAGGGTGTGGGGTGGGCGGGGGGGGGGGGTCTACACCATGAGAGTGACTCCGTGTTCCTCTCACGTTCCTGGAAATCCTCTTGCGCAATGTTTGTTTGTGGAAGGCTGCACTCAACAAGAGCAGACATCCAGAAATACTTTTTTTTTTTTTTTTTAAAGAAGTGATTTTATGTAACCTCAGCCAGCGCACACTTCTTCAACCTCTTATTCAAGCTTGAGATCAATCGCGAAACCTTAAACAACATATTTACTGTACCGCCTCAAATGTATTTACTCAGCTGCAGACAGTATGAGGGCATTTATTTGAAGGCGACCTTTAATATTTGGAGAAATGCTTCAGTAAAAGTGGAGAACTGTCACTTAAGGAATGTGGAACCGCCTCACGTTAACTGTTTCCATTTGCATCTCCTTTCGTTCTTGCGTCCTCATCAATAATGCAATGCAGCTGGAGGCGGAGCTAAATGTTCCCTACTTGAGTTTCCACACCGTGACATAGGATAAGACACATCTTGAGTTTGAGTTTATTTGAACATGAAAAAGAGTGAAAACAAAGAAAAAACAATAACGGTAATAAACATGAAACAACAACAATAAAATAGCTACAAAACAAGCAAAATTAACATTTGCATCAACAGAATATCCCAAGCAGAAAAGTTATGCCACTTTATGATTACGCCTTTTTCTTTTTTTTTTTTACATACTATTTTGACAAAACAAGCCGAAATACACGTTACTATTGTAATTTTTTTTCCATTTAATTTGTTCCATGACTGGAAATGCCATCAATCCCTTCCATCCTTCCCCAGAAAGTGAAACAACAACAACAACAATTTGTAATGTGTATCTTAAATAGGGGGAAAATAGCACTCAATATTATTAAACTTTAGAAAAACACAAATGAATTACATATTTGAATAGAATTAATTTAATAAACAGTTCTGTCCTACTGCTGTGCCTGCCTTGGCCACTTGGGGGCAGTATAAGACACACAGACAGACATTATGTTTATCGAGATAACGCAACTCCTGCAACTCATCAGTGCAGCACTAATATTAGTCGCTCTATGCAAAGGATAAGGACTATATGACTATATGTACTTTTACAGTATATTGTCTCCCTACGTGAGTTGCTGCACTGTGAGTTTAAAGGGTTAAGCACTGCTACATACGCACTATTATTAAGCATTAGCATTAAGCTAGTGGACTGATTGATAGGCTAAGCCCAGTAGTTTGCAACCACACTGAGTGGTCTCTTGATATAATTTAAACAAATATATATATATATACTGTATATTTTTCCCCTCCAGATTTGTTCTTTTTACAATTTTTTTTAAAAACATTGATAACATTCAATATATGTATTCCACGAAATGAAACAGGGAAATGGCCAATAAAATCGCAGAAAAATCCGGAAAAATCCAAAATATGACAAAGCAAACAGAGAAAAAAAAAGGAGGGAAAAAAATCCCCAAAATAGATCAATCTGCGGGTTTCAAACTGCCAATAATGGGTCAATTGTAGTTTTAAGTTGTAATATCAGCATCCACCACTAGATGGCAGACATGTTTTAATTGCACTTATACAGTACAGTACTGGGACTCACACTACATTGCTCTGTAATACAATGTGAATATGCCTAATATTTTTTTGTGGATTTAGAATATCGCTCGTATCTCAAGTCTGTGCTCGCAAGTCAAAGCAAAAACACGCAAGTCGGGTCACTTGTATCTCAAGGCACTACTATAGAGTTTCTATCTACTGTATCCATCTACTACTACTATCTACCCTTCTTCCTGACTGTCCATCCTTCCATCCAGGCATCATCTATCAATCTGTCCGTCCGTCCACCTATTATACATTCAGCTCATCTCTCTGTGTCTATTTACAGTTGATCTCTCGATGCATCCATCCAAGTGGTTATCCATCCACAAGCTGAAGCCTGACAACTGAGTCAGTGGTGCCTTTGTGCTGCGAGTGTCGCGCACGCGCGTGCTAGATTGCTGCAGTGGGATGATGTCATCAGTGTATCGGCTGACTGTAACGGAGCACAGCGGCGGGTGCTGATTGCGCGCGGCGCGTGCGGCACGACGTTCGCGCTCGCGCCAGACAAAGTGACACCGTTTGCTCCACAGAAGCCCGTTTTCCCCGTGCACGGAACATGGCATCCATCGCGAGCAACGACGTGTGAGGATGCGATGTGCAGTATTGGTGTGAAAAGTGGCAGAGGTGATGTGTGATGAAATGACAGAAATACGGCGTGTGGAGGGGAAGTGAGAAATGCTGGGATGAGCCAGGAAGCGGTGTGTCAGAAGGTGCCAGAGTGACATGTTTTAAAATAAACGTGAGATGTGCTGCCCGTTCGTGTTAACATTTTCCAACGCTCCAAAAAACGACCTAACTCCACACCTCTTCTGGCTTGAGGGCCTCAGCGTGCGACTATGATGATGCATGTGCACTGTCGAGAAGCCACTAGAATTTACCGTACCTTCAACAAGCTGCTTCTTATTAGAGGTGCGGCATCTAGAGGTGTTAATATTCGTGTGTAAATATGGTGTCATCGATCTATATTTTCCTCAAATATTGGCCCCTAATCTAATAGAAGGCCATCTAAATTCATGTTTGAGTTTGTGGTCGATTTAAAAAAAATAAACACCTTGATGTTTTACCACTAAAGAAAAAACAAATAAAGTCATTCTCAGTTTATAGATACTATCTTTCAAACGCAAACATTATTGAGTGAGCTTCTTGTTGGAGATGTGCCGTCTTACGATTTGTATGTATTACATTTATATGTATTTAAGAAAATAAACACCTGTCCCCAAATAAATGCCTCACATATAGCCCTCAGAAAAGAAAAAAAAAGTTGAAAGTGTGACCATCTCAGTTCATAAACACTCTTGCTAGGCGCACACAGACATTTAAAAGTTAACTGTTGATTCACACACGGCCTCTTATTGGAAGCGCGGCATTTAATACATGATTTGTATTTGGATTCCTGAGTCCATGTGCTGTATTTCTTCAAATATTGGCCCCTACTTTAACTCTTTGACTGCCAAAAACGTTAAATAACGTTTAGTAAAATCCTATGGAGGAGTGCCAAAGACGTTAAAAGACGTTTTTTTTCAAAACAGGTGAAACTAACCATTTTCTATTGTTGATTACTCAAAAACAGAATAAGGTAGAAACAAACTTTTTTTTCTGATGGAAGATGAGAGTCCAATCTTTTTTTGGCAGTATGTGCGTTTCCATAGTCCAAACACATAATTTTCTATGGACCTTGAAAGATCAGTCAAAATGCTTAAAATCGGCTGGCACCCACGGCATCCCTTTTCTGAAAACGTCTGGCAGTCAAAGAGTTAATAGATGCCGTCTCAATTAGCTGTCATTTGCGTCGTCCACTCGAACACGTAAACACCCTCCCCTCAAATAAACACCTTATCTTCCCGTTAGGTTAAAAAAAAAATGTAGTAAGTGTAGTAACAGTATTTCAGAACATAAGAATCTGTTGTTCATGCAGAGACAAAGAGTTTACTGCTGATTTTTTTAATAGGTGGTGTGGCATTGAAATATATGATTTGTGTAACGAAGGCATCCACCAATCTGACTGTTTCTTCAAATACAGACCCTTTTTAACTCTTTCACTGCCACTGACGTTTAAAGACGTCAAGTAAAAACCTACGCTTCACTGCCAATGAAGTCAAAAGACGTCATCCAATGATTTATTTTATTTTTTTTGAAACGGGTAGAGGAAACCCTTCCGCATGTCTGGAGAAAGTTTCAAGTCTGTCTGTTGTGCCTAATGACTATTTTTGGCCCCTAGAGGGCAGCGATGACTCTCTTTTGACAAGATCGGGTGGGCGTCAGTAGAGGCGGAGCTAGAGCGTCGAGCAGGAGATGAGAATGGAAGACAAAGGAAAAATGGCGGCCGGTCGCGAGGAGCTCACACCCGAGACGTTTTTTTCAAAGACCAAAAGCATCGCTGAAAAAGCACATTGTTGACGATGATCATCATAGATGATGAAGATGATGGTGACTCCGTGGTTGGAAAGCATTGACGCGGCAGTAGAAGACGTTAGATGGAGCTAGATGGAGGAGGGAACGGGCAATGGCGAGCGTTTGCAAGCAGCTCTACACTTACAAGACGAAAGGCATCGACCAACGCTAAAATAGTACATTGATGACGACGGTGATCATCCTCGATGATGATGAAGGTGAATCCGAGCTTGACGGCGAAATTGGAACCGCTGACGCGGCGGCTATGACGGTGTCGTAACGCGGAGCGCAACCGAGCACGCACAGGCGGACGTTCGATCGGACGACGGAGAGTGCCCCGAGTCCAATGCATATTCATTGGAGGAAGTGTGTACAGTCTGCTACTTGCTTTTTATTCCCCGAAAAAAAAGGCCGTCAATAAAATGTAACGTTTGCACGCAAAACGGACCAACGTGAAAGTGAAAGTAAACTGTTGTGCGAGTCCTGGCGTCTCCTTGCACGCAGGAGAGCGTTACAAAAAGAAAAACTGTATTTGAAACATCCACATAATTGTAAGTAGTACCACAGTTGCACACATTTGTAAATAGTTTGCGAAATTGTTTTGTCAAATTGTTACACTGTTGAATGGAAATAAACGTATTTTGCAACCAAAAAACACTTTTTCATTGTTGGTGAAAGCGTTTTACAGAAGTAAAGCACTATTTAGGTGTTTGTGGCATCATTCATGGACAAAAAGAAGTGTACAATTCACTAGAGTGCATGAAATAACATCGTTTCACAAAAAGCTCTTTTTCTCCTTTTTTTGTTTCAAAACAGAGAATTTCGGTGAAAGTAACCATTTTCTATTGTTGATTACTGAAGAACGGAATAAGGTAGAAACAAACTTTTTTTTCTGATGAAAGCTGAGAGTCCAATCTTTCATTTGGTAGTATGTGTGTTTCCATAGTCCAAACACAACATTTTCTGTGGACCTTGAAAGATCACTCAAAATGCTTAAATCGGCTGGCAGTGGCGACGTCCCGTTTCGGAAAACGTCTGGCAGTCAAAGAGCTAAAATAGATGCCACCCCAATTACTCATTGGGAGTATCGTTAGGAGGAAATGTATTTCGACTTAGTAATAGCTTTGTTGTATCTACAGGCTCCCATCCCCCAACTGCTAGTAAAAGTGACAATTGAGCCCACATGCGCATAGGGTCAAGGTCACAGTGCACCACACATCAATATAATTTCTACGGAGACACACAACGAGGGATTCCAGGTAGTGCTGTCGGCGGCCTGCGAGCAATCACTGATGCCGTGCGAGCGTGGAGTGAATTACAGCCCTCGCTCGCCATTAAAACCAGCAGACAGCGCACATACACGCTTTCATGACTCCCATTCTTCACCTTTACTGTGTTCCGCCTCCTCTCTGGCAAATAAGTGTAGATGGCGTGTTAGCCAGGGAGACAAAGAACGAGCTAATACGTCACAAAGAGATGAGCCTAAAGCAGCGGAGAGGTGTCGACTGACTATTAGCCAGTGAAGGAGTAGTCGAATAGCATAACCTAAATGGCCATCTCTTTGTTTGACATGAATAGTTTTTATGTGAAATCAGAATGTTAGCATTAGTGGATATTGCTAAGACAATACTCGAAATGGCCGCCTCTATAGTTTAATATGCTCACTTTTCACCTACATCCTAAGGGGAAACCTGGCTGCTAGCATTAGCTGTTAATGCTAACACAGGAGGCTACCTCTTTAATTTAGCATGCCAATTCCTTTTTTTTATTATATATTCTTTCACATCCTAAATGTTATATTTTTTTCCATTTGCCGCTTCTCCACCTTTTTGTCCTCACACATCCCCTGGCTCAGCCAATCGGCTCGCTGCCTTCCTGCGAGGTCCTCCAACCAAATTGTTTGTTGTTGTTACTTTTTTCCCCCCATTTCTTTCCTCAGTACGAGAGCTATCTCAGCATAATGTGTGGAGCCTTCACAACATCTGTGTTGCATATGTCTTTGGGGGTTGTAAGCGTGTGTACGTCTGTGTGTTTACATTCACGGACATTAAAACATGTGGCTTTGCTATCATGCTTTGTTTACTAGGATGTGTGTGCGTGTGTGTATGTGGTGTAATCTAGTGTGTGTGTGTGTGTCTTCCATGTGTTTTTCTCCTTAGGAAATATGAATACAGTACTGCATATAAACCGCTACCATCATAAAAGCTTTCATTAACTGTACAGGAAATATATATTAACAATCTTACCAACACTGCATTGCTTAGGATTTGAGATCAGAATAGCTTGAGTTGAAAATAAAGATCAGGGGGTAAATCTCAGCTGGTCACGACAATTGTGAGGGAGAGAAATGAAAATCAATCATTATAACCTATAAAAGCCATAAGTAAGTAAGTAAAGTTGAAAGGAAACATTGCTGAGGTGGTAAGCACCCCCCCCCCCCACCCCAATCTGTTGGTTGTCAAGGAGATGCATCATTTTCGTGACGTTGAGTCGCGCTTCATTCACATGCACCACTTTTGTCATCCTACATGATTGACAAGTCTAGTATTGGTCTGTCATAGTGACAATGGTAAGAAGCATCTCCTTCCCTCTGCCAATTGGCAGCTATGCTGCACGGCGACACCCTGTGATTGGCCGAGCAGGGCATGCACTCCCAGACAATCAGGTTCACTGTATCCATGAGACTAAAGCATGTCCTCCTTTTTAGGTACGACAAGATAGTTCAGATGTATAATTCAGTGAGTAGGAGAACAAGGTTCATAGAGAGTACTGTAGACGATGAACTACATTTTAAAATGCTAGGCAGGTCCAGAAGACGAACGGAGACTTATAACGAAGCATGAGATGAATAACCACCTGCAATTTGGAGTTGATGCTAGGCATTTTTTATCATTTTCAATACTGGAAGAACACAACGGGAGGATTAGGAACAATTGGTCTTCGTTGCTGCATTGGAACTTGCATTAAGGATCAAGATGGACCACAACCGGAAAAAAATACATAATAACTTATCGTACAGGTAAGTATCCGGCCATTTTGTGGTCCTCTCGTCTTTTTAAATTGTGTCATACTTTTTTTTTTCCTGACACAAAATGGCGGACATCTGTGCATGCAAAACAGGCAGCTCCACTTTCTTAAGAAGAAATATAACACAAGTAGCTTCTTAGTGTGTTTACTTTTAGACTTTGTACATGAGAAGGATTGGAGAAATTTTAGGTACAGTTATTGTCTTTTTGTTTAGATTATTTTAGTTTGTCATTTACAGTCACAAACTTCGAACTAATTATGTTATAACAAAACACTGACTGATCCTAACAGTCATGGTTAATATCACATTTTCAGTGCTTTAACATCTGAAACTGCCCCCCCCCCCCCTCCCCACAAAAAAAACAACAACAACCATGTTAACAATAAGATTTGTAACTTAAACCTTCATTTTAGTTTATCCAACCATAACTTTGGTGTAAAATTGTTCAATTGTTGTCCAGTGTTTGCCCATTTGCTGCCATAGATTTTATAAACACTCTATTATTTTTTTGTCATACCGTCTTATGCAACCGATTAAAATAATACTAATATATTTTATGGAAATGATTAATTCTGTAGGCCTACTACACGTTTCAGACAAAATTATGAACCAATAGTGCCACTGGTTGTTTTACAATGCTTTCAGATGTTTTAATTACTGTAATTACAGCAGCATGCCCAACTGTACATAAATAAAAAAAAAATAAAATAAGTAAGTAAGTAAATACCTACCAAAATTGAGCATTGCCATTTACACAAACAAAAGGCTATTACTAATTGTAATTCAACTAATGTTATTGTTGTTGTAGTTCAATAGCTTTAAAAAACAAAGTCCTGGTCGCGTGTGATGACGTAATCGTTGCCGTCAACTGGCGATGACGTCACAACAGTTGAAGCCGAGTAGCACTATACAAGTTCAGGACGGAATATTTCAAACAGCCATTGGATTCTCTTCAAATTAGTCTAAAATGATATTTTATGTGTAGAAAATTGCAACTTATTCAACGGAACTTTGAAAACATACTTTTGTAGTCATGTAAATTTTTGGGTTGCTGAAAGACGACTTTTGTGATTTCTTTCTTTTGTAAGGACATGGTGGAGTTTCCCCGACATGGACAGTAAGTATTTAATGTTCTTCTTACATTGTGTTTATAATATGTGATAAAAAAAAAAACACACGATGGGCCGGCTTTCACGCCGAATGCGATCTTATTCCCCCCGTTTGTTGTGCTCGCTACCACAGCAACATGTGGTCGCCATGGAGACGCAGCACCGTGGGACTCCTTGTTCGCTCGGTGTCGCCCATTCCACCATAAAACGAACCACGATTCTCCCTTAAGCCAACCATGCTAGAAACGTAAATATAAATTACGGACGTTTAATCATGAAGACAAAACGGAGCTACTTCACAAACTGAGCCGACGTCACGGCGGCCAAATGGGCTCCACGGAGAGGAAATACGAGCTGTGCAGGCCCTTTCTGCCGAGGAGGCACCCCTCGTTGAAGACGAGTGCAGAGATAGTGGGTGAAGCAAGGAGGATTCTCCGTGCTCAGTCAACCCAGAGACCTTACACCCCGCGAGATGCGCAAAGACAGTTGTTTGCAAGAAGCTCGGTCCGTGCAGACCACAGCAACAGACCTTCCTCAACCTTCAGGTATGCATTTTATTTCTGTGCCCAAATCTGCCTTCAAAACTTCATTTAGACTTTAGTTTTTTAAACTTTACAGCCTTCACGCACAGAATTTTGATTTCGGAGACTCCCGGCCAAGTTCGGGGACTCGCCTATCTCCATTGGAACGTGTGAGTAATCTCTCGCCTCACCGGTGAGGAACAATGAGTTGAATAATGCAACAAGTGGAGAACTGTCCTTGAACTGTCTCAATGTGACCATCACCTGCCACTTGATACTATAAAAATCAATAGTAGCCATCTTTCCAAAAAGTTTGAAGTATTGAAGTTCACTAAGCTCAACTACACAGTAAAAAATCAACTTCAACCTTGGCTAAAAATAACTCCTGACATTACGGTGTTTCCATGCCAGAAGACAAAGATTCTATTTCCCAGCCATGATGACATTTCAAAGTCATCCCCCAAACCTCCCGCTGACCCGCTGGACAGCAAGCGCCCGCTGGTGCGAACGCGGACGCGTCTCGTCAGGGCGACGTCTCTCGTCATCTTGCCCCCTTTGGCGGCGCACACAGATGGTGAGCGACAACTTTGACCTCCATTTACATTCTCTGCGTGGGTTGGTTTCTAGCTTGTTGCTCACCACAGACGGCTTTTCTGTGTGCAGCGCCACAAGAAAGATTACATCAAGACCCGGCGAAAAAGCCGCCACCGGCCCACGCTTTTGTCTCTGGGGACCACAAGGAGGTCTCCGGCGCGCCTCACTTATCTGCACCGCGCAGAAGTCAGAGTGAAAGGTATTTGCTTCCATCAATGTGACATCCCATAATGAACACAAGATTTACTGGCAGCTATTACTAGAGGGCTAGAAATTTCCACCAGCAACCTCATCAGCTGTGTCAGGACGAGGGGACATAACTCTGCTGTTCCAATCCATCCACGTATTGATTGCTCGCCAGGTGGGAGTAATAACAACAAAACACATTTTACATGAGCTCGGAACGCCGCCTGCAGCACAGGCCCGAAAGATGAAGCCATCGTTTATAAAATTGTCAATTCTCTAGATTGTTTGTTTAAAGTCTTTAAAAGCCACACATATAGAAAGTCCTGACTCAATACAGATACAAACCTTCTTAGGCGAGGAAACTCTGCCAACTACTCAGACTACTGAGCTGCCCTAAAGAGGATTTGGAATTTAAATCATTTGAATCTACCCATCCGTTTTCTATAGAGCTTGTCCTCATTAGGGTCACGGGTGAGCTGGAGCTTATCCCAGCTGACTTTTGGCACCCTGGACTGGACGCCCAGCCAGGGAACATACAAGGAGAGACGGACAACTTCTCACACTCGCATGCACAAGGGCTGGGCTTGTGGCGGTTTTACAATCAGGAAGTTAGAAGGAGAAAAACAATTGCCATTAATTTCATGCTGTTTTAAGAAAAATGCTATATATATATACTTAAAGATCTCAGTGAACTTACACACAGGCATTTTTGTTTTTTATGCATTTTTTGTTGCCGTCGGTTGTGTCAGTTTAGGGGTGTCAGGCAATAAAAAAAATGTAACCGTAAAATCACATGACTTCAATAGTTAACTCACGATCTATCGCAAATTTTATATCTGTTCAATAAAATGTACTGTACAATAAAATATTTTTTTCTAAGTTTTCATACTCTTGTTAGCATAAAAGTGGAAATAATATTAAACTAATAGAAATATAGCTGCATATTTTAGTCATTGATACAGTGATGTCATAATAATTCATAAAATTGAGTTAAAATTAAAAAGATGTACTGTAAAAAAAAAAAACAAGTGATATTAATTTGTGTTTATGTCATTTTTCTGCCACTAGATAACATAATTGCATCAGTGCATTTTTTTTTCCAGATTAATAGCTATCTGATCTTTAACTTGAAGCAACTTTTTAAATTGTAAAATACAACTTGACCCCAGTCTCCATAAATATGTGTTATTATTACATTTAGTGTTTGCTGCGTTGCCACTGGAATTCCCCCAGTAAGGAGAGGCATTAATCGTGCATAAAAAATAAAAAATGAGGGTCCTTAAAGGAACTTTAAAGGAACTCAAAATTAACACTCATTTTGACACCCTTAGTCAGTGCTAATTTAATAACTGCTGGAGAGGAGGAACTTTCCAAAAGTAAAAAAAATAATGTCAATATATAACCACTGTACACAGATAAATATCATTCATGCAGTCTTTTGATTAATATTCCTAATGTTTATGACATCTACAAGTTATGTGATCAATTTGCTGCAACTCAAGACTTCGTGATGTTGAGGAGTCTGAAATTTCCTAGCTTCCTGCAACGCGTCACGTCATCTAGGATAAGCTCCATCCCAAGCGGTGACCCTGAACAGGATAAGCACTATAGGAAAGGGACAGATGGATGATTGGCTGGGGAGTAATCACATGGTTCTTACAGCCTGGGGTCCGAAATGACCGAATCTGCTTCTTTGCACTGTCAACTTTGAGAAGTTTTGTTATCAGCGTTCTGAGCAGAGCACTGACAGCTAATAGACACAGACAGAAAGCATCCAATTAAGACGTCATTTTATGGCTCCAAATGGCTCTCTTATTCGATTTGGATGCCCATTCGGGCAAGCCTGGCAGCTCTATGCATTGTTACTGCGGCACGCTGTTGCCAGGCCCAAGACAGGGATGAGGTCATGTCTCAGAGAACGGCCGTATCGCACAGAGGCCCGCTGATGGGACCTGTAATCCTATCACAGACCATTCGCTGTGAACAGGTCCTGGACATGCCTTATTAGTCGACGTATTCCAAAATAAAAATCTGTAGTCCGTTATGCTACTTCCTGCAAAAACTGCAGACAGCCCATACGGATGACAAAGCACAAACAGTCTGCAGCAGACAGCCCGCAGAGTTCAGGTCTTACTTCCTGTCTGTTGGAGATTGAGGTCTGAGATGTGCACAGGCGACGGCAACCACACAACACACACACACACACACACACACACACACACACACACACACACACACACACACACACACACACACACACACACACACACACACACGCACACACACGCACACACACACACACACACACACACACACACACAAGGTCAGGCTGAGAAAAACACATGTAATTGCATCAAGAGCAAACTAGCGCCGGTGTATGGTCACTTCTGGTGCAACAGCGACACCAAGTGGCAGCATCTAATATCTGTTTTGTTTCTCTTTAAGTTAAGCTTTTCTTCTCCTTTGAACTTCCCAACAAATGAAAAGTAGTAACCAACTGTTTGTGCTCCCCCCCCCCCCGGCGCAAGCAGCAGACTATTACAGTCCAGTGTTGATTCCGGAGTGGGAAGCGACGAGGTCAGATCAGGACAGAGAACAGGTTTGTTCAAGGAACCCGTTCAGTTTTTATTTTCCACACATTGTCAGCACTAATGGTGTGTTTAATCCGTTATCTCTTCTGCCTTTCGGAGCAAAAATGCTAAACGTGATCTCTCCAGCAGTGAAAATAGACGATCTAGCTCTAGCTTTGGGAGATGTTGCTGAACACAAACTTTAGAGCGTGAGATAAATCGACTTGATAATATCTTTAGACAACCACAACTTCCTGTGTGACACCAAGCGATGATTGTATGCATGCCGGATTGATCGCAAACTGTTGCATGCCATGCATTAGCATTAAAGAAAAATATGATGCAGTTGATGGGAGGGTTTGTTTATATGCGAGTTAAGCAGTGGATGATGACCTTTTTGGTGGTGACATCAAAACTTATTTCGGGACGCTGAACTTGTGAACTAAGCAGACGGCTCGTTTTCACTAATGTGCTTTCTCTCTCTCTCTCTCTCGCACGTCAGATTTGGACTGGAGTGGAAAGAATAACACGAGCGCAGGCGCAGACTCACGGTGGGATCCGATTGCGCCTCTCCTGCAGCAGATAAAGGCTGTGGCTGCAGGTGGTAAGAGCGACACAAAAAAGGGAAGGGAATAAATAAAAAAAGTCAATCCGATGACATGACTTTCCACAACTAGATTTAGTCTGATTGCAAAAAGTCGACTCAAAAGGAAAACAAAATAATATCTTAGCCTGCTGCAGTTCTGCCAGCATTGGACTCAAAACATTTATAATACTTCGACACTCACTTTAATGGAAAACTCATTTTCAAAGTTCAACATTAAATATTTATCCTCCGCAATGCTTTGTGATTTCATGCGTGCAAAATTGAGGCAAGGTGTCTAGTGTGTGCCAAGCCCTAGTTTCGATGCCGGGAACACTTTTATTATTTTTACTTCAAAAACAAGGAACAGGCTCCACCCTTTCTCTTTCCTCTGCATGCAGATTGGAGCGGAGCGATTGTGCCGCTCCATTTACCTTCGGAAGTTTCCTAGAAAAGGGAGGATGTTATTTTACGGCGACTGTTTTATTGATGGGGCAGATCTAACCTCAAGTGCACCGATCGCTAAAGCACTTGCAAATAGAACAAAACATACTGTGACGCGTATGTTGACCTGGGCCCGATGGCGGCACAGGACAGGGCCCCAGACGTTTAGGAGGAACATCTGGCCATTGTCCAAGCGGTCTCACAAAAGCTAAGCGGAAAAACATCTGAATGGTCGGGAGTGTGAGGGGCAGACAGGCAAGCAAGGGTGGGGGGGGGGGGGGGACAAAAGGTGAGGTCGGGGTCGAGAGATCCGTCTAAAGTGTGCTAGATAGTCAAAGACAATGTGGTGAGTGTCAGGACTGGCAGGGGACCGTTTGTGCGTGGGAGCGTAGAAAGGTAGAACCGAGGATACGCCATATGCATAAAGAATTAAAACAGCCAAAGCAGGGGTGCACACTTACTGATGTTTAAAATCTTTAAGGACCTGTAAAATAATTTCAGTCATTTGTATCTAAACATATGTTGCTTTTAAATACATTATACGTACGCACATCCCCATTATAGGAGTATTTCATTCCATCAGTGGCTGTTTAACACAGTTGCCAGTTCTGTAGTAATAATACCTTGCCCATTTTTACCACTAGAGCAAAGTTAGCTAGCAAGCTATGCTAAAAAAAAAAGCATCTTCCCTTTATATGTCTTGACTTATCTGGTTTATCTGGAGCTGTCCCGTTTTTTTGTTTGTTTATTTTTTAGTCCAGTCAGCAAGCCAATTGTTTGGTACGTGTGAATCTTACTGTCGCCATAGCGATTCATACACGTTTGCGTTCTCATTCTCATCCGCATCCAATTGCTTGCAGGCGTGTTGTTGTCATAGAAGTACTTCCTGTTTCAGTATCGAAGGATCATGTAAGAAGATGTAGTCCTACTAGCTCGGGGTGTAACGGTAACGGCAATATTGTGATATTAAAACTGCCATAACACCGTCGTCGTCACACAGCACATCTGTTAAAAAAAAAAGTCAGGTTGATGTCCATGTGTGCAGTTCCAGCACCCTCTGGTGGCTAATTTGTTAGTGCAGTTTAATTTTCACAAGGCATGTTTTGGCCTTTCTAGGTTTATGATGAAATCGAACGTAATATGCTAGTGAAGCGGATCAATATATAAGTAAACAAGTGCCTCAATTACAGATTGTAGGCTGCTTATATGCATTGCTGTTATGTACAAAAAGCAATTTTTAGTATGACGTCTTTTTTTTTTTTTTTTTACAATATTGTGGCCTTTTTTCATATCGCCAACCTCCCCTCAATATTGTGATAATTATCGTATCGTGACCTTCATATCGCGATATCATCGTATGGTGTATGTTTGAATATCGTTACATCCCTACTACTAGACTAATGGTGCGGTCGCAGGTCCGATCCAATGCAAGCTGAGCTTTTCTGCCGGTATTTTCCCAGTGTTACAATGTGGGACCGACGCGACGTAAACGGCATAGCCAGCTACCAATAAGCTACTGGGACCAGGCAAAAAAAGGTTAGATAGCATTTAGCATTAGCTAAAGTAATACAACCAGCATTCCCCGGTTTGATTTTCAGCAAAATTGCAGGTTTTTAATTGTGAAAATCTGGTCAATTTCGGCCACAATGTCTCGGTTTTGAGGACCCACGCTTGGTCCACGAAAGGCGATGGTCGAGTGAACGGTCCTGCCAATCCGCGAGCCGGCTAGCAAACACAACGCAATATTCTGTCATTCTTGAAAGATCAGTCAAAATGGCTGACTGGCTAACTTGCGAACCTTTGCAAATATTTTTTCCCGACAATCATCCAGGCAGCGGCGAGGCCTCCCCGGAGCATCTTTGTGACTTGTGCATCGCTCTCCAAGACGCCCTGGCAGAGGCGGGCTTGCTGGGCCCTCACCACTGTAAGAGGCGGTCCAGTATACTGCGAACGCTCTTCCAACTCATCGACCTCAACTCCCCGCGCCTCCACATGCACGTCGCCGAGCTGTGTCTCGCCGTGAGTCTTCTGTGGGCGTGTCTCATAAGTTGATTTTTTTTTTTTTTTTAAGTCACTTTTTCTTCTTTTTTTCTTCAGTTACATGTCAGCGGGAACAACCTACTCAACATCTGCAAGCTCATCTTCCAGATCAGTCGCAGTGAAGACAACGACGTCCTCTTCCAAAATTGCTCAGTCCTAGGTGGACAAACGTCTTCACAAAAATCAGAAGCTGCGCCTCGCGGTCGTTAAGTGAGATGGATTTTTTTTTCTTTCTTCCGTCTAGACTCGCTGCTCGGGCTGCTGCTGCGCGAGGATGCGTCCACGTGCGGCGAAGCGCTCTTTTACTGCGCCAGCACGCTCAAATTTCTCTCAGGGAACGCCGCCGTGGTCCACCTTCTGTTGGAAAAGAACTTCATGAGCACGGCTCACGATTTCATCCAGAAGCTATGCAGGGTGGACGGCGCTCACGGCGCCATTGCCGGACACGTCCTCGTACAGGTGCGCACAATCGCGTTGTACCACAATTGAATTATTTCTATTTCTTAAATAAAGTAAGTAAGTTGAAGCATATCAACCCTGGAGAACCCAAGAACCCTTTTCTTCTTTGGAAAATTATGAATTATACATTAAATGACTGCTATAAGTTCACTGAACACCAAAATATATGTTTTTTCAATTTTAACCCTTGTTTTTTGAACTAGCTCAGAGTTGCTAATTTATCAAAATATAAATATAAAACATACTCCTAGGCATTCTGCAACATGATATGAAATAGATTAACAAAAAAAAAAAACAATTTTACCATCTGATGGTTTGCTGAGAAGTTCAACAAAACAGCATGTTGCCAGCCATCTTGTCACCACCACTCACTCCTGGCTCATGTAAGTGCAATATTCATCCACTAGATGGCCCAATGCAGGGGTCAGAAGTGGCACTCTGGACTTTTGAAGTTAAATTTGTAAAAAAAAAAAAGAAAAAAAAAAGGTCTTTGTTATTTGAGTAGCAGAATTTATAGGGGCCAAATTTGACCCCGTGGGTTCTCCAGGGTTACGGCAAAACAAATGATAACAAATAAAAATTTGACGTATATTTCTTGGCTCATAGAGATTCTCCCACTAATTACCAGCTGTTTTTGTTTACGTCTCATACTGTGCATGTTCGCCGTTCCAAGAGCATCATGTTCTCTGCAAAGGCCAATTCGGTCCAAACACACCCGGCTTACAATCTCCCAAGACAAAAAAAAAAAAAGTGATTGATGCGGACCGCAGAAGTTGGCCCCAACAAACATCTTGAGTTTCATCTCATTTGATATGTGACGCGGCGCATTACAATGACAGATGAGGAGACACGGACAGGCTGTCATTACAAAACATTCATCCATCCTTCTTCTAAACTTTCAATTCATTTCACAACCATAAGAGAAATTGTATTTGAAAAAAAATGGCCGACTAAAATGGATTGGATACATTTACAAATTTATAAGAGACTGAGTCACGTCCCAACTCATCTTAACCTTTAACCTGCCCATATCTTCAGCTGACTGCCACCCTAAGAAATCTGGCCGACCACGCCGAGGCCCGCCCCCTCTTCGTCTCCTACGCCCTGATGTCGGATCTCTGCTCGGTTCTGCAGCGTCATCGTCAGGACCAAGACGTGTGCACCAATGTTTCTCGAGTCTACAGGTAGCCCGCTTGGAAAAAAAGATGCTTGTCTATGAACTGGGCCTACATTTGAGTCCAAAACGTGTTTCTCGCCTTCTCAGTAAACTCTCCTCATACGCCGAGTGCCGTCTCGCTCTGGCGCAGACCCCCGACTGCTACCAACTATTTTTAGAGCTCCTGAGCAAACACCACCAAAAACAGGTGAGCCGGTGGGTGTCCTCGCAGGGTTTAGCGTCAACAAATTAACTTCCTGTTTACGTTCTCGTCAGCTTGTTTACACATGGCGTGTCCCAGGCACATTTACAGGACGTTGCGTCTGTGCCCTTTCTCCGCTCTGTAATGTGCGTATCGACATAAGATGACTCGGCAAAAAAAACACTGAGTGGAAAACCAAACCAGACAAAAGGTGAGCTTCGGTTGAGACAAGTCGGAACATGATCCAGAAGGGAGTAGGAATTAAGAATAGAACAAACGGCCGCCTCCTTGAGTGTAACCACTCAGACGTGACTGATAGGGTGCGAACGTTTGCACCCACACATAAACGCACACCCCTGAGAGGACAGTCCGTCCTGTCCTCATACCTGTGCCACTGCACGATTACAACGGCAAGCGGGTGTGGCATTGGAGGCGTGCACCTGCTCGACGTGTAACCGACTGAGCGGCGCCGGGACGCTAGCGGGAGGTACGGGCCGTTATCGGACGCCTCAATTTGGAGGTGTGAAAAAACTCTGGACACTTGCCGAATGCAGGGAAGGAGGTCGACAGTAGCGATTTTTGACTCACTCACACATGCACAATCAAACCTTTTTCGATAATACTTTGCATTTTGACATTTTCAAGACCCAAAAGATATTGTGTTTACGGATTATATATACAGTACAGTGCATCTAGCAAATGAAAGAATAGTGAAAACGGTTGGATTCTGCTGTTTTTCTGTTGTTTTATGATCAGCAGTAGATCAAAGGTAGATTTCACAAAATGCAGTCTTGTCTAAAACGGGCATCGATGCCATCTACTGGTGATTGTGCATCACTAAAGTTGTTTCTAACCTAGACATTTACAGTGGAGCAGCATAAAGATGTGACACCGAAAAACAACATTGACAATTTTACTCAGAACATACTTGTAGGCTAATTGCTAAAAACGTAGCTTTTTTTCCCCATAAGGCCACTTAAATGCACAAGTTTAAAATTTTCTATTTTTAGCATTCGGCCTACCTTATACCAATACATTCATAAATTAAATACATGAACATTACTTGTAATTTTTATGATTTATTATTATGTCAGCATTTTTTCCCATAATGCCACGGGCTATTGTAGTAAAAAAGCCTCTTTTTTTTTTTTTTTTTTTTGCATTTGGCCTACATTATACCAATATGTTAGAAAATTAAGCAAACATTGTTTGTAATTTTTATGATTTATTATGATGTCTGCAGTGCGTGATTCCCGTTCAACATTTTTTCACATAATATCTCGGGGGTTTGCACATGTGCAAGTCAATACCCCGTTGGCATTATGGTACAGAATGCTAAATTATTAGCATTTAGCCTACTAGTTCGTTCTACACACTGCATCACCTTTCTCTGGCAGGACCTGGTCGTGCGTCTCCTCTTCACGCTGGGCAACCTGACGGCGAAGAGCGACGAGGCGCGCCAGCGGCTCTTCCGCTGCGAGGCGTCCGTGGACACCCTCCTGCGGCTGTACGACGACTATCAGCTGAGGGAGGACGGGCCGACGCCTCTGGCCGGTGTGCGGGAGGCCGAGGACGTGCTGGTGAAGCTGGTCCGGGTGCTGGCCAACATGTGCATCCATGAGAACGTGGGCGCCGCGCTGGCCGGCAACACCACCTGCGTCCAGCTGCTGATGGAGACACTGGGTGAGAAATCGGAAGTAGTATCAAGAGCTGTGTGAAGTTTTACAGCTGACCCTCAATTCTCCTGTTTTGGATGGTGCATCAAAAACGAAATCCCCTATCCACAGAACCAAAAGAATTATTTTGTTTCTCTTAAGTTTGAGTTAAAGTTGAGATTCTGTATTTAATTAAAAATCAAGATGTTCTTTTGCACTTCACACGAATTGTGTCACAGAACTGAGATCGGTGGACGTGAGCGAGGAGCTGACGGTGAACGTGACAGCCGCCATCAACAACCTGACGTTCTACCGCAAAGAAAGTGCAGTGCTCAGACGCAGCCAGCTGGCCATCGCCCAGTGTAAGAACAACACTTCAAGAGCATGACGACAAGTGCAAAAAAAAAATAAACATTCTTTGTCACCTTTTCGTCACTCAAGTGATGCTGAAGTTGGTGCTCAGCTCCAACATGGCCGCCATGCTCGAGGCCACCCGCGTCTACGGGAACTTGTCGCAGTCCAAAGATGTGCGGGACTTTATAATGCAGAACAAAGGTTCATAATTAACACCTCGACAAATACAGAACAGTGGTACCTTGAGTGGCCCAATTTATGAGCAATAACTCAGAGGATTTTGGGATATTTTTTAATTTGTTTGCTTTGAGTGAGAAACAAATATTTCGCGGGGAAAAAACAAGCTAGTCAAGTCGCCATCAAATTTATAATACTCTGTATATAATACTTTTAATAATACAAAAAGGTACATTTACAGCTCTAAAAATTAAACATAAGTGTATGGAATAAATTTGTATATACTAATATTTATACTTTTCCCCCTAAATTTCATGAATGTTTACAGCTACTAATGTATCTAACACGGTTACTGTGATGATAAATATTGAAATATGGTGTAGGTAGGGTGTGTAACGTGTCATCATCATATTAGTTGTTTTTTGCACCAATCTTTTTCCCAAATCTATTAGTGTGCGTAAATGGGAAGATTAAAGGCGTTAACTTTGTGGATTGTCGCTTTATGAAGTTCATGAAGTGAACTAGTTTACGGGGTTATTATGCCACATCAAATATGGCGGACTTTAAACTCAAATGAAGTCTATGCTATATGTCTCCGCTTATAATGCGAGTTTCAAGATTACAATGTCCGTCTTGTCACTTTCACTGTAACTGACATGGTTTAGTTAATATTTGACCAGCTACTGAAGCGCTAAACGCCAAGCTAACCTCGCTAGCTTCTAGCTTCACAGTTCACACAGCTAGCTTACCCGTGTTTGACGAATGAACATAAACTTCGTAGGTGTTATGTCTTTTTAGCTTCGAGTTCAAACCTTGCATGTTGCTAATGTCTTTTCCCCGATTTAATAAAACACTGAATCAAAATGTTTTCATCTTTGGGAGCGTTCTACTACGTGACACTTGCTTAACGAGGCAGCCTCGGCCTTCGACTCATGAAGCCCTCTGGTGGCGGCCAAAAAAAAAAAAAACTCCGCTAGACTATATTAAAAGTAATTTTTAAATAGACACAGAATGACTTCACAAGTCCAACACCGGTGCAAGATGGCCACGTCAAGGTATCACTGTAACACAAAAAGTGCTCCATACACACACTAGTGTGTCTTATTTGAGCTGTAAACATGGCTGCTGACCTCACCTCCTCAGTTCACAGGTTTGTGGTGACACTGTTGGACTCCAAGAACCCGGACTTGTGCTTCTCGGCCTGCGGGGTCCTCACCAACCTGGCGCTGGACCCTCCCAGCAGAGCCAGTCTCTCCCTTGAGGGAGCTGCAACCAAGTAAGCATTGAATTCGGCCATTTTGTGTGGTCCAATTCTTCTTCTAGTGGTACATGACTGCCTATTTACATTTCAGTTGTTTTTAACAATACATTATTTTTGTTTGTTATATACATATTATTATTATTTTTTATTTAATTTTGACATTATTGTTGCTTTGCAATAAAGTGTAAGCATGTGTGTGTTTTTGTGTATATCAGGCTGACAGACTGCCTTAGAGACCTGGGAGCAGGTGATTGGCAGCTGTCGGCTCAGCTGTGTCAGGCCTTGTGGAATATGAGCGGCGGAGGCGGACCTGAGACGCTGCTGGCGACGCAGGACCGCAAGTCGCTGCTGGAGATCCTCACGTCCTATTTGGGTCGGTTGGGGGTCTCGGGGTGTTGCAATGCATCATGGGAGGATGAAAGTATGTTTCTGCTATTCCCATGATGCATTGCAGCTGCATCTAGCCACGATTATATTGTACCGCCTCACTCTATTGCTCCTCTCTCCCCTCAGGTGAGGAAGAGGTCCGAAGAGGTACGGAAGATGAGGACTACCACAGGGAATTATGGGAGTTGGAGTTCCGCCCCGTTGCATTAAAGCTGTATCATGCCTGGTCAATGAAATGTGAATAATATACATCTTACTATATGTACTGTACTTATGCGACAATTGTGAATGTTTTTGTTGTGCTACTTTTAAATCCCACCATCATGTGACTGATATTTTAAAGCACTTTAAAGTCCATCCTCACGTATCTTTACAACACTTTTGCACATTTATATAACCAACTTTGGTTTTGTGAGCGCGTGTGCGTGCGTTGTTGATGAGTCGCCTCATTGCCTTTGGTAAGCAACAGTTTTATTAATGTGTAAACAAATAAAAAGCACAGAGGAAGCAAGGAATGTCATCGCCTCTCAAAGCCTTTATTATTATCATCAGTATTCATGTTACACAGACACGGGGGGGGGGGGTCGGGCAGTGCTTACAAGTCGCCAAAAAGTACAGCATTTTCAAAGTCCACTTGGTCGTTACATCAACACAAATCAGGAACAGCACTTCATGTATCAAGATTAAAGAAGAAAAACACCTTTACATCTCCTTAAAACGTTACTTATGATATGAAGTATTAGCCGGTTGATATATATATTTTTATTTATTTTTATCCTAAAATGAGATGTGAAGGCATTTTGGGGTTGGTGATTGTGCTGGTGATGATGTCATGACACGCAATGGGAAAGGCCCTCAAATAGAATTCCGAAATTAGATCAATGCTTTTTTTCCCACCCCCCATTGAGATGTAACAGAGGCAAGTAAGTCCCCAGAGTTCAAAAGATGAATTGGGAAACGTTTGACCAAATAAGTTTAGGATAAGAGAACGCTACAAATGATACACAACAAGTCATCAGTTTATTTTTTTGTCCATTTTTCATAGATTTTCTATTTTTTTAAAAAGTCAGTAACTGACGTCAGTCAGAAGATTTGAAAAACAAAAATCTCTTTCACTATCTTCCGACTCACTTCCAATGGTACCATTCTTTTTGTCGAAACCTCCCGGCCATCACTTAATAAGCCCTCACAGAAACAAACAAAAAAAAAAAACGCAGTACTTAACAAAACTGCTTCATTAAAACAAAAGCTGCATATTTTTTTTTTTTCTTTTTGCACTAAATAGGCTTGAATAAGCACAGCTACAACCGTTTGCGATCTGATCGAGCGCAAATCAGCCTGATGGCGGGCCGGCGTCATCCCCTCAGCAAACGGGAACGTGGGCCGCCCAAGGAGGGAAAAAAAAAAAAACAATTTAAAAAAAAAAAAAGATTGCAAAGAGCACTTTTTATACAGTCGCTCTCTGACAAAAAAAGCACGCATGTCCACAAACATGATTTGGAGATCCAGTGGTACCTTAACTAAAAATTAATTTCTTAAGTCAGGGTATCACCATACATGTTTGATGGAGATAAGAGGTATTTATTTTACTGTTAAAATTCACAGCCTTCCAAAATGGGGGCAGCCGGGGTAACGCGGAAGACAGCTTAGCAGTGTGTGTCTGTGGGGTGTGTGCGTGTTTGTTTGTGTGTGTTTGCGTGAGTCACCAGAGCTTTTCCTCCCGGACTAACCCGATACCGGAGCCCCCTCATTCTTTCAGTCTTTCTTAATAAACCCATATAACAACAAAGAATGATGATGTCATCACTGACTCATTCTAAACAAGTTACATCAAAATAACAGAGCTACAGCAGAAGCAAGAAGTCTCCTTCAAAGTGCCTCGCCTTTTTTTTTTTTGACACGTGAAATTTAAAAAAAACTACCTTTTCTGCACGCACGCGCACACACACACAACTCAAATAGGGCTCAGTGTTCTATGAGTTAACACACATACACACACACACACACACTCCTTGAATTAGCTTACACGGACATTTGGGAATAATGCAGTTGATGGGGTTCTTTTCTTTCGGGGGAGGGGGGGGGGGTCAATATGACCCCCCCTTCCCTGTCCCTGCTGAATACAACACTGGGAGCAGCAGCAGCATCATCACGATCATCGTTACGTATACACACACTGCGCTGGGGAGTTCAGGCACACACGTACGAGGGGTGATGATTGAAAACATGATATGAAAAAAAAAACAAAAAAAAAAAAGCAGTGATGACAAAAATAAGAAAATGAATGAAGGGGCTGTTTGCTGGAATACTGAATGAAATCCTGAACACACGGTCAGTGCTTTATAAGCCCAATGCTGCCCACTTCTGGTCACTTTTGGCACTGCAGGCTTTAAAAAAAAAAAAAAAAAAAAAAAAAAAAACAGACTCCTTGCTTCTTTGTTCTGATCTTCCATCCAGCTCCTCGTCCCCTCAAAATGTTCTCTTGAAATGTCCCAACAATGACATGTGATAAAAACTAGAATATAACAAAAAAAAAAAGAAAATAAAAAAAAAAAAGAAGAAGAAGCACTTCATGTCATGTAGCGAGTGATGGCTCTCAGAGCATATAAAAGTTCGGCTTGCATTCGCGCTTCCATAAGAAGCAGATTAACATGGACCTGCAGGAGAGAAAAGAGAAAGAGACCTTTTAGCGGCAACGTCCCAAAAATCGATTTTTTTTTACGTGAGGAAAAGGGATCCGACCTTCTCAGAGTGCTGGAACTGCCTCCAGAAGCTCTCGTACATTCGCTTGGTGGTCTTCTCGGGGCTGCACACCATAGTCTTGATATAGATCTTGAAGCTACGGTCCAGCAGCTGGTTGATCTCGCCGTAGTCGTAATCGTCATACCTGAAAAACAGAGGGGGAAGAAAAAAAAAAAAACATACAATGAACATACACTCTACAGCCTATGATTATCATGTGTGGTGTTTTGAGTGTTTTTTCCCTTCCTTTTTCTTACTCTTTTTTTCCCCCTCATCTGCTGGGATAACTATTAGAGCTGATGATCGTAAATGTTAAACCTCTTCAACATTTACGATAGCAAGTCCTTGTGTGTGGTCAACACCGAGTTGGGCCGAGCCGAGGAATCTGTGTTGTGTCAATCGGGGTACACGCGTACCGGTAATTAAGATACATTTTAGCATTCAACCCTCAAAGGCCCGATTATCGAAAGTCTACAAAAGATTATCCAAGTGATTATCCGATGATGTGGGGTATTTTAAGAATAACCTCCGTAATTTGCTCTGAAAACAGTTGAGGACGACAATTGTTAATGTTAAACCTGTTCAATTGTTATGATTTTAAAAAAAATCCTCCACTACAAAACAATGAAAAGCTAGCCTAGCATCTTAACTCATTCACTGCCATTGACGGCTATAGACGTCAAAAATTCATTTGAACTATTTCTATTAGTTTAACATCTTTTCCACTCTTGTTAACAAATTGTATTTGCCTGACGCCCCTAATTTTTAAGAATTTTTTTTTTATCCTGTCAGGCGATTTCAATTTTTGATGGGAAATAACTGCATGATTTCAATAGTTAACTCACGATTAATCACTAATTTTATATTTGTTCTAAAAAAATCTAGGTTTTCATACTCTTGTTGACAAAAGTGGAAAAAATGTTAAACTAATAGAAATAGTTCAAATGAATTTTGAACGTCAATAGCCGTCAATGGCAGTGAATGAGTTAAAAATACAGTTTCTTCTTCTTTGTATTTCCCTGCCGTCTGTGGCACCACACTGCCTCTCACAGGCCAGTCTTGGTACTGCAACAAAAATCTCTCAACTGTCGGTGGAGACACGTTGCTGTCCAGTGTGCCGTATCTCTAATACTTTGTGATTTTTTTTTTCTGCTGCCATTGTGAAATGTATTCCGTCAAGACGTTAGCTGCTCTTGCCTACCTGATGCCGAACATGCAGTGTATGTAGTTCCAGATGGCCCTGCGCAGCATACTGGTGTCCACGTCCTTGTGCGTGGCCATGGTGTTGTATGTCAGGTTGTATGCCATTTGGAACTTCTCGTCCAGCATCTGACCCACATCTGGATACAGACGGTTCACCAGGGAGTAGCCGTGATCCTCCCAACTGTAGTCCTGCAAAAAAAATAAAAAATATTCATTATCATTAATTGAGGCTCAATCACCATTTCAATTGGAAGAAAATGTGTGGCGAGCGTACCTGCACTCTGAAAGTGGGCACGTGCTCGCCCCTCCTGGAGAAGTCCTTGTAGCCGTAGCTGGGGTCTTCAAAGTGTCGCGAGATGTCGCGGGAGGGCACCCACTCCTCGTCCTCGGCCGTCACCACCAGCATGCTCTCCGTCTTCTCCCGCTCGAAACGCGTGGCCATCTCCTCCTGGCTGGCCTCTTCGTCGTCGCGGCACTCTTGCAGCTGCTTCATGCGCTCCATCAGAACCTCCACCTCGCCGCCGCACACATCCTGCAAACACGGGGGAGAGTTTTTACTTCCGGATACGCGACGTCACGGGCTGACGAGCAACTGGTGGCACTAGCACGTGGCTATTAGGCCATCTCAACCAATCAGAAGCCTGAAAAAAATCATTTGGGGGGAAAAAAAGAGTGCAACTTGAAACATCAGTGAACTGAGGAATTTGCTTCTAACTAAAAGTGAAATGGGAGTTAAAATTCCTGTTGTGTTTGTTCTTAACCAACAACGTACAGAGTGAATGCAACCCGCTAGCTTGCTTTCATCATCTAAAAACAATAAACACAATGCAAAATATATCTTATATTTAAAAATAAAAAAAGTGGGGAACAAAATGGAAGAAGGATAAATTGAATACCAATTTGATTATTTCATTCATTTAGTTTTTTTTTTTTCAAATTGGTCTAAAAATTACTAAAAACTGCACTTGAATATATAAATTAAAATAATGCACAGAATCCAAAATATACATCCCCATTATAAATAATAAATAAAAATAAAATAAAAAATGTAATTTACAAAAAATAAAAGTAAAAAAATAATAATTAAAATACAAAAGTCCATTTTGGAAATTGCAATAATAATAAATAAATAAATAAATAAATGAGGTCATTGTCAAGCAGGTGGCGCTATGGGTAAACAACGAGAAGGCTAATTCAGCCAATCAGAAGCCAAAAGAAAGTTGCATGCTATACTCTGCTTAGAATATCACTTTTTTTTATTACTGTCATTCTTCTGCTGCCAGGGACAAAACACATGATTGTACTGTGTCCATTTTGAATGAAGTATAAGTAACCAAATATGTCTGGTGCCACATAAAATGGCCACGAACGCTCGTCTCACCTGGCTGCCAAAGTGACCGTCATGATGGTTGTTGCCGTTGGCGATGTCGCACACGCAGTAGTGTCCGAGCGAGGGCGGCCTGAAGGTGTGCCCGCCGTCGCAGTGGATCTCGGGCATGATGCCACAGCCGAAGGTGAAGGAGGCCAGCGAGTGGTAATGCGTGAGCAGCACCACGGCGTGGATGAGCTCGGCCAGCGACCAGCTGTGCTCCTCGGCCTTTAGCAAACCCTTGAAAGAGGCCGAGCGTAGTCTGTTAGCTCGCTGGTCTGACCTCAGCTGTTACGCAAGGCTTTTAACACCCCCGCCCGGTTTCTCACCTCGATGTGCTCCTTGGTGAGCAGCCACGGTCGGTGGGCCAGGATTTTGTTGAGCTCGCCCAGCTGCTGCAGCTTTCGCGGCGCCCCGTCCAGCCCGTTGAGCCACTTGGGGTCGCCGCCTACCTGGAGGAAGTCGTTGACGTGCAGGTTGACCAGATAGGAGCACTGGTGGCGAGCCGCCGCCTAGACACGAGATTACGCAACAACCGTGAGACGTTTGAAAAAGGTAACAAAGTCCAGCTGCGGTGTAAAAAAACACAACTTGTATATTTTGTACCATGATGCCGATGTAGTGGCGGTAGTGCAGCGACAGCGGCCCGTCCATCTGCAGCAGGTAGTGCTGCGTGCGCAGGAAGCTCTCCAGGTACTGCGGGTGGAAGCCCATCACCAGTGAGATGTTGTCTAGGCGACCGAGGGCGGCGAACGCATCCTCAAATATCGACTGTGTCCTGGTGTCCACTTTACTGACTTGAAGAATCTACGACGGAAAAACATGATATAATAAACAGGCCTAACACTGGCAGAATTGTGGGTATTTTTTTTTTACCTCTTTTTCAGGGATAAATCTGCTTGGCCCGTTCCCCAGGGGTCTTGGGATTCGTACTCCCAGATCCTGCAAGACAAACAAGAGGGGGAAATGGCCGTTTAAACATTTTCACGTGTTATTACAGAACTGAAATCATCTTTTAGTGGGCCTTTATGCAAAATATAGACCAGTTTGTGAGTATGCTTTACATTCCCATAATACGTATAAAGCATTTACCAGTGATAATAGCTTATTTTTAAGACCAACAAAACAAGGATAAAGTGACTTTTTTTTTTTAAACATGATTAAGGCCTTCATGATGAAAAATCAGTTTTGAGGACAGTCAGTAGCCGTGACACAGCAGTGCAAGAGTAGTTGTTAAAAAGTGACATTTTTAAGGGTAATTACAGCTTTAGTGATGAAATATCAGTTTTTGAGGACAGCGTCAGTAAACATGCAGCATTTTATGGCAATATAATGAACATAGCAGGCACAGTAGAGTTAAGTGACATTTTTTCAGGGTAATTTAAGCGGCGATGCAATGTCAGTTTTTAAGCACTGAATCAGTAAACATGACTCGGTTTGCTGATCTTACGGCATTATAATGCACATAGCAGACAGGATAGTTGTTAAAAGTGACATTTTTAAGAGATTTTATTAAGGATGAAGTGTGTTTTTTAAGGACAATTAAGGCTTTGGTGATTAAACAAAATCAGCATTTCACACATTTTATGGTAACACAGATGCTATAAAGGTTATAAAGGATGTAAATTAACCTAAAAAGAAAACATGCCTGGACATGTCCACTCAGCAGGCCGAGATGAATGACTTGACCAACAAATGATTTAATTCTGTAGGGACACGGTTGTAAAAACTAAATGACTCGAGATAAGAATTCATAAAAGTGGCAATAAAAATGTTTGTTGGGGTTTGGGGTCGTGGGGGTCTTTAAAACATTCGAGGCCCCCCCACCCACCCCCCTCGCAAACTTGACAGACAAACAAGTCCGGACAAAAGACTGCACTGCAGCTCATTCAGTCGAAGGAAAAAACAGTCGCCAGAGAGCTTAAATCTACTGACATCGTTTTAAAACACCAACAAACACTCGAATATGTCATTTTTTTTCGAGTCTGCACTGAAGTAAAAATGAAAATGGTTTTTGTTACCTTTTTTGCGAGCCGCTCACAATGGGCACATATCTTAAACAAGTGTGTCACGGCGAAAGAACAATTCTCCACGTTCTCCGATGGTGACACCGCGTGCCTCATGTCTCGTCCTCCCCGCACTTCGCTGCTTTTGGACCGGGTACGAAAGCTCCGCAAAACGTCCCCCCTGTTCTTTGTTCGCAGGGAGGCTGCTGCGTCCAAGCGCTCCGCTCTCGTCAGCTGTTGCGGGCCCGACAAGCAGCGAAGTCACTCAGGCTGCCCCATTTGGTTCCCCCACCCCTCGCTCATACATTCGGTAAATAAGTCAAGGCGCGCTTGAGCGACGTAGGAGTCGGCCAATCGCGAGGCGAAAACACGCCGCCGCCGGCCAATGGCGACGAGGGAGAGGCGGAGGGGGGCGGAGCTAAGCGTGAGGAAAGAGGAAGGAGGGGGGCAAAACGTGAGCGGAAAAGACAATCCCCCTTTGCTTTAAGAAAACATCACAGTGTCTTTCTCTGTTTCTTTTGTTCGCTCGTGATTGAATTGTCAGTCCTTTCTGTATGCTAACTCTGGCTATTCATTAAAAGGTGGTACCATGCGCACTGATCAATATCAAAATCAATAATGAAGTTAAATCAATCAGTGTATCGTTTGTTCTGCTCATTCACAAAGGCAATCAAGTAGTGATTGATTATTATTATTATTATTTTAAATCCAACACAATAAAACAAAGACGGGTGATTTTTCATACAGTGGAAAATTCTTCCATCTGCACACCCCATTTTAGAGTGAACAGCGCCTTTGAACGAATTAAGATCGTGAACTGGGGTTCCATTGTGTTTTTTTTATTTTTTAAGCTCAGATCCAAAATATAAAATGGGGACATAAGCTGCAGGACTAAATTCGATTTTTAGTATTAAATTCTTTCCCAGCACAATCAGTCCTGACCACGATCTATGCCATCCATTCGTCCATTCTCTGTACCGCTTATATCATAAAGTGGGTTTCCAACTACCTATTATTATTTGAAGTTTCAAGAATTGAGAAAATAAACCTGATTGAAATCGCTAGAAACGATCATTTAAAAAAAAGGCCTAAAATTCGAAGTGGATTTTTCAGCACGGAAACAGATTTTGTGAATAAAATGATGACAGGACTGGATACCACTTAGCATGTTTACATGAACAGATTGTGGTAACAAAAAAAACTATAGAAATTGAAATATTTCCAGAAGTAATAAAAGAAACTTTAATGCCATTCTCGATGGAAAACATCAAAATTGCGGCTGTCTGTACTGGAGTCGTAATTGGTGTCAGTTTAAACCGCCGTCACAACACAATGCCAATCTGAATTCCATTGCTAATTAAGATGCTTTAAAAACTAATTACATCAGCGGACAGGCGCTCTCATAAGATGTCATCCCATGTCACAGTCTCTTCTCCTCTCCTTCTCAATATTTGCAAAATAATAAATGTTAATGAGCATAAGTTGTATGTTCATTTTGAGCATTTTCACTAAATTTGCTTAAAATATTGAAACATCTGAAGCAGCTAACAAGCGAAGGTATCTTTACTTAATGACCATTACCAAATTTTAGGGTCACCTTAACCCGACAAATTAGCCATTTTGTATTTTTGACCTGAACCTAAAATCATTCTTCAGTTTTCCAAAATATACTTTTGCTGATATCATGTGCACTCGTCAGTCCGCAACCCACAACACGTTTGCGACGAATTAAGCTCATAATCTCATCTGAAAGGACGACGAGGTCTGCGGGCCCTTGAACGGGGGGGGGGGCTCTCATAGGTGCAGCCTCTCAGACCACACATAATAATGTCATCCCTCCACTAATCAAGCCGGCTGAAGGACTCCCTTCAGAGCTACAGGACAGGAGAGGAGGGGGGGGGGGTGATGATAAGAAGGACAGCTCTTATGGGCTTTGTTTATCCCAGCCCGACAATAACACGTTCACTTGCACGCCACATTACCGTTTTATCGCACCGTCAGTAGGTCAGTCGTTCCTCCCGATACGTTAAGCGGTGGCGGGGTCGGGCATTTGGTGCCACGACCTTCGGTGGCGCCATACCCACCTCTTAACTCATTCACTGCCATTGACGGCTATAGACGTCAAAAATTATTTTCTTTTTTTTTTTAAATTTCTATTAGATTAAAAAAAATCCACTTTTGCTAACAAGAGTATGAAAACCTAGGAAAAACATTTATTGTAAATTTAGAACAGAAATAAAATGTGTGATTAATCGTTAGTTAACTAGTGAAATCATGTGATTAATTACAATTAAAAAATTTGAATAAAAAAATTTAAAAAATAAAATAAAGGGCATTTAATCGTAATTAATTGCATGATCATTTTATATCTGTTATAAATGTACAGTAAAAAAAAATCTAGGTTTTCATAGTTCACATGAATTTTTGACGTCTATAGTCGTCAATGGCAGTGAATGACTTAATATCACGTCACAATGATAAAACACATCAGTACGGATTTGTTTCTGCTCTTCTTTGCAGCAAAAAAAAAAACCTAGCAAGCTAAACTTGGGATAACAAGCAGAGCCAAAAAGCCCCCCCCCCATTCACCCCACCCCCTTCATGTGGACTTTGATCAAGAGCCCGTCCAGCCAGTTTGGCAGCCAACTGCACGGCTAGCTCCATCGCACAGTATTCAGCAGGTTCATTGTTTGGGTCCAGCCAGCCTCCCTCGCCCACCCTTCTCCCACCTCGGGACCCCTCCTGTTGCCGCGGGCAGGGCGGGTGGGGCGCGGCGCAGAGAGGTAAACATGTTCCCAGGGGTTGGAGTCAGCACTCCCGCGGCTCAGCAAAAGCTGCAGAAGAGAGGCCGGTCAGCGTTACGACACGTCGGACCCCCCCCCTTTCACATAAAAGCGCTTATAGGCTTGTGGGGGTGGGGGGGGGGGGTGTCCGTTATTGTCGCTGTGCACGCACTGATGATTCCGCGGGGTGAGAGTGTTGTTTCAGTGCTTTTGGGCTCGTACGCTTCTTCCCACTGAGGGCGAGGCGACACCCCCAGCTCACTCGCCACATGCAAAGCAGATGTTGTAAACAAGCCGCACGAAAAGACGCTTGCACTTTGGACGGATATATTTGAGCCATTTTTTTATGGGTATGCAATCTAACTCCTGCAATGAACGGGGTGTGTGTGTGTGGGGGGGGGGGGGGGGATGTCACTGTTGACATATTATAAGACCGTCAACAACCAGAGGTCATACGCCGCACACGGCTGAAAGAGGCTTTTGTCCGTTTGTTGAGGCGAAAGAAGAAAAGTTTTACGGTACACCGTGTCTTGACTGGTACTGTTCAAACAAGACAATCCAAAGTTCAAACACGAAACCTGCTCAGACACATGATGTTGTTTGACATGAAAATCTGCCAGCTTACAGACAAGATGGATGGTCATCGTAAAGGGGTCATGGCTGGGATACAATTGTAAATATGGAAAATATTTTAGAGGTAATATTTTAATGTAAAATGACTTCATGCTGTTGCTTTTAAGTGGAAAAAAATCTCCTTATAATAAGACATTTTACAATCAAAATTATTTTAACTGTGATTTTTTTTAAAGGGCCAGTGTGTAGATTTAAAAAAAAAAAATTCCCTCCTAATGTTCATTCATTTAAAAAAAAACAAAAAATGTTCTATCACATCAACAAACAATTTAAAAAATATATATAATCGTAGGTCTAGTAATTACTAATTACCTTACATAGGGTGGGTCGCACCTTACAGTACTGACATGTTTCGAAGCCATCTTTCTGCTACGGATACCCGAAGGTGAAGGACTTCGAGAACGTTGTAAATAATGGAAGTCTCTCTGAGGCATCGTAGTCTGTGCTTTAAAATGCACACACTTCAAACCTAGGTTTGTTGCATTCTATTAGTTCACCACTAGATGGCATTCAATTCTACACACTGTCCCTTTAAGGTAAAATTACAAAAATTCTTCAAGTAAAGTAAAAAAACAACAACAACAACAAAGCACGAGTGGTGTCCTGGCTGCTCCAAAATATTAGAGACCACTAAAGTAGGTGGGTCGCCATGGCAATGGCAGAACTACTATTTACCATAATCCAAGTTAGTTTGCTGTCATTATAATTTAAAAATTGCTATTTTGTATCATTTCTACATACTGTAGCTTTATCCGGGCTAGTTCACCAATTTTTTATACCACTTAAGTTTTTACTTTTTTACCTTACCAAATTGCTGTCTGCTAATTTAAGATAACATTTATACACGCTGTTGTTATATGTTCAAAAAAAAAAAAAAACGAGTTGAGTCCTGGCAGGTCCACTAATATTCCACAAAAATTAAATATGTGATCGCGGGTCAATGTGGCAATGGCCAATATACTATTCACCTTATTATAATGCTTTTGAAGCCATTATTCTAACGTAGTTGTTACACACTGTAGCTTTAAAAAAAATATATGAAAAAAATGTCATATGACTTACAGCTTCATATTAATCATTTATATGCAAGTGGCATTTTAAGGCCGTCAGAGTCGAGCCTCCGTCAACAATGCACAATGAAATAGCTAAGTAGCCAATAAAAATGATGTACTAGGCACCGCACGAGGAACAGCGCGCACACACACACACACAACAGGATGCAGCTTGTTGTTGTTACTGAGGATGAACCGTAAAATGTCATTTGTCACAAGCTACGCCGTCCCACAATTAAAATATAGCAGAGAGAGATAGCAATGTGTTCCTGTTGACATGTTTTTACGATCTTCATGCCAAAAAATAAATAAATAGCGCACTCGCACTGCGTTCGATAAAGTTATGAGTATCAAAAATGCATTTAGTTGCAGTAGTGAGCTAAAGTTTGACTTCCACATTTTTGTTGCATAGCCTCACTCTGTAACAAGGTGCGAAAAGCTCATTTTTATTGCCGACAGATGTATTGAGTTGAGGCAAGTGTAACACGACGATTAACAACAGCCTTGAACCAACCGGGAGGAGGAATTGAGTAATGAGAAAAACAAAAGAAGACACAGTGCCAAACTAAAAAAATCTGCACGTGTCTCGCCTTTTGTTTTCTCCGGCAGTAAGAATCATGCTGCATGTTTTTTTCTTCTTTTTTTTTTCCTTTCGCTGGGATGTTCAACAAGTGGCAGAAGTCCACCACGGCAGTTCAGACCTGACCTATGGGAGTGAGGAGGAAGCAGAAAAACTCTCGAAACCCGACACAAGCCTAGCAACAGGCGTCCGCCAATGGCAGGACGGGACAACAGCGAGCGCAGCCAATCTTCTCCTCGCTCTCACTCTCTTTAACTGTGTTGTTTCTCTAAAAGAAAAAAAAAAAAAGTTCAGCGGAGGTATGTAGTTCACTGCGCAGCCTAATCGCGTTTGTGTTTCAGAAAAAGTCAGTTTAGCGGCGGATTTGTCTAACAGGGCTACAAAAATTTTCACACGGCCCGCCGCATGGTTGAGTCTCTTCACTCATGGGGGGTTGGGGGGGTCAACAGACATGTTTTTTTTTTGTGTAAACACTTGGACAATTGGCATAAACGTGTTTTTATGAGCTCCACATGTGACAAAAAAAGAAAAGTGCACAATCAGAGTTATCTCCTTGCAACAGTTCAACACTTCAGCCCGCGTGAAAGTTTTAACCCTTAAGTATCCTCACTAGCAGGCCTCAACGTGCACTCCCTGCCCCCTCCAGTCGAACTATAGTAACCTGACACAACACAAAGTGATGTTAGACTGTTTTGGTTTTTAGATTATGGTACAACAAAATATTTGGAAACAGGTGGAAGGTTTACTACTTAGAATTGATTCGTCTATCGATTTTTCAATGGATTAATTGTAATTTTGCCGTCAAGTGTATTACAAAAGTATTTTTTCCCCGTTTAGTGTTTATGAACCAGTTATTGGTGTTGAGAGGATTTGCACAATTTTTAATTAAACATTTTTTTTCTAAACGATTACTCGATTATTAACTCATTCACTCCCAGCCATTTTCACTGAAGCAACCCCCTTCGCTCCCTCCCGGCTGTTTTACTGGATTCTGACTGATTTTGCAAGGCCCACAGAATATTGTGTTCTACTGCTATAAAAACATGGAACATACCAAAATAAAGATTAGAGTCTCTTCTTTTATCAGGAAAAAAAGGTACATTTGTATGTGTTTCCATTTTGCAGCAATTAGCATTAGAATATAGCTAAGTTTCATCATTATTCACAAACTTGTTGAAAACACTGGGGAAAAGAGCTTGTTGCAATATGGCCCTGGTTGATCTCGTATACGCTGCTGCCACCGTGTTTTGTAATAACTACCATTGCTTTAAGCGACCTCTTCAGGTCAGAGGCCAGATCAAAGCCTTCTGTATACTCTAGCATAAAGAAAACAGAAATATGTTTTTGGGACCATGGCAATATTTAAAATAGAACGTTTTTATACGTTTTTGGGATCTCTACTTTGAACAATGTAATAAGTGTCCTAAGGACAATATAGCTTAAAAAAAATCTGTGGCCTAGTGGCGTTCCCTAGTTTCCACGAAGCGCTGAGGAACTTCAGAGACCTCAGGATCTTGGGGGGGGGGGGGGATAGGGGACAATCTGCTGAAAGCTTTATTCAAACAGGCGTGAACTTGCTTTTAGACAATTTCCTAAATAATCGAAACATACACAGCACTACAATCGAGGGGTGGATTAGGCGTTGGCCCGCAAACTGGATGTGCACGTGAGGAAACGCGAGTTCCCGGGGATGTTATTCTAACAAGGAGAGGGCAGCTGTCACAATACAGCAGGCAACAAGAGCGGAAAAATCCTATAGACAAACAAAATAGATCAAACCATCACTTACTAACTTTAGAAGTGACACAGATCAATAGGCAACAACTCCTTCGTAAAGCCCATCGATTGGGACGCTCGCGTGATAGGGGAGTAATTCTTGCAACTCTTGCAGCTACGGCACAAAATGTATGCCGGGCTTATCTCTTACTACGTCCACAACACGAGGCTGACAAAGCTGACCTTATATCAGCGAAGGGGTCTCGCACAAGCCCCAAAGAAAACACAGCGGCAGTTTGACGCTGGTGTGCAACTCCTGGAATGAGCAGCTGTTTTTTTTTTTTTTCACCCCCTTTCTCTGCTGACTGGTCAAAAATAACTCATCTCACTGTTGTTGATCAGCCTGCAGAGGTTGCAAAAGTACTCACGTGCTGTACTTAGGTAGAAGTTATTGTGTGTAAGAAAGATGCTTGTAAATGTAGACGTGCTGAGGTTTTTTTATTTTATTTTTTTTTTGGTGGACTTGTCATCTGTAGAAGTGGAATTAAGTTGCAAGCCTAATTTGACAAAAGTACAGAATAAAAGAAAATAAATACTCAAGTAGAAATACCTGTAAAAACTATTTAAGTACAGTAGTATTTGCTGTTCTTGTAAAACCCCCACACGAACAGGCCCGTGATCATTTACTGTTATTCTCTGTCAACAGCATGACTCATGCATCCACCAAACTGGCCATCTAAATGTGAACAGCCATAAAAAAAAAATAATTAAAAAAATCTGGCTGTGTTTTATCATAACTGTAAGCAAAGGAGTCCGTCTTTATGTAACAGAAAACATTCCTGGGAGTGCTGATCCAGAATGAGGTGCACCGGCTTAGACCGCAGACCACAACAGACACTGATAAAGTCTGATGTAACACATCAGGGCAGATTAGAAGCCGCCATGTTTACGACTACCCTCTTCTCCTTATGTGTGTCACCTTCACCTGGATGACCGCATTAGTAACCGTATAAGAGTCGATATGAAAGCAGCAATTTACAGTTACACAACCACAAGAATAAACATTGTTTAACAAGAAAATTAAATTTGACTTCCCAACACCAGGCCACCATAAGGAAACGGATGGCAGCCAAACTGTGGAGTTTCAGGCATCAGGAATCTCTACCTTGGTTTTCGATTCATTTTCGCATCAAAATTTTATCCCAGTTTTCGTACATCTGCTCGTTTTTTGT
The DNA here is from genome assembly GCF_051991255.1 of Vanacampus margaritifer. Classification (NCBI taxonomy): domain Eukaryota; kingdom Metazoa; phylum Chordata; class Actinopteri; order Syngnathiformes; family Syngnathidae; genus Vanacampus; species Vanacampus margaritifer. The sequence continues at coordinate 11,706,383 of NC_135450.1, forward strand.
ATGAAACAATTCTCGTAAGTTGTGTGAAAACGATGAACAGGTTGCAACCTTTTGTTAGCGACACAAGACAATAGGAACGCTTAATCAACATTGGTGTGTTACATCCTGACAAAAGTTAGACCTTCAAAATAAAAGCATGCCAGTATAATAACAGTTTCACCACATTTTCTTTGGACGCATTGTGGTTTATTTAGCAGTCGCGCTCCATAAATAAGCTAACATAGCTTGGGGGTGACTACTAACTAAGCCAAAATGGAGCCAAAGAAAACTCTTATCTCGTGGGCAGTATTTTATTTTGAAATGGCTTGGTCAGAACCAACAAAAAGCCAAAAACGGGTCACAATAACGCCTAGGGGTTAAACTGGCGTGCCTTTATTTTGAAGGGCTGACTTTTGACAGGATGTTAAGCCAATGTTGCCCCGAGTGTTTCGGAGCAGACATTGAGTTGAGTTAATAAAAGCATGCCATAAAACGAACTGTTTTTACACAGTTCAACAGAAAATTCTGAATGCCAGCAAATTAATAAGGGAAGCAAGAAAGACAACAAAATTTAAGAAAAAATGTAGCTTAATATGAACTTGGCTCCCTTTTTCCCCCCCTCTCTTTTTGTTAATATTTTTGGTGTCTGGAACAGTATAATTCAATTTACATTATTTGCTATGGGAAATATTGCTTTGGTTTTCATACAACTCGGTAACTGCTCCGAATCTGTTCTGTGGCACTTGTAAAGGATTTCATGACCAAACCAAGTGCTTGATCAAATTTGGAGAAGGGATTTTAGAGCCCCTATTTTTTTTGGTTTTAAATTTGTGGTGGAAGAGAAAGTGATATGGCCTAATCGCTGCCGTCAGTGTCTGATTCCTTCATTAAAAGGTAATAAGCTCCAGTGCTGAATGAATAGCAGGACAAACGTTCAGATAGGACCTCAATGGAGAGTGACGTCATGCGCCGGCCGGCCCGTTAATGTTTAATTGTTTATGAAATGCGATTAGGCGGAAACCCGATCGCCTCAACCTCTGTCCTCTTCGCCCGTTATCACCGACTCATCATTTCCATTGATGGCGGAGGCGCTATCAATCAAATGTCAAATATTTTGAATTCTAACACGTCACCCTTATCCTGAATGAAGCCACATTTGTTGTCAAAGCCTCGATGTTGCTCTCGCCCACATGCACGCATGTTTGCAGGTAATAGCGGCTCTGCTCAGCATGTTACTGATGACAGTGCGGGGGATGCGGAAAATACGGGCCGGTGCTCCATACTGGTAGCGCACGATCCATTTTTAGTACTCAGTTTGTCCAACAACTATTCGTCCTGACTAAGCCATATTGTACTGAGCAGCCAAGACAGAGACGGTTTGCAAGCTAGCCGCTAGCACGCTAGCGTCGACATACCTCTGTATAACCATAAATATTGTGACACGGACACTGACTTTATGACTCAAGTATGATGAGACATTTTTTCCTTCTTCGCCGGTGACGCCCTTAAGCAGTCGGGACGGCGTCCAAAGCGAAAGCCGCGGAAAAGCCACCAAGCAGCTGACTGGATAGTTGTGTGCACGACATGCAGAAATCATACACGGGGGTGCAGACTGTGCCGCAATCTGGGAGCGAGCGTCTGGCGACTTCCTCAAAAACGAAAACAAAAGCGCATGACTTGAGATCACATGAGTGTGGACAAATGTAGAAAATGCTGAGACACAAGAACGGAAATATGTGAGTCACTCGCATGGCTCACGTGTAAAATAAAACAATTGGTTTGGAATACAGTCAAGTCCCCGTTATATTGGGGATACATTTGAACATACTAAAACACATTTATTAAAGAGATACTTGATTCATTGAGCCATTTTCAGCAGCAAAAAAGTTCATATTTTGTCCAGTTTTCTCAGTTTACTGAGCAAACCTAGAAAACAGGTGAGCCATGATTGGTCGTTACCTGCTTCCTCAGCACAGGTGATGTCATCTTCAGTTGGCAGCAAGCGGAATTTTTTTTTTTTTTAATTTTAAGTTATCAAATTCATTCTGGACAAAAGATTACTGCTGACAATGGCTCAATAAGTCAAGTATTCTTTTAAACAAATTATTTAATGTATTTGACCACTAATTACTGAATTTTTTTTTTAGAAACAGCGTATATTTAAGTAAGAGTTTAAATAATACACAGAAGAAGAAAAAAATAGGAAAAAATAAATAAATAATAATACACAGGGGTCCTAGCTCGGGGCTGCTTGAATATGAAGAAAATATTAATCACGCTTAATTTGGTAATAACTGAAATCCTGATTAGGACGATCATTTGTTTTTTGGTACAAAACGAGAAAATGTTTACATGTAAAAAAAAATATTAAAAGACAAATACATTTATTTGAAAGACTATAATTATGCAAGTTTATTTTGGAGCAAACAAGATTTATTAAATCATTTATTTATAAAATAAAATAAAAAGTTGCAAATATTTATATATCTAAATATTTTAACAACTCAAAGTTTGTTTTAATAATCTTTTTTTTTTTTTTTTTTTAAATGATTATGCCAATTTAGTAATTGTGGAGCGTAATAATTGAAATTGTAATTCAATTTCAATTAATTGCACAGCCCTAGTCCTCGGCACTGCTTTTCTTTTCATTTCAGTGAATGTAATGCAGTTTATTTATAAACTGTCTGTCTTGACCTTTTAAAAACTCCCAGTGGACCTCATAACCCAGGCAGCAGAGTGTGAGCCGTGTGTCATGTGTTGAGTGTGTGTGTGTGTGTGTGTGTGTCCAGTGTTAATGCCACAGGTAGTGTCAGACATATTTGCACTGTGGTTAATCTGTTACAAAACCAGTGAGACCAAGAAAAGGACAAAGCGACAGCTGAGCGCCCCTTTTTTTTTTTTTCACTCCCAGTGGACTACTTTTTTTTCTTTTTCTTTTTCCAAACATTGAGTTGTAATGTACACATCCCGCACGAGGCGGGGATGAGAAACCTCGATGTTACGTACGTAGAGAACGGAATGTTTTTTTTTAGCGGAGGTAACAGCGACGCTCGAAGTACATCTGTCGTGCTTCTGTTACAGAACACCGCCGCACCAACAAACAAGCGGCATTACAGCGCCTGTTGCAGAGTAAACAAGCAAGAGCAATGAGGTCATCCTTTCACATTTATACCAGTCGCGTCGTTTGGTAGGATTTTGTATCAAAAAAACGTCATTTGTAGAAAAACTTAACCCGTGGGCAGTATTTTATCTCTTTGACTGCCAGACGTTTTCAGAAAAGGGATGCCGTGGGTGCCAGCCGATTTAAGCATTTTGACTGATCTTTCAAGGTCCACAGAAAATTATGTGTTTGGACTATGGAAACACACATACTACCAAATGAAAGATTGGACTCTCATCTTTCATCAGAAAAAAAAAGTTTGTTTCTACCTTATTCCGTTTTTCAGTAATCAACAATAGAAAATGGTTAGTTTCACCTCTGTTTTGAAACAAACGTCTTTTAACGTCTTTGGCACTCCTCCCTAGGATTTTACTAAACGTTATTTAACGTTTTTGGCAGTCAAAGAAATGGCTTGAAATGGCTTGGTCAGAACCAACAAAAAGCCAAAAAATGGTCACAATAACGCCTAGGGGTTGTTAATGAATACATTTAGTGGAAAGTGGGCCTAACAATTTTACAACATCGGTATGAAGAGCATTTGCAAGGCAAACTAGAGCGCAAGTGAACCATATTTGGTAACCTGAAATTTGCATCCAAACTACACTTTGAAGCAAATTTCTTTTCACTTTTGAGGCGACTAGTATTAAAGCGAACCTTGCATGACTCATGTGTATGAACACATTGTATTAACAGAATGAGGAAGTTGGCTGGCAACTAATGTCACGGCTGGATAAAAAGACGAGCGGATCTGACACACGATTTAAGCAATCTCAGCTGAATTGTCACTGAGTCAGTGTCCTTCGGAAGTAATGCGCAGATTCATCTTTAAATGAGGACGATAATACATATATAAGGAGTTGAATGTCTCTAAAGTCACGCAAATTGTGTGGCTCAGAAGAAATGTATGCCTCAAAATCATTTGGCGTCAGCTCTCGGATGAACTCCGTGAATTTGTTTCGTATTTTTGTTGGCTTTTTGTGATGCCACAACAGAAGGACACAAAGCAGTGGCAAAAAGGGGAATATTATGATGATACACTTAAAAAGTGCAAAACAGGAAGTGAGTAAATTCTTTACAAATGTTGTCACTCATATGAACAGTAAAGCAACGCATTAAATGAGCACTGTATTTTAAATGTATTCTATTTTTTCTTTTGCGGTTAACTTCATTTTTACACTTGTATGACAAATAGGTAATAAAGGATGCATAAAGTAACTATTTAGAATTCAAATTTGGTCTTAGCTTTAGCCCCCAGGTGCTAACTAGCTAGCTCCATTGGTGCTCGTTTATCTGCTAGGGAGCTAGCTAGCTAGCATCCAGGGCTAAAGCCAAACTGTGGCAGGGTTTTTACTTTCAGGACCTGGATTTGCCACCTCTGGGTCTTAGTGAACTTTGCTTAACTTTATTTTTATACTTAAAAGAGGTTTAAAAAAACAAACAAAAAAAAAAACGTTTTTTTGTTAATGGTTTACTTATTTATTTTTTACCTTGTATAGAAGTTAAAGAGTGAGTAATTTTACTTTAGTTTTGTTTCATTACTTTTTTTTTTTAATGTTACTTCAAATATTGCTTGTACAGTTACTAAAGGTTTTATCACGTTTATAATTTGACCCTGAAACAGTTGAACATAAATCATTATAAATAATAATGATGCAGCTACAAGATTTGCCATATTTTTGAAAGAAATAGACAAGCTAAAATGGCGGCCAACGTAAACGCGGCATCCCCTTGGCTGGTGATTATGTCACAGCAAACGGGCGCGGGAGGTTAAAGAGGGCACGGGTGGCGAATGAAAAGACAGCGGGTGGAAAGAGTAATGAGAGAAGAGTGATAAAAGGTGGGAGGATGGCGAGCGAGGATTATTTGAGCAGTGCGCACGGGGGGAAAGCGCCTGCCGCCTTATCATGGATAAGTAAACAGCCCGCGCCGCCTCGAGTGACATCATTGTCCCACAGAATCAATAACCAGCCACTTCCTGCGCAGCGGGAAAAATCAATGACTCTGTACACTAGATTACCTTTTTGGGCCCACTCACCTGAGAGGATGCACACACACTGTGCACACAAGTAATACAAAGCACATTGGCGAAAAAGAAACAAACCCACAGTGAAGTATTGGAGCGGTTCCGGTGCAGAGTCAGCTCGTTACGGGATTAGTGCTTGGTGGGGCCCACTCGTTTAAGTGGGAAGGGGGATAATGCTGATTTACTAAATCAGATTCTGATCGGTTTCCCACAAAACGGGTAAACAAAACAGTGCGGCTCTGCACCAGTACCATAACTCAACCGTGTTAAGCAGTGGCGAGAAGTAATGAAGTGTGAATATGTCATTACTGTAGATTTTTTTCTTTCTGTTTTCTGATGACTTTTTTTTAAGTGTACAGCCAACAAATACCTGTACTTACTCCTTTTGTCAAAATAGGCTAGCTACTTGGGAGTATTTCAACTTCTGCGGATGATGACACTTGACCACCAGGGGGCAGTATAGCAGTCACACAGACACGAACGAAAAAGACGAAAAAACTGTTTCACAACTAATGTGACTCGGTCAGCTGCTGTAATATTAGCCGTTTTTCCAAAGAGCATAAAGAATGTATGGCTGTGAGTATTGCGATATTGTCTTCCTATGTGTTGCGAATATCAATGCTAAGTGTTAGCCTGTCAATGTACCATTATTGCACATCAAGGGTGTTTTCCCATTATGAGTAAGCATTAAGCTAGCGGTTTGTTTTAAATACACAATGCGTACTTGTGTAATAATTTTGCTTTTGGTTAGTCGGTTCACATTAGCAAAGATAGGGGAACATGTTTTGATAGTACGCTAGGTTTTTTTCCCGGCCCAATACGAGCCATAATGATTTTCTCTTATCCTTAACAAAATATATTATTACTACAAATAATTAACAGTATAAATTTTCCTTTTAGCTTTAATTTTTTGTCTGAAATTAATACTTACTTTTACCCAAGCAGTTAAACCAGTACTTTTACTTTTACTAGGCTTTTTTGACACAAGATGTGATTTGCATAAAAAAGTCACCATGAATAAATTTCATTGTTAGACATTAAAAGTGAGGGGAAAGGAGCCATTAAAAGAAGGGGGGGGGGTTGAATTGAATTGTCTTAATAGGAGCATGTGATGCGAGGTAACGTGTCCTGTGCTTGGCAACAACACAAAACGAAGTCAATTCTGGATCTGAAACCATGTGAGGCTTCACTCCGCCAGAGACCGACAATGAAGCCTTTCTCCATAAAACACACAAACAAACAAGCAAACGAAAAACAAATGCATGCTATCGTTGTAAAAATTCAATGCATTTTGGAGATCAAGCATTAATTCAGGGCCGCACTGAAGCCTTTTTTTTTTTTTTTTGTATTGAAAAAGTACATCTTGTTGGCTTTTTTGTTACTTCACCTATTTCAAAAGGATGTACGCTTGCGGTGCCACAAAAAGTCAAATTCAACATTTCAAGCCTAAAAAAATGTCATTTTTAAAACATCTGACTTTTTTTTATGTTTACACTATTAGAGCAGCATTATTTTTGATATCCAATAGTACACACATCAAACTATAGAGCAGAAAGGATATTTCAAGGCTAAAATGAAATTATTAGTGTTATCCAAGAGAATAATCACGTCTTTATTTTCACAGCTGAAACAAAATAAGTTTAGCGGTTGAATGTTGTTTTCAGAGACAAATAGGGACAGGTGGTGTAATAAAAAACTTGCTGGCTGAAATCTTAACAGCGTCATCTGTCTCCCTCTCTCTCTCTCCTAGAGTCATTTAAGAGTCCCTATCTGTCATGCCCATAACTTGCAATCACTCACTTGCAAATAAGTGGATTTAGGGGAAGCTTCCTGTATTTTCCATACATTGATTTTTTCTATGTGTTCAAATACAATGAACTCTATACTCCGAAAGGGGATTCACTATATATTATTATAAAAGGGTTACTGCAGAACTTGACCATTCTTCCACTTTTGCTTCTTACTGATGAGTCTGCCTACACAAAAAAAAAAAAAAGTGTCATGCAAGCACTTTTAAAGTGCCTGGAGAGGAAAACCAAAATGTTCTCTAGCACCAAAACAGGTCTTTGGCCTTTTACCTTCACTAACTCACTGATCCTGTGCGAAACGCTCCACGGCGAGGGGGTGCGTTCTCTACGGGACTCCCACAGGAAGACTTCAGACAATACTCGATTCTCCTGGAGGTACGTGCGGCTTCACAGACAAACGTACACAAAGGGAGCGTACTTCAATGTGCACAGGAAGAAAGGCAAGTGCACAATTCCTCATGCACTTTGAAAAATATTAACAAAGAACACCTCAGACACACGCAGCCAGTCTCGGGCAGACAATGGACAGTGGAACCGTGCCATAAAGGAAGGCTGTTGTCCAGTCACTGGGCAACTGGGGCAGCAGATGGTCATCTTCCCTTCCACTAATATCAGCTGGGGGGGGGGCGAGTCATCTCCATCTCCTTCGAGGACACCTTTCGCCAAATACGCGGCAATGACTCAGCCATAACCCATAAAGCAAGCGAGCTAGTCGCCGATTCGCACGGTTACGGAGCAGGAATGGAACGCGGGCGAGACTCCAGCAGTGGTCAAAAACCAAAACGCCACAATGCCAAACACAGCCGGACAGAGTAAACACAGCAAAAACATGCATGCCACAGGCAGCTTTAGGGCTAGAATTGGGAGGAAAAAGTGGAGGAAAGGTCGGTTTCATATCCTGTTGACCGGCTGATGCCTCTCAGTGTGAATGTTTTGAATAAAGAACATTTAACAGCGAGGGGGATATGCTAGAGGAGAGGCCTACTGTGTTTTGGCACGTAAGCCCAAAAATGATATGATAATAAATATTAAATAAATAAAGGAGCAATAAACAAACAAGAGCCGAGCTTAGAAGTGAATATAGTAGAGAGAAAAAAATCGGTAGAAAAATAACCTATTTTTGAAAATGTTTTGTTTTTCTTTAATGGAACAGAAACAAATGTTGGAAAACCTGTGCACATCTGCCTTACAGTTCTAGGAGGTCCGGGGTTCAAATCCCAGCTCTGGACTTCCTTTGTGGAGTGTGCATGCTCTCTTCGTGTTAGGGGGTAATTTTTTTCTGGCAGTGGAAAAACAGTCAAAGGCCAGAGCCAAGATTTAAACCAAGACCTTTCGAATGTGCGGCCTGGAAGTAGACACTCGTAAAAAAAATAATAATAATAATAAATAAATAAAACATGATTTACCATAGACATTAAATCTGAATTGGATACTTGGACCTGCAGGGTAGACCAACGTAAATTGGATTAAAAAAACTGCTGTCCATGATCACGGAGCCGATTGGCCGCGGCAGGCCAGGAAGAGGGGATGAGCTGTTATGCAAAAAAGATGTAAAGTGCAAAAAAGAACTTTGAATGAATGGATCCACTGTGTATGGGGGGGGGGGGGGGGGGGGCTCCACCAAGGCATGTTTGTGAGAATGACATCAGTAGATTTTTGTCAATGGGACAGCAGAGGTTGACGTGGTGATTGACGGCACGCCTGAGGCGCCAGCTGACGTACGAGGCGGGTCGGGAGGGGGGGGAGGCGAGCATCTCGGGTTCTGCCCGCCTGTGCAAAATTGTTAAAAAGGTGACAAATAACAGATAGCGTGACTTTGAAATGGCGTGGTGCGAGCGCACAGTAATTAGCAACACAAATGTTACCTTGTCACATATGGCGGCGAAGCACCTGTGGCAAACGTACAAGCTCCTTTTCCTTTCCAACAGTATTTCTAAGAACGTGCGGCTGGATTCCTAAAAAGCTCGGGGCGAGCCCGCCTCGACGCGCTAAACTATTTCACCAGACATGAAAAACAATATCAAGAGCCAAATCCTTGCGCAGAAAAAAAAAAAAAAAAAAAAAAAACCCTGCTGTTGTCTATAGAAAGTCTGAGGAAATACTGCAGGCCACATCCCATTTTTAGTTTCCCCTCCCACTGTCGGTTAACCCCCCCTTTTTTTTTTTCATTCTCCCCAAAAGAGTCGCTTTGCACAAACACAGCTCTGAATAACATCTTCAGATGGGAGGGAGGGGGTAACCTATATAGTTCGCCATGTTTTTTCTCCCTATGGGCTTGATAAATAGCAGGCCCCCTCAAAGCAACAGATGCTCCGGCTCCAACTGCAGTCAGCTGGGTGAAAAAGAAAGTCTGCATATAGACATACAGTTCCCCCCCCCCCCCCCACCCCTCCACACGCCTTCTTCTATATGGCTACCCAGCCCCCCACACTCCTCCTTTCCACAGCCACAAGCTCTTGTTTATGAAGCCTATTCTGGAGGTACAGCACAAGAGTGACTTTTTTTTTTTTTTTCTTTACAGCTGAATAAGGCCGCGCCTCCTTGTGGTTTCCTGCTCATGTCGGAGGCTTTGCCATTATCATATCGTTTCGATAAATAGGAAATAGGAATGAATGGCTTCTGACAGATGTCTTTCTTTGGCGGGGTTTGAGGAAGTTGTTGATGTGAGATGTTAGGGTATGGTCATATGTTATTTGACATACTTTGGACTCCAAAAATTATGTTGTATATATATGTATAAAAAAAAAAAAAGTAGTTCCCAGTCTGGTCCCGGTCCGTGGAACATCATGCAGTAACTGGAAAATAAAATCCTGATCCATCAAAATCTGAATGAAGTTTTATTTTGAAAATCAGGTGCATCCAAGACAAAACACTCATCTTGAGGCAATGAAGCCTTAAACTGCCTAAAGTCACGGAATACCTTTGTGAAGTGGTCATTTCAGTTGGTGACGGCGACCAAAACAAAATGACAAGAGTAGACTGGACCATAAGTACACTTCAAGTGTCATTGTCTCCCGTTAACCCCAAGATGGGACCAGCTAATGGAAACAAGCGCGCAGATCCCACTAAGGACAAGAACTACATTCAACGTAATGTAATCAATGGTGAGCTATAATAATGTGTTTTTATTAGCGTCTATGCCGTTCCATGATTTACGTAAAATTGGTTCTTTGGCGCAAAAAAAAAAAAGTTGGTGACTGCTGATGTTAACATCCAAAACCACGAGTTTAGGAGTAAACTTTGACATTTACTACATTTTGATGGATATTAGTGGGTTTTTTTTTGTGTTTTTTTAAATATATACACACCGGTATATAAATTGAAGTGCATCATCTGTGGCCTAAATTAAGCAGATATCTCTGTGCTTTCAGCATTAAAGTGCATTTAAGTGGCTCTCAAGAGGAGTGGACTCTGATAGAGCACAGGTTCGCCCCCCCCACCCCCCACCCCTACCCCTTTCCAGTGGTTGCTACAGAAACGATGTACACACATTAAAAACAGCCCCATGAGCTCAGACAAGCCAGAAAATGATCCAGGTGAAAAAGATACAGTGACACTAACCAGAATGTGTTGGCCTTTCCTCTCAGCCTAATACAATCTGCAACTCAGATTTATCGTTAAAGTGACTCCAGACAAGGCTACCGTTGCCATAAGAGACCCCCATTGAGTGTGTTGAGAAAATTCATTGCAGCAGGGCCCAAAAAAAAAAAAAAAGAGTCATTTGTAAACATCTGAACAAGATTGCAACATCAAACAGCTACTAATAGCAACGGACAGCTGTGGAAGGTCAAGAAATTGTTTTTTTTTTTCATTTCATTCCAGTGAGCAACAAGCATTCTATCCCGATTACCCAACATCAAAATAATCTTTCGTTGAAGCTAATCAAGTTGGAAAGGGGTCAAAACAACAACAGAAAAAAAAATAAAAAATGCAGTGAGATGTTGCAAGAAAATTGATATTTCATCAGTGTTGCTATCGAGCGCAACATTGATGGTCATGTGACCTCTTGGCAGGTATCGCTGACGTGAGGCAAAGTAATCTCGAGGAAAGAGGGGAAGTAGAAGCACAGATAGCGAAAAATCAAAGCGCACCAGACGGCTGATTGGCACCGCACTTTTTCCTCAAGCGCAGACGTCACCGTGTGGGAAAGTTACACGATGCCCCGTTTATGTTATCGCGCCCTTAGCCTTCGGAGGCGGCGGATGGAGCGAGGATCACAACACGCGCCGAAATTCATCCAAAGCGCCCTCGTCCACACCTGCGTCCGTGTGCGCGAGCGGCGCTGATCGCCGACGCGTACGGGCGAACAAAAGAAAAGATTTAACTGAGCTGGAAGAACCCAAGGAAGCCTAGATTGTGGTCGGGAAGTCAACGGAACACACCCCTGGATCTGAACAGGAAGCAGACAGGAAAAGTGGACGGACAGGACGCGCGCACACTCAATCTCAACACTGTGGACTTGGACGAGTGCCAGTGACATACTGCATACTCATAGCGTAGCCGTTCATTTGGCCTTTTACACCTCACGCAAGAATATATCTTACAAAGTTTCAGATTATACAGTGAACGGGGCTCGCCCTGCCTAGAACTCGAGTGGGATTCATAGCTGTTCTTCGCAGAAGATAAAGAATACAGTATACGGCTGTGAGCACTGTTTAAAAAAAAAGAAGGACAAAAAGCCACAAGTAGATTTAATATACAGAATTTAAAAGCGGTAACCCGCGGCCTGTACGCACACGCCCGATGCATTTTCTGTATGCTTTGCAAACAATTGCGACAGCGTGTTGACAGCGAAGACGGCCAAATTTAACTTTTGAGTCAACATTACGTAAATGGCAGCGGCATATAACTGCGAGGTGAGTTTGTGAGAGGGATGATTGAGAGATTAATAGTTGAGGACTGATGAACAAGGGGTCAAGTCTTGACAAGACGATTAAGGTCCGAGCCAGAGTAGAAGAAGGCCTGTTGGGCTCAAGGCATGATGCAGGCATGTTAATAAGTATGTTGCCATAGCTACGTCCAATATTCTCTTTGTCCTTTCGATTCAGTGTCAACAGAACATAACGTACACTCAGGACAGTCTGTTCTGTGTGTTTTCACATCGCCATCACCTAGCATCCGTGCACGTAATAGTCACGAGGGATGCGATATTACAAACTGGTGATATTGCATACAGTCAGGATTAAAGATATTGAGCTTTCAACAAAAAGCTCCTGCTGGCTCTAAAGACTACCACCATGGATTTGAAATGAAAGATGTGCCCTAACTGCAGATTTTCATCTTTAATTTGGAAATCAAATCATGTGAACAATGTCGAAATTAACTCATTCACTGCCATTGACGGCTATAGACGTCTAAAATTCCTTTTAACTAGTTAGTTTAACATTTTTTTTTCCACTTTTGTTAACAAGAGTGTGAAAACCTAGAAAACATTTTTTTGGGTACATTTACGACAGGTATAAAATTTGTGATTAATCGTGAGTTAACTAGTGAAGTCATGCGATTAATTACGATTTAAAAAAATTAATCACCTGACACCCCTAATGTTTAATAATCTTTTCTTTTCTTTTTTAAATAAATACAATTGTAAAAAAAATTTTTTTCCAATTTTTAACTCATTCACTGCCATTGACGGCTTTAGACGTCAAAAATTCATTTGAACTATTTCTGTTAGTTTAACATTTTTTACATTTTTTTCCCCACTTTTAACAAGAGTATAAAAAACTTTAAATTAAATTTAGAACAGATATAACATTTTTGATTAATCGTGAGTTAACTATTGAAGTAATGTGATTAATTACAATTTTGACGAACTAATTTCTAATAATCTTTTCTTTTCTTTTTTTAAATAATCTTTTTTTCAAAAAAACAATTTTTAATAATCTTTTCATTTTTAAAATAATATTTTTTCAATAAAAGAAAACATTATTAAAATTAGGGCGTCAAAATGTTTTATTGTAATCATTCGCATGACTTCAATAGTTCGCTCATTAATCACAAATTTTATACCTGGTCTAAATGTACAATATATATTTTTTCTTACTCTTGTTAACAAAAGTGGGGGGGGGGTGAAATCTTAAACTAATAGAAATAGTTCAAATGAATTTTGGACGTCTATAGCCGTCAATGGCAGTGAATGAGTTAATAATCTTTTTTGTTAAAAAAAGAAAAGATTATAAAAAAATTGTGGTGTCAGGCGATTACCATTTTTAATCGTAATTAATCGCATGACTTCACTAGTTAACTCACGATTAATCACAAATTTTAGATCTGTTCTAATACAATAAAAAAAAATTCTAGGTTTTCCTACTCTTGTTAACAAAAGTGGGGAAAATGTTAAACTAATAGAAATAGTTCACATGAATTTTTGACGTCTATAGCCGTCAATGGCAGTGAATGAGTTCATCAAAATAAAAACTGTCATTTTTTTAATACTTGAACACTTGAAAGCTAGTTGGAAAAGCTCGGTCACATGTTTTATTGATTTACATTTTACGTTACAGCGGGGTGACGACGGTGCTGCCGCAAGAGGTAGTTTGCACAGTGGCGTTCAAGAACAAGAAGGCATGCTCAGTTTCACTTTAACGCTAAAGAAAATGAGACGCTACTTCTATCACACCCACAGATATCTGTATTCATAACAGACCTAAGAGCACATGAAAGAGGCAATGGTGTGTATAGCTTGTGCAGAGAGAGGCCTTGTCTACAGCAGCTGCAAGGGCGAAGCCGCCAAAAAACAACCCCTCCCACTCAAACGGCAATCGCTCGGTGTTTCATTGTGTCCTATCAGCCAATGTGCTTTTCTTCCCTCTCCCTTTTAATTCCCAGCGCTACCTTGAATCTGTCATGTCAGCAACATCCTGTCACAAATGGCATTCACACTTTCTTCAAGCCTCGTGCCTGTGGACTGCTAAGCATGTGAGGCGAGATGGATTCACACATTTCATGGCTTAACCTTGACAAAATGGTGGTGGAAATATACAGCACCCTTTGTGATGATTAAAATGAGATTATGAAAATTGTATTTTATTTATTTATTTTAACTCTTTGACTGCCAAAAACGTTAAATAACGTTTAGTAAAATCCTATGGAGGAGTGCCAAAGACGTTAAAAGACGTTTGTTTCAAAACAGAGGTGAAACTAACCATTTTCTGTTGTTGATTACTGAAAAACGGAATAAGGTAGAAACAAACTTTTTTTTTCTGATGAAAGATGAGAGTCCAATCTTTCATTAGTAGTATGTGTGTTTCTATAGTCCAAACACATAATTTTCTGGGGATCTTGAAAGATCAGTCAAAATGCTTAAATCGGCTGGCACCCACGGCATCCCTTTTCTGAAAACGTCTGGCAGTCAAAGAGTTAAATACTACAATTTTGTTGCCTATTTATGCAAAGACAGAAATATGACTTTTTTTTTTAATACTACAATTTTGTTGCCTATTTATGCAAAGACAGAAATATGATTTTTTTTTTTGTTTTGTTTTTGTTATAAACAACACCCACTCATTTAGGTGGACCCACCCTAGAAAACGTCCTCATCTGTCCAGTTTTCCTCGTTTTTCCAGGACAGTCAGCCGGCTTCCCACTGTGCTGTTTTCAATGTCATTGTTTGAGATGTTTCACATGTACTCGAGCTTGTGCATTGCGATGACAAAACAGGACACGGAGTCCGCGCAAAATGTCTCACAAGAGTGGCGAGAGAACAAAAATACTCCCCACCGTGGGTTACATAATGCAGAGGTGGTCAAGGGATGTGCAATGGGGGGGGGGTTAAATCACAAGATCCTCAATAATTTAACCCTGAGAAAACTGTTAAAGCTAGCAAAATCTTTACTCATGACTGATTCCTGAACTTTTGATTATGTACTGCACAGAAGAATGGCGAGTTCTGGCATAATAAAAATGGACGCAAGCTAAAGTGTGTTCCTTTTAGTACTGAAAATTTTCATCCGACTTTCTTCCAAATTTCCACCCACTTTCGTCTATAGTGATTAACTTTTTTGTTATAATCAGCACTTGTATGACAGTTGCCCAATGACTTAGGGGTTAGGGGTGAATGCCCCCACAACTCATCTCAGACAAACTAAGTGGGTGGTAGGACATATTTGGCTGGATTTTCACACAGCTACCCTGCACGTGTACATCCATCAGTAGAAGCCATTCGGGGCGGGGTGAGAGGGGAAAAATTTGCTTGCCTTCCTGCACACCCACCAACCTGCCCGAGGATTAGTTGCCAGTCACCCCACATGGCCCATACTCTCTCTCTCTCTCTTTTATCTGACTCTGACCGCTACAGGTCTGCCGCCTCAGCGTTTGGGCCGATCGGACAGGAAAGCCCTCTGCCAGCTGCCGACAATAACAAGTCCGCCTTCGTCATTGTCGACGGAGAGAGGGTGTGTTGCTTTTCGTTCGGCCATGTGAGAAGAAAGGGGGGGGGGGGGGGGGACACTGGATCTGTGCGGTAAAGAGATCATGTGGACATGCCGGTATCAAAGTATGAAATCATCTGATTCTAACAGCTAGGGGAGAGAGCATCCCCCTTTTTTTTTTTTTTTTTTACAGTACTTACTTTAATGCCCTTGATTATTACAGCACTTTTTGTAATGTTGACAGTTTTTGGCAACACGCTCACCTGTTACTTTGTCACCCCGGGAAAGCATGTATTTCCATAATGGAGTGCGACAATAACACAGTTAATTTGTTGTTTATTTACGTCTTATCTTCGCCCACCAACACATCACAAGGGTTCATGTCTCCGCTACTTCCTTGTCCTCTTATAGTCTACCTTCCACACCACGTCTGTTATGTGTCTTTTGTGTGGCAAGACCGCCGCCACTTAGCCCACAATAACAAACTAGTTTGAACCAGTGGGGCTGCAGCCCAACGACCCCCCCTCCAACACGCTACACACAGACGCATGCATACATCCAAGTGATTCCTCACACGTCGCTATGGCTTTTCCCCTTTTTTTATTTTTTTAAATTTTTTTCTGGAGAGCTCAGTATTGTTCATTCGGTAATTTTACCGATTTGACATGTCATCATCATTGCTCTTTTTTTTTCTTTTTTTTTTTTTGGTATGTGGGTGAGAATGTGTATGTGCACGCGTATTCATTAGTTCACCTAAAACCTATTAAAAAAAAAATCCCACACCGTTCACTTAAACCGAACATTTCCAGCCAGAGTCGTGAGGCCGTCAGGAGACCCGAGGAAGGACCAAAGGAAAGAAAGGATGGCTTTTTTCCCCATTGCAATTTGTTGCACATTCACACACATATGGGAGCAATTTGGCAAGACGGCTCCACACTTTGCACGGTTGAATGTCTCGCGATTAATCTTGTATAATTTGTACGACTCTAGTTTGCGTCAACTCTTTTGGCACCTGTAACTTATACAACACGTATCCATTAATGTCTTACAGCCTGCTTCAAAAACAAAAGGCAAATATTTTATGTATAGGTTAACTCCCCGCAGGGACTACCGATGCTAGCGTAAAAGTCCCAACGTTGACACACATTGAGTTGTGGGACGAGTTCAAATAACATGGCCGCGTGAACGTGTCAGTCGGCGGTGGGGGTAAGTGATGATGAGCGCGCACACACACCCATACTGTACATGCGTAGACAGACGCCCACTGTATTGGATGTTTACACTTGACATATTATGTAATATCTCCCAGTTGGACATGTGGGTGGAAATTTTAAACCAGGGCAATCATTGCAAACACGCAAAAAGGTGAGTGTTTATTGGTTAGTAAACAAATCATATGTCATTCCCGAACACTTAATCCACTGTCTTAACTCTATGACGACTTTGGAAATGGCTACTTATGTGCATTTTTTGTAAATATCAGCATTTACCTCCTTCGTGTTTATTCAGGGAGAAGGTGAGGGAGGGAAACCTCGTCCCGGGGTATGATCTCATGCGGATCAGCGAAGGCAAACAAATGTGACATAAGGAAACAATCGTGTGGTGGGAGGAAAAG
Source organism: Vanacampus margaritifer (assembly GCF_051991255.1). Classification (NCBI taxonomy): domain Eukaryota; kingdom Metazoa; phylum Chordata; class Actinopteri; order Syngnathiformes; family Syngnathidae; genus Vanacampus; species Vanacampus margaritifer. The sequence goes on from NC_135450.1 coordinate 11,723,337, forward strand.
GGGCGGGGCCCCGGATGCAATAACAGGTCTTGCGCTTGAATCCTGCGCCCCATTTTTTGTCACATCACACTCAGAGAACCATCATCGTTCCATTACACTGTAACTGAGGGCGAGGTGATAGTTAACGAGGACCGGATGACACGGAAACGCTGCGCTTTTCATTGGCAGCGTGAACCCACCTAAGGGCGGACTCGCATTGTTCAAATAGACCTTTTTAAGAGCTATAAAATCAACAGTATCCTCGCCTTGGCATCTGCTGTCAAAAAAAAAAACAACGAGCAGTAGCAATCCTAACACCCAAAGAATGCAAAATAGTCATGAAGACCATGACATCATGTGTCTTTTCTAATAACCACAGCTAAAAACCTTTTCTAAGAAAATAAAGTTTTTTTGCAGCGGGTCTTGAGTGACCCGTTTCTTAGCTGGGAGGAGAGACTTGCAGAAATCACCAAGAGGCTGCCAAAGATAAAGAAGTGGACAAAAAATATATATTTTTCATGAAGTCCAAATGGAAGAAAATATTTCATTGTGAGCATGTTGAAGTATGTTGTATTTCAAGAACAACGTTTTCTTTTTTTCCATTCATCCAGAAAAAAAAGCATTTGCAAGACTACGATTGCCATTCGAGTTCATTCCAAAAGGTGTAAGATAGGTTAGAGGTCAAAGCTCTTAAGCGCTTCTACGTCACAAGTCATTCCCACGGGGGGGGGAAAAAAAATCTAATGGATCCTCATTGTTGGCAATTGCCTTGTTTCCACCAAGCAGGACAGTCCGGTGTGGCTCAGTTGGACGTTTTAGGCATTTCAATGTGTTTCCATTTTAAAGCCTGCCAAACTATTGGATGGAATAGAGGATCACGCATTATCTCACTGTTCACTTCTTTTTTTTTTCAAATGTTTTCCACATTATTCAATTCATTGAGATACACCTGTATTTATGAAGCTAGCTATTAGCATCCCGCCTACGCACCGTGCGAAAGAAAGACAAGCCCGATCAGGGTTTGCGTGATATGTGCTGCCTCAGCGCGAACCGAAACCTGGCTTATGATTCAGCCGCCACCCTTGTCGGAGTTGATGTCAATAACTGTAAAGGCACTCAACTTAAAAAAAAAATAATAATAATAAAATGGACCTCATTTCCTCAGTCTTTCTTTTAGTTTCTTGAGGTCTTCCTAATTTGTTGGAATTTAGATGTTTGTTGGTAACCCGGTGGGTAGTAGGTGATGTCTGGTCGGTGCTGGATTTCACTTTCCTTTCTTTTCTTTGATCCTTCCTCAGGTCTCCTGACAACCTCACGACTCTAGCCGGATTCTGAAGTATTCGGTTTAGGTGAACGGTATGACATTTTTTAATAGGTTTTAGGTGAATTAATGAGTACACACTCCCACATACAAAAAAAAAAAAAAGAAAAGAAAAAAAAAGGACCTCATTTCCTCAGTCTTTCCTTTGGTCTCTTGAGGTCTCCCTAATTTGTTGGAATTGAGATGTTTCTGGGGTTGGTGAAAGATTCTGGTTGGTAACCCGGTGGGTAGTAGGTGATGTCCGGTCGGTGCTGGAGTTCACTTTCCTTTCTTTTCTTTGATCCTTCCTCAGGTCTCCTGACAACCTCACGACTCTAGCCGGATTCTGAAGTATTCGGTTTAGGTGAACGGTATGACATTTTTTAATAGGTTTTAGATGAATTAATGAGCGCACACTCACACATACAAAAAAAAAGAAAAGAAAAAAAATGGACCTCATTTCCTCAGTCTTTCCTTTGGTTTCTTGAGGTCTTCCTAATTTGTTGGAATTTATATGTTTGTTGGTAACCCGGTTGGTAGTAGGTGATGTCTGGTCGGTGCTGGATTTCACTTTCCTTTCCTTTCTTTGATCCTTCCTCAGGTCTCCTGACAACCTCACGACTCTAGCTGGATTCTGAAGTATTCGGTTTAGGTGAACGGTATGACATTTTTTAATAGGTTTTAGGTGAATTAATGAGTACACACTCCCACATACAAAAAAAAAAAAGAAAAGAAAAAAAAAGGACCTCATTTCCTCAGTCTTTCCTTTGGTCTCTTGAGGTCTCCCTAATTTGTTGGAATTGAGATGTTTCTGGGGTTGGTGAAAGATTCTGGTTGGTAACCCGGTGGGTAGTAGGTGATGTCCGGTCGGTGCTGGATTTCACTTTCCTTTCTTTTCTTTGATCCTTCCTCAGGTCTCCTGACAACCTCACGACTCTAGCTGGATTCTGTATTTTTGTATTCGGTTTAGGTGAACGGTATGACATTTTTTAATAGGTTTTAGGTGAATTAATGAGTGCACACTCACACATACAAAAAAAAAGAAAAGAAAAAAAATGGACCTCATTTCCTCAGTCTTTCCTTTGGTTTCTTGAGGTCTTCCTAATTTGTTGGAATTTATATGTTTGTTGGTAACCCGGTTGGTAGTAGGTGATGTCTGGTCGGTGCTGGATTTCACTTTCCTTTCCTTTCTTTGATCCTTCCTCAGGTCTCCTGACAACCTCACGACTCTAGCTGGATTCTGAAGTATTCGGTTTAGGTGAACGGTATGACATTTTTTAATAGGTTTTAGGTGAATTAATGAGTACACACTCCCACATACAAAAAAAAAAAAGAAAAGAAAAAAAAAGGACCTCATTTCCTCAGTCTTTCCTTTGGTCTCTTGAGGTCTCCCTAATTTGTTGGAATTGAGATGTTTCTGGGGTTGGTGAAAGATTCTGGTTGGTAACCCGGTGGGTAGTAGGTGATGTCCGGTCGGTGCTGGATTTCACTTTCCTTTCTTTTCTTTGATCCTTCCTCAGGTCTCCTGACAACCTCACGACTCTAGCTGGATTCTGTATTTTTGTATTCGGTTTAGGTGAACGGTATGACATTTTTTAATAGGTTTTAGGTGAATTAATGAGTGCACACTCACACATACAAAAAAAAAGAAAAGAAAAAAAATGGACCTCATTTCCTCAGTCTTTCCTTTGGTTTCTTGAGGTCTTCCTAATTTGTTGGAATTTATATGTTTGTTGGTAACCCGGTTGGTAGTAGGTGATGTCTGGTCGGTGCTGGATTTCACTTTCCTTTCCTTTCTTTGATCCTTCCTCAGGTCTCCTGACAACCTCACGACTCTAGCTGGATTCTGAAGTATTCGGTTTAGGTGAACGGTATGACATTTTTTAATAGGTTTTAGGTGAATTAATGAGTACACACTCCCACATACAAAAAAAAAAAAGAAAAGAAAAAAAAAGGACCTCATTTCCTCAGTCTTTCCTTTGGTCTCTTGAGGTCTCCCTAATTTGTTGGAATTGAGATGTTTCTGGGGTTGGTGAAAGATTCTGGTTGGTAACCCGGTGGGTAGTAGGTGATGTCCGGTCGGTGCTGGAGTTCACTTTCCTTTCTTTTCTTTGATCCTTCCTCAGGTCTCCTGACAACCTCACGACTAGCTGGATTCTGTATTTTTGTATTCGGTTTAGGTGAACGGTATGACATTTTTAATAGGTTTTAGGTGAATTAATGAGTGCACACTCACACGTACAAAAAAAAAAAATACAAAAAATAAAAATAAGAGCAATGATGATATTTAGAATCGGTAAGATTACAGAATGAACAATACTGAGCTCTCTCTAAAAAAAAGAAGAAAAAAAAGGCAAAATGGGGGTTCACCTCTGGCTTCCTGCCTTCACAATGTTTTCTACATGTAGACAAAGAGAACAACAAGGCTCGTCAAAAGGCACCCGCCTGCTATACGCGTCTGGTAGCGAGCGAGGCACGCCATGCAACACATGTCACATGAGACAAACGAGCGGTGGGTGCTTTCCGTTTCAAAAGCGCCCTTCGTTTGTGTGTGTGTGTGTGTGTCAGCTATGAGAAGCATGCTGTTGATGATGAAACGTTGCAGGCGAAGACAGGCCTCGGCTGCGGAAACATGAGAAACGTGTGTTGTTGTCTTGTTTTTCTTATCCTGGGACGGACTTGGTACTGACTAAATGAGGTTAGTTTGTGTTCCTGCCACATATAAAAAATACAAAAAACACATACAAATGCAAATAAACAACCTAGATTTCCTAGAAGTTTATGGACAAGCTCCAATGAATGTTGTCCAGAGATAATCCCCCCCGCCCCCCCTCCTTTCTGAACCCACTTCCTTAAATGGCCCCTCCTTTGCTTTTAGGCTGCACATAAACAGATTTAGAGGTGTGTCACTCTGCACCAATGGCGGCTCAGGCCGGTTGCCGGCGCCAGCCTATCAGAGTGGCCGACAACGGCGGTTGTTGTTTTGCTGCCCCCCTTGTTTTCTGTGAGCCTTCACCAGTGATACATGGGGGGGGGAAATAAAGAGAAGGTCGGGTCAGGCATTAATAGGTTCTGAGTGCTTGCCCACAATTAGGTGGGGGCTAATCTCAATTTCACGAGCGTGTGTGTCTGTTTTGCAGTGCGCGCACACAGAATTACACAACAATACGCACAACATACATTCACATGCCTTTTTTTTTTTCATCACTATCTACCCCCTCGATCCGTTCCCTCCCAAAAACACAGAGCACACTTTGTTTCTTGCACATAAACATCACTCACATCCTCCCTCGTTCTGATTTCAGACACACACACTGATTAATTCTGGTCACAGGGTGTGGAGGTTTGGCAGCGAGGGAACAACTGTGTCCCAGCGCAAACAGGACACCTAGCAGTAAACAACACGAGGGCTAGAGCGCTGATAAAACCCTCCCCGCCCATCATGAGCATGACTTTTTGGTAACCTCGTTCTTTGTTCGCTTCTGTGAAGTTTCGAAGCGTCCGTAGAAGAAGGTTGCCGTTAACAATCTGCGCAAAGAAAACATCTATGGCTTGTTTTTCCTCGTTTGTTGACAGATCAAGTTACACAATGACATGACGAATGCAGTTGTTTTTGCAAGTAGTAGTGTGGAATGTGTAAGACAATACAGAATCTTTTAAATCTGTATTTGCAATTTTTGAACTAGAATTATGAAAATATTTTCATTTCATCCTCGCTGATGTCAATGTTTGTGCAACAGTTAAGTGTTTAGAACACGTTAATGTCATGTTACTGACTTCGAAAAACTTTATTTGGAATTTAACTCTTTGACTGCCAAAAACGTTAAATAACGTTTAGTAAAATCCTATGGAGGAGTGCCAAAGACGTTCAAAGACGTTTGTTTCAAAACAGAGGTGAAACTAACCATTTTCTATTGTGGATTACTGAAAAACGGAATAAGGTAGAAACAAACTTTTTTTTTCTGATGAAAGATGAGAGTCCAATCTTTTTTTGGTAGTATGTGTGTTTCCATAGTCCAAACACATAATTTTCTATGGACCTTGGAAGATCAGTCAAAATGCTTAAAATCGGCTGGCACCCACGGCATCCCTTTTCTGAAAACGTCTGGCAGTCAAAGAGTTAATAATCATGTCCTTGATATTTGAGAATAATTGATATTCCATAATTAATCAATATTGGATTGAATTGAATCGGAAAAAAAATAAATAAAAAATCGAAATCGAATCGAAAATAATAATAATAATAATAATAATCGAAATCGAATCGAACTCAACACTTGTGAATTGAAATTCAATCGATTGAGGAAACTCGAATCGATACCCAGCCCTAATCATACCTACCAGGCTCAGGTCTACTAGTATTTCATTTAATTGTCTTGTTTTACACTTTCTCAAGTACTATGTGAGAAATGGAGGGAATGCAGTTAGTGAAAATGACATGTGACAGACAGATATTTACGTTCATGACATTTTTGGTTTCTCGCATGTGGGAGGAGTGAGAAGGTGGAGAGTGGAGGGGTGACTTGAATGTTTGCACAGAACGTCTCGGCTAGATGTTCACCTGCATTCTGAAACACACGCTTACATGTGGTATTTCACAAAAGTTTCCTCGATTCAACAAAATCTACATTTCCTTGTTGACCCATATTCCAAAGAAGAAAGACAAGATCCTTCACAGAGACATTTTCCATAAAAGAAGCTATGCGGTTTGCGCCACAGAACGGGCGATAAATGTCACTTATACGCCAAATGGTACGGTGGTTTTTGGCACAGAATTTGTTCTACTAACCGTCATCTTGAACAACAAGTTTATACAGTTGTTCACACAAATAAACTATCAATGACTGGCATTCGACAAACCACAAACTATTCTGAAGTAAATCAGCTTAATTAAAGCAAATAAACTCATTTTAATATCGAATTACATCCTGTCAAAACCCAAAAGTGTGTGTATCAAAGTGTGACCCTCTACTCAGATACACAAAGTCGTATGATCTGGATGATTACAGGTTAGGCTTTAAAAAATGTTTTTTAAAAAAGGAGTAAAACGTTTTTCTTTTATTGTTAATATTAGTATAGTCGGGAACGAGAAATGTGAAACTCCTTCCTTCCTCCCAAAGACTTTGGTGTCATGACATTTTCCAGTACTTTCTGTGAGAGTATGAAAACAAAAATGAAGAAGCCCCCCCAAAAAAAAAAAAAAGTTTCCGAGGACTTTGGTCAAATTGTGAATCATAAAATTGCAACATTATTCGCTATATAGATATTAACTCTTTCACTGCCATCGACGGCTATAGACGTCAAAAATTCATTTGAACAATTTATTTTAGTTTAACATGTTTCCCACTTTTGTTAACAAGAATATGAATACCTAGATTTTTTTTTTATTGTAATAGAACAGATATAAAACTTGTGATAAATCGTGAGTTAACTAGTGCAGTCATGCGATTAATTAATTAATTATTAATTAAAAATTGTAATCGCCTGACGCCTCTAATTTTTAATAATCTTTTCTTTAAAAAAAGAAATAAAAGATTATTAAAAATAAAAAAATAATAATAAAATTTAAGAAAAGGTTATTAAAAATTAGGGGCATCAGGCGATTAAAATGTGTTATCGTAATTAATCGCATGACTTCACTAGTTAACTCACGATTAATCACAAAATTTATATCTGTTCTAAATGTACAAAAAAAAATCTAGGCTTTCATACTCTTGTTAACAAAAATGGAAAAAAAATTAAACTAATAGACACAGTTCAAATGAATTTTTGACGTCTATTGCCGTCAATGGCAGCGAATGAGTTAAAGATCAAAGATGCAGGCCTATAGCTGAGACGCCCTCCGCACCAATCTTACGACATCAGACAGCACCGATTTGAAAACAAATATTGACATTGAGATATAAATACAATGTCTCATGGCGCATATAGTCTCGGTATAGCTCATGATATAAAAGGACAAACAAACAAAGCCTGTTTGAATGTCTGCAAAGGGACGCCGCAAAGCAAAATAAGCAAACCCTCCATAAAGATAAGCAAAACACCAGATGGCCAATAAGGACTCCGAGACAGAAACAGAACATTTGGAGTGTTTAAATGCACATAATGATTTGCAAAAAATTGACCTATTTCTCTTGTTTAGGGGCGGGGTAATAAATCATAGGGTCTTCTTTCAGTACGGGTTACAACGCCTCCACTTGTTCCCCAAACATGGCGGAGACATGTTACATAAGTTATCGGCCATATTTGCCTTCCCTCTGCTCAGCGTCAAGTATATGACAGGAGGTCCATATAGAGTTCCGTCCTTCCCTTCCCTTCCCTTCCTTTCATTTCCTTTCAGCTTGACGCCAAGTGACGAGAAGTGAGTCAGTGGGGCCCTTTGACGCGTCCCTGAATCGGGCCAATGAACATCGGAAAACGAGTCACTGAGTGATATCCCGAGGCCAACTCTTGACCAAGAGGGCCTCTCCTTACATTAGACGCAGGCTCACTGAAAGGTTAAGGCTACATTGTGAAAAAAAAAAAACACACAAAAACACCATCCTGGCCACCATCAATTCACATCGGTTTCATTAGCATTGCAAGAACAATACCACTTGGGGGCAGTAATGAGTCATTAAGATTGTGTGCTAACTGCGAAATAGACCCCACAGAAGAACAAGGAAGGGCAATACATTAGGTACAGTCATGGTTCGTGCTAACATTTTCCATGTTCGTAGAAGATGTGGAGAGCGAATGTGTATTTTTATCATTTACAATACTGTTGACTGCAATTTAATTGGTCTAGTTTTGTTTTTAACTCACCTACTGCCATAAATTATTATTATTATTTTTTAAAGATCATTAAAAAAATTAAGAGCAAGAGGTGATTCAATTTATTTTATTGTAATTAATCGCATGACTTCACTAGTTAACTCACGATTAATCACAAATTGTATATAGGTTCTAAATGTACGATAATAAAATTCTAGGTTTTCATACTCTTGTTAACAAAAGTGGGAGAGAAATAGTTAAAATGAAATTTTTATGTTTATAGTCGTCAATGGCAGTAAATAAAAAAATGTAAAAAAGATTTTTTAAAAAATCAGGGCGTCAGGTTTTCAATCGTAATTAATTGCATGACTTCACTAGTTAACTCGTGATTAATTGCAAATTTCATATCTGTTCTAAATGTACCCACAAAAAAATCTAGGTTTTCATACTCTTGTTAACAAAAGTGGGAAAAAAAATGTTAAATAGAAATAGTTAAAATGAAATTTTGACGTTTATAGTCGTCAATGGCAGTAAATACATTTTTTTTAAAAAAGATTAAAAAAAAATTCAGGGCGTCAGGTTTTCAATCGTAATTAATTGCATGACTTCACTAGTTAACTCGTGATTAATCGCAAATTTCATATCTGTTCTAAATGTACCCACAAAAAAAAATCTCGGTTTTCATACTCTTGTTAACAAAAGTGAAAAAAAAAATCTTACACTAATAGAAATAGTTCAAATGAATTTTTGACGTTTATAGCCGTCAATGGCAGTGGATGAGTGAATAGATTGACAGGGGGAGGGTTGTTGGGGGGGGGGGGGATGTATTTTTTATTATTTTACATTTGAAACCTGTGTTTTAATACATTTCAAAGACTTTGAAGGGTTTTGGGTGGAGTAAAAACCAAACAAAAATGTATTTGCTCTCTCTATGTAGAAGAATTAACCTACAGGTGGGTTGGAAATGAATGAGGGTTCACTTGTATTCACCAGGATGTTCAGACGGATGGTTAAAAAAAATAAAAATAAATAAAAAGAGCTCACCAGGTGACTCGAGCTTCATGTTTAGCTTCCTCGGGGCCTCACACTATTTACGCTAACACGACAAGAGGCAAATAGTTTGGCAAGCGGCCGACTATTAACAAACCGCACCGAAAAGTTTGGTCTCATCGATCTCCCCGCGACCTAGAAACGTCTCTCAGAAGAGTACAGCCAAGCTTTAACCACCCCTCAACTATTTCTGCTCTTCTACACTTGTAGTGAAATGTTTGGAAAAAATAATCAGTAACGGTCTGCTGGATTTTTACAGTCCTTATTGAGGCTCACTTCTGTGCGGCACAATTCACAAACGCCCCCCCACGATGTAGTTTGAACAATGAAATGCGTTGTTTTTCAAACTTTTGCTGATACTTACAGTGTAGATCTCTTGTCTAAGGCGCGATTTGGTCCCATGAGATTACTATTGAGCTCATGCTTGTTAATCGCCTTGCTGGAAGGTTACACTAATCTCGCTTGGCGTACCCATAATCATTTTGTACCGCACCATTGCATCCATGACAACAATGAATTTAAATGTTCTGCACATTCTACTGTTTATTCTCAGTGAAAAGCATATTTTGAATTAGGAATCGCATACAAATCAGGAAAGTAGTAAGTTGAGATTTTGAACAGCATTCCGATGAAAGATAATGCCTTTGTCTCTGAAAATACTGTTGTCGTGCATGAACCAGGAAGTAGTCTGTTAAGTAAAAAAAAACAAAAAAAAAAACAGGTCAAACGAATACAATGACTGAGATTGTGGTTATAAAATCGTCATTACATCATTGCCGACACTCCAAATAAGGTACTAATTGGTCCAGCTGGACTAGTGTCACCTACAGCTGCCAATATGTGAAATAATAAAACGTGATTTTTTTTAAAAAAAAATCAATTTTAAGCGAAAACAACAAAACTCGCGTGGAATGCTAGCACGCGAGGACGTGCTATTAATGCGTGTAGACGGAATGCAAAGTCGTACCGCGGCGGCGCATTTAACCTGAAAGGTGTGATGCGTCGGCATTATGACGTAACGGTACGACTCGTACGATTAAAGGTGCTGACACATGAAGTCAAAGGTTTAGAGTGCTAGGGAGGGTTAATGGTTCGGGGGGGGGGGGGGGGGTGTTGCTGCTGAAGTCGATTTACATGTTTCCGTTTTAGTCAAGACATTTAAATACGTTGAACTGTCAACTGAGAAAAAAAAGGGAAGAAAGCCAGTGCTTCCTCTTTAAAGGCACGCGTCCTCTGGCACGTTATACACGTGTGGTCACGTAAAACAACACACACAAGAGTGATAACAGGCGTATCATGGAAGATGATCATACATTGTGGTTGTTTTTGGTCAATAAATATTCAATATTGATTGCATAATGTTTTGGCAGTGGACTCCAGGACCACACACACTTCGCAAACAAAAGTCTATTTTGAACCTAAGTACATCATGGTATGTTAATATTATATTTCATAATACATTTCCCTACGGATGTACAGCATAAAAGATCCAACCTTCAATAACAAACGGTTTGAACAATAAATAAAAGAAATAATCACATACTGTGATTTTTTTTTTTTTCAGCGCAAAGAGCTCTCGTGCATAAGAATTGCCGTTAAAGGATGGCGCGAAACGCAACATTAGGTGCAAAAACATATTTTCTGCAGTTTTTTTCTCCACCATAATCCATCCATCTATCCATCCATTTTCTGAACCGCTTTATTCCTCACAAGGGTCGCGGGGGGCTCCACAACAATCAAGCCACTCAAAATTGTAATACTGCGCTATGTTAGTCCTTCGTGTTATTATTATTAGGGCTATTCAAGTATAAAAACCGGTGGAAGTGCAACAAAGTCATGTAAGCCATCTAGTGGTTAATGGTAAGATTACAACTTAAAACTACACAGTTGAACCCCGCCAACCTGCGAATAGCGAAAATTTGTGTATAACTGACGAGCATTAAAATACATTGAGATTTTTTTTTTTCGTTTTGTAAAAGCCCCAAAAAATCTTTTAAAAATGATGATAAAGCTCCAATACAGATTTTCCATGAAAGCGGGGGGGGGGGGGGGGGTTTGCTACCTCCACAAAAAATATAAATAAATAAAAATCTGCGAATAACTGAATCCAATGGTGCTGAGCATGTGTGGGTCTACTTTGGTAGAGGAAACATGTTTATAATTTCCTTTTTTATTTGAACTAATCAAGGGGAAAAATTAAGACACCCATTTAGCAAGAAGCATTAGGAAGATACACATTATTTGTTTTAGTGAGCTACATAAAATAATGTGGCGGGCTGGATCTGGCCCCCCCGGGCCTTGCGACACCTGTGTTCTATGACATACCATTTGTCTCTGGTAGGAATGTGACATGCAATGAAGTACACTATATTTATACTCAAGTTAATTATAGTAATGCAACTGTATCATTAGCAATTACACAATTACGATACATTTAAAAAATATATATATTTTTATTTTTTTTTTTTAACACAGCATGTCAATCTCTCACTCTCTCTCACACACATCTTTACACATACACATTTGCCTTTGCAGCACCAAGAGTCAAGGTCAGAGGTGAACGACTGTGGGAATAGGGAGGTGCGCGGATCTGTCGGCCTTCTGACGAACAGGCCTGTAACATAAACAAGCACTCATACACACAGCGGCTCCAGACAATGCCAGCCCATGAAAAGCGCACAATAGCTACTCGGCCTCACGGCATAAAACAACACGGGAGCGCGCTCTAAGCTGGTGCGGCGATAGGAGAAGCTGGAGACATACGAAGATTTTTGTTTGTGTATTTTCGGCAGGTTGACCAGGGTGTTGAGCCCAGTGTGGTTTGTATCCTAATAGGGGTCTACCTCAGACTTCGGTCTGGGCCTCAGCCACCTGACTAGCTTTGTTGACCAGATGACATGAAATCCAGCACCCTCCCCTACTATAAATCTCCCTAGACATGTAAACACATACACACACTGCAAGGCAGACGGATCAGCAGACATACGCAGGCGTAAAACCACATAGACATACACACAAACAAATACACACAAGTTGGATGACAGCCCAGTGACCAGGGCAAAAGGAAAATATCAAAATCATGCGGAGCATTGCAAACATTCATGCCCGGTGCATGGAAAATTCCCATCCCCGTCGAGCCAACGGAGGCAGCTCGTAGGCTCATAGTGCCCTCATGTGGCCATAATGCGAACTGCAGTAAGCATTAAAACGGTCCATTATGAGCCATTAAATGAAAGGCAAGGCAAAATGAGAACGAAGGACAAAAGGTGTGTTCATTTTATTGCTTTCATTCATGACTTTACTCAAATTACATTCTGACCAGTTCAGTTACATTCGGTTCCCTTGTCTTAAAAAAAAAAAAAAACGACAGCTGTCTAAACGAGAGAAGCCAAATAATTGACTTTACATCCTCAACAGTTACATGTCATAACATCATGTACTAACAGAATTGGCTGAGTGTCGTATGTGTATGTAAAAAACTTAACGTTAACAGCTTTAAGGCTTGCCAAATATTGCCGCATGGCCCAACGCCAAAGCGTATAAATATAACTGTTATTCATTTAACCGCGTGACGTGCGATTCATGCAAAACGAGCAGCAGGATGTCACTGCCGTCACTTACAAAACTTTCTCAGGTGTGATTAACAAGATTAATAATGGCTCTGTTCTATTAGCATCCCAATAAAGCGCGTCGCCGATGCTTGCCAAAAGCCCCTGGAGATGTTAAGTCTTAAATCCAACAGCCATTGATGTTATTTACCGCGTCTGCGGTTTTCATGCGTCGACAGGTCAAAATGTTGAGATCGGTCGATAAAAGTGATTCACGCGGTTGCCCGAAGGCGACGGTGTGGAATACTTTCTCTTGTTAAATGTGTTGTGCTGCTAGAAAGAAAAGAAGAAAAAAAAGAGAAAAAAAAACAACCAGCTGAACTCAACTGATTTATGATTGCGCCAGTTTGGGTTTCCACTGGCAGCGTTAAAACCAACAGAAAGCAGGATTTAATGCATTCTTGGGAGACGTGTTCACTGAGGAAGCATTAGAGGGCCATAATAAATCATTTTCGAGGAATGTAATTTCATCTGGGGGTTGCTGTATAAATATCAGAGAGGCTTTGTTTATTCAGCAGAACGGCGTTTCTTCTACACATTTACATATACTGCAGGAACTTAACAACTGCGTTAAATTGACTGGCCAGACATGTTGAATGTAAACACTTTAATGTGACTGCGGTTGAAAGCCGGTGATGGCTCATTCGTGACACTTGTGGGGTTATTGGGTTGGGTCCAGAGGTTGGGTTGGGTGGTAAGGATGGGGCCGTACGGTGAGTCAGCGTCGCTCACGGCATTGTATATTTGTAAATAAAATACGATGATGTCATCAAAAGTCCTTTCTTAATCTTGTTCGGTGCCACGAAAGCAAAACTATCAGTTGAGGATTTCAGGCAGTACCAATTTGACTTTTAAATGGAAGACAGTCTCAGAAGTATAAAAACTACAAATAGGCACTTCTTGCTCTTAATTGGCGTATTAGTATGAAAAAAATATTTGAATATTTACATTTAGAATTGAATCCAATCCCGTTACATTAACTCTTTTACTGCCATTGACGGCTATAGACGTCAAAAATTCATTTTAATTATTGCTATTAGTTTTAAAAAAATCCACTTTTGCTAACAAGAGTATGAAAACCTAGAAAAAAATGTTTTTTTTTAATTTAGAACAGATATAAAATTTGTGATTAATCGTTAGTTAACTAGTGAAGTCATGTAATTAATTACAATTTTAAAAAAGTAATCCGCCTGACGGGCCTAATTTAAAAAATATATATTAAAAATAAGGGCCGTTTAATCGTAATTAATCACATGATAATTTTATATCTGTTATTAATATACAATAAAAAATATATAGGTTTTCATAAAAAATGAAATGAAATGAAAAAATGTTAAACTAATAGAAATAGTTCACATAAATTTTTGACGTCTATAGTCGTCAATGGCAGTGAATGAGTTAGTCGTGTATGTTTTATTGAACAAGATCTGATCAAAACAATAAATAATAATTGAAATCGACCACAGCTCTATGTAAATAAAGTGGCAAAAACACTGGGCTCCTCTTGGGTGACTCTGAATAACAGAAAGGCACATTTGCATTTGGTAGGCATATTTAAAAGTATGGATTCATGGTTTTATGAATCGATATTGGACGATGAAAAGGAATATCGATTCGATATCAATATGTCCATTTTTCTTAAACCCGGCCCTACTTCAAAGTCACCGTTCTGCTTGCAAAAAGCTTGTTTGTTTTTTTCTTTTTGGTGAAAAACTTTTTGGGTGAAACCAGCCCATATTCAACTACCGATTACTAAAGAACGGAAAATATATTAGCAATCATAACTATCTTATTAAAAAAAAAAATTAAAACACTGACACCTTTGTGTTTGCTTCTCTTTTTTCCCCAGGTTTGTTCCACCTGCTGCCTCAATTTCCCTTCTCCGCTTCAAAGTTGACATAAGCCCTACAATTCCTCTTCGCTCTCTCTCTCAATTCCTAAATAGCACAACTCGAAATAATCACCCTCGAGCAACAGTGCCAACCGACCAACCGAACCCCCCCACCCCTCCTCGCCATTGCGCTTTATGTCACCGGTACCATGACGACTGCTAACACTCTGCAAAATCCCAAACCCGACGTGAGCCCATCCCTCCCTTCTCGCCGGGATAATGAAGTCTTCACGTGTTTTGGTGGTTTGGGAAACCGGCTTCATAAATATGTAGCAGTTTGATAGAGTAATCACGACTAAAAGCGAACGAGCCTGCTCTTTTTTTTTTTATGATTTATTCAGGCTTACCGGATTGACGGTGACCTAGTTGCACAATTCCGACATGGTTTTCCCCCTTCTCGTATCTAGTCTTCCTCTGCGGGCCAAAGCATACTTGCACGGGCTTTGAAAGTGGGGGGTCTGTCTGTGGTGTCGGATCCCCCTCTGGGGTATTATATGCGATTTAAAAGACATGTTGTTCCTTGGATTCGCTCATACTGTAAATTTGACTATCTTTTGTGGAAAAAGTACAAAACTGGACTCCGGAATAAATCAATCCGGAATCCTCCATCGTTCCATTATTTGCTGAAATAATCGCCCATTCGCTGTTTCTTGCTAGGGCTACATGCTAATAAAAGTATTATTTTCTCCCGCCTGTTTTGCCTAACATTTATTATGGTGTGTAAAAAAACAACAGGCAAGTTAAAAGGGGAAGTCAACCCTCAAAATTCTTGACAATAATATGTCGGTATTTGGTTAAATTGTGTGAGTGTAATATGAGCAAAACCCAGCAGTTTTTTATCAATATCCGAAGGCGGCCATTTTGCCACTTGCTGCCGAGTGAAAATGACATCACAGTTGCTCAGGTAAACAAGCAATCACAGCTCAGCTTCAGAAAACAGGTGCGCTGTGATTGGTCGTTGCCTGAGCAACTGTGATGTCATCTTCAGTCGACAGCAAGTGGCAAAATGGACGCCACGCTGAGATGGATAAAAAAAAACGGCTGGATTTTCATACTCACACTCCGCGAATATAATATGAATCAGAATGTCATGTTTAGACTAGAGAGGTTCCATTTTTGTAAAGAAATGGCAGGATGGTTGAAAACATGACAAGCGCAAGACCTGAAGCAGCTACTGTATATAGAGTAGTAACAGCGATGTAGTGCTTCACATAACCCCTTAAAACGTTCTCCTTGGAGCGCAGCTGCCAATACGCACACGACACATGCAGCTTTAAGTCTCCATCACATCCTCCACATCCACACAGTATTTGACTGTACAGTCACTGTGCCAAAGGTCAGCGCCTGCTCCTAGTGGAGCTTTTTTTTTTTTTCTCCCCCTCCTCGTAAAATCTGTGTGACCTGCTCTGCGGAGATCTCCTCTAATCCAAGCAGATCTGTGCAGACCACAGGGCTATGCCCCCCCCCCCACCCCCCAAACTCTCTACTGACACAGTAAATCAGCATCGCTCTATAGAAGTTGGGCAGCAATGCATGCCTATAAACATGCATATAAAAAGCACATCGATGTGACATATTCAAACACAAAGCATGTCACCATTCAAAAAGAATTAGCGCAAAAAAAAAATAATCATGTGCTACTTTTAAAAAAAAGCTTCATTTTTCTATGAATGAATGTTGTGTCCTAGTCGTCATCGCAAATGTGAAATTATGGCTAAATACATGAGAAAGTCTTGACTTTGCACTTAAATTCTAAGAACCGAAATACATTATTTATAGCACCGCATGATCCCCAAAACAATGATATTATAGGATCACATTTGATTAAATGTGAAATATTCCAATAATATTTTTTGTCTACTTTTTTACCTTGGTAAGAATTTTTCTTTTGCTTGTAAAAATATATATTTTTGTAATGTTATTTCTTTTCTTTTTTTTTTAAATCAGATTTTAGATTTTTTTTTAAGTGTGTAAACTTGAAACGCTACAAGATAATAATATTACAAGTTTTGTACTTGCAAAATCCAACTTTATTTTTGCAGTATAATTATTTTTCCCATAAAAATACCATGTTGTTATTGTGATATGATTGGGGTTTTTTCAGTTTCTTCATTTTTTTTTCTTTCATTATGAAAAGTTGTAATTACAAAATAAAATTTAACTATTATATTAATGGAATAAAAAAAAAATATATATATAAAATATAAAATATATATATATTTTATATATATATATATATATATATATATATATATATATATATATATATATATAAAATATATATATAAAATATATATAATATATAATATATATAATATATATATATATATATATAAAATATATATATATAATCAATTGCAACATAAAATGTTATTCTCAAAGTATCATTTTTTTCTCTCGTAAAAAGACGTTATTCATGTAATACAGGATAAAAATTCACATAATTTTAAGGTTTGATTTTCAGTGTCTGAAGTTGTCATTTTAGCTACAAAGTCATAATAAGTGCAGCAAAAAAAGTGGTAATTAATTCCAAGATCATTGCAAGATCATCAATGAAAATGTATTCTTCTAACATTGACCCATGTAGTATTATTCTATCTTAAACGATATGGTGCTATTCTCATAGTATTACACATTTTCCCCGTGATTGTAGTTTTCAAAATACTACAGAAAAAAATTATGATCATCAGTAACTCATTGTTCAAGTTCTCGTAATATTATACTTTACATAAAAAAAAAAAATAGTAAAAACTTCCTTTATAGTAGGTTAGCTCACGAGGGTGCAAAATCTCTGGAGTGTCGCCAAAATATGACATCATGCTTTTAATTAACCAATTGCATCCTCCGCTTTCAAAACAATCCATGTTTGCAACTTCACACTGGAGGTGCCATAATTAATAGCTACCCGCGAGCCATTGTCCAGAAAAAAACAATGTGACTGGGTGGCAAGTACGGCACAAAAAGCCTTTTGGGCGGACAAAACAATGTACAGTATTCCGGGTCATTCCGGGAAAGGCCAGTCCGGCGTAATTAATGACACATGAGTGTTTATTGCGGCGGTTGCTGAGTCATCTAAACATCCACGATGAACTGACTAAGTGGGATGTTAAAAATAAATAAAGTGCATTGTACGCTTCTGACAGACGATTGTCCGCTTTCTGCTACGTTTAATGGAAGACGAATATCGCGGGGAAAAAAACGAATAAATGCCTCTTTGACTTGAACGTCGTGAGAGGCGCTAACCGAGGCTTTGCGTTGAATAATGCATTAGGACATTAGCGGAAAAAAAAATAAAAATGTAATGTAATAAAGTGGCATGTTGAGTTGCTGTGATCTATCCATTTGCAATTCTCCCGCGTATGCGGCTCTTAATGCAAAGTGAATGAGCCGTTTGAGAGCTAATTCAAGTGAGATAACACAATGGCGCAATGACATCATACAAAGAAGCCACTCTTGTGGGCCTTTCAAACAGGACTGGACTCCTTTCATGCAAACCCAGGGAATATGGTGACCGGGTGATGGAGTCTGCCCACCCCGCCGTAGACCCACGCCAATCCCAACAATTGTTTCTGTGTGTGTATACCCACGCATATCTATCAGTGTCACAAACACTCATTTCAGAGGAAGAGGCAAAATATACGGTATTTAATGTGAATAAGGTTTACAATTTGAAGTGAAACATGCACCCTAATGTAACATTATTCTAATTGGGGTATCGGTCTCAAAATTTTCGATTCCTTTTCTTTTCAGATTTTAAAGTTCCAATTTTGAGAATAAAGCACTATTAAGAATGAATTCCTGATTTTCTTAGAAATTGTTTTTAAATATTAATAATAATTAATAATTAATTATTATAAATATATTTATATATATTTTTAAGGAAAATTATTATAAATAATTAATTAAATAATTAGTTATTATAAATAATTAATTAAATAATTAGTTATTATAAATAATTAATTAAATAATTAATAAATAATATAATTTTAAACTTTGATTTGCAGTCTTTTAAGCGTTCACTTTGACAACTTCACCACATTTTTGCAAACAAAATGTGGAGTAAACATAAATCAGGAAGTCATAAATCAGATTACAACAATAATGCAAACACATCTGTGGCTTTTTTCCAAGTCAACTTTTTATGTTTATTTTTTTTTTTTCATATTACGGGAATAGCTGCAATAGGCGAGGAAAAAAAAACAAAAAAAAACTTAGACCTGTGTGTCTATTTACATTCGATCAATGACACTTGTTTGTGTCAAGCTCCAACACGAGCCCTCTTGTTGACCTCCTGCTTTTAATATGTTGACAAAACTCCCGGAAATGCATGAACACATGCCCGAGGACGGCCCATGGGAACCAGAGCCCCCCCTCCCCGCGCACACACACATCCCTATTTTCAGCCTTGACTCAATAACACTTAACACATGGGGCTCACATTTAATACTGGGGCAACATACCACCACAACCCCCCGGCTCAAGGGATCACTACCGGGGTATAAATAAAGTTTTTTGAATCTGAATCTGCTCCAATAGGCATGGCAGCTTGTACAGTGTTTATGAGAAAGTTTCTTTATACAGTAGGCCTATGTATGCTGTGGATTTAAATGTCATATAAAATCCAACTGCCAATGCTCAAAGAAATTAACTCATTCAGTGCCAATGACGGCTATAGACGTCAAAAATTCATTTGAGCTATTTCTATTAGTTTAACATTTTTTTTCCCCCACTTTTTGTCAACTAGTGTATGAAAACCTAGAATTTGTTATTTTACATTTCGAACAGCCATAACATTTGTGATTAATCGTGAGTTAACTATTGAAGTCAAGCGATTAATTAATATTAAAAAAATGTAATCGCCTGATGCCCCTAATTTTTTATATTTTTTTCTTTTGTTGTTTTATGGAATTGTAATTAATTGCATGACCTCATTAGTCAACTCACGATTAATCACAAATTTTATATCTGTTTAAATGTACAATCATTTTTTTCTAGGTTTTCATACTCTTGTTAACAAACGTGGGAAAAAAAAATGTTAAACTAATAGGAATAGTATGAATGTTTGCCGTTTATAGGCGTCAATGGCAGTGAATGAGTTAATAGGAGAAGCTAAAAGGTGGCATTTGAAATGTTCAAAACACAAATGTAACTGACTTTGAAACGTAACAGAAAGGCTAATAGGAAAGTAGCAATTGGTATTTTGCCTACTTTGATCACAAGCTGGAAAAATGCTCAAATTTGACCCAATTATTGATGTGTGTACTCCCCTTTAGTGCTTTCCGAGGTTTTGCCTTCAGCAGATCTGACGGCATTAAAGATCCATCTGAGCCAAAAGCCCCCCCCCCTTCCCTGCTAAAGCCCTCACCCTCCCATTTCTGACAACTGTGAGAAAGGTGTGTCTGTGTGTGTGTGTGCGCGAGATGAGAGAAGGGGGAGGTCGGGGATTTGGGGTCTTCAACTGTAAAACCTCATCCGCAGAAGATGCAACAGTGGGCTCATAAAAAAAGCAGCCTTTGGCGAGCGCTGGGCAAATGCAGCTTAGTATAATTCACAAATACCAGACGGCGTTGTACTGCGGTGCGCGGCTAAAACCCGCAAAGCAGCTTTCTCCCTCTTTCATCCCTCTGCCCCCGATCCTCCACCTTCCAAAAACACTCCAGCAAAAACTGAAAATGATGCCAAGCGTCCAAACTGTTTATAGCGACGTGTCAGGGCATCAAAAGTGCTAATAGAGAGTTCGGGTCCGACAAGTCAATCCTAATAATATCCATCCCGATATCCCACACTGTAACAGGTAGTGAGAATCATTTCAGCTGATACAGTTGTGACCAAATGACTAAACCGAGTTAAACATACACTGAATCGTATCATAAATGTGGGATGATGGAAACTGTTATTGAATACGTCCAGTAAACGTGCGCTTACTCTTTGACTACCAGACGTTTTCAGAAAAGGGATGCCGTGGGTGCCAGCCGATTTAAGCATTTTTGACTGATCTTTCAAGGTCCACAGAAAATTATGTGTTTGGACTATGGAATCACACATACTACCAAATGAAAGATTGGACTCTCATCTTTCATCAGAAAAAAAAGTTAGTTTCTACCTTATTCCGTTTTTCAGTAATCAACAAAAGAAAATGGTTAGTTTCACCTCTGTTTTGAAAAAAACGTCTTTTAACGTCTTTGGCACTCCTCCATAGGATTTTACTAAACGTTATTTAACGTTTTTGGCAGTCAAAGAGTTAAATTGCGTTGGTAGGATGAGACATTACAAACAAAAACAACAAGGAAAACAAGCGGGTGCTGTGTTTACTTCTCGTCATTTTGTTTTTGTATTTTAAGGTGTTAGGTACTCGTGGAATCCAAAAATGTGACATCGGATAAGCCATCCTCGTCAGTCGTGCTCAATTGCAGCTGTTTGACATATCGGTGAATCGTCATGTGCATCCAGAAAGAAAGGATTTTGTTGACTTTTTTTTTCTTCTCATTCACAGCCATTGACGGCTATTGACGTCAAAAATTCATTTGAACTATTTCTATTCGTTTAACATTTTTTCCACTTTTGTCAACAAGAGTATGAAAACCTAGATACTTTTTTTATTGTACATTGAGAACAGATATAAAATGTATGATTAATCATGAGTTAACTATTGAAGTCATGCGATTAATTACAATTAAAAAAACTTAATTGCCTGGCGCGATTCAAAAAAAAGAAAAAAGATTATTAAAAATTAGGTGCGTCAGGCGACTCATTTTTTTTTAATCGTAATTAATTGCATGACTTCACGAGTTAACCCACGATTAATCACAAATTTTATATCTGTTCTAAATATACAATTAAAAAAATTCTAGGTTTTCAAACTATTGTTAACAAAAGTGGAAAAAATTGTTAAACTAATAGAAATAGTTAAAATTAATATTTGACGTCTATAACCGCCAATGGCAGTGAATGAGTTAACAAAAGTACTAGCAGTATCAGTCTTCTGTATCGGTGAATACTTGTACTGGTATCGTACTGAAAAAAACAGGTATTGAACATCCCTAAAATTTACTGATTTTTTTTTTTTTTTTACGTTTCTGAAACGTTCTGATTTGAGTCAGAAGGAGAGGGGCGGAGAGAAAACAGCACTACAGCAAAGTGGAGACTGTGGAGTATATTATTGCAGCTTAAAAATCCTCAATACAGCAACAGGCTAAGCAAACATTAGCATGTTTGTCATTTCTAACGTTGTATGCTCAAACGTTGCAACTTTAAGAAGACACTGTGGGGGCTGCAAGAAAACGGAGCACTGCAACAAAGTGGAGAGTGTGGAGTACTGTATGTATACTAGTGCAGCGCCTAGAAGCACAACAACATACCAAGCTAAAATTAGCATCTGTGTCATTTCGAGCTGCGTATGTACAAGCGTTACAAAGACGCAACAATTTTATTGAAAAGGAGACTAAGGGTGGCAAACAAAACAGACATCAAAGTGGAGACTGTGGAGGAAACGGTAGTGTTAAGGGGCACTAAAGGAGCTAATAATAGCATGAGCTTTATTTGTCACTAGCTTTGTATCCTCATGTTGCAATGGCACAGCCATTTCATTCGAAAAGAGACTGAGGGCGGTGACAAATTGGAGCCCTGCAGCAAAGTGGAGACTGTGGAGTAGAACACTGCAGCAGGGAAAATTAACATAGCAATGTGTCATTTGTGGCTATGTTTCCTTAAATGTTACAATATTTTTAAATAATGAGGTACCAGGCGCGGCAGGCTTGGAACCCGGGCTAACTAGGTACCAAATTTTGCAAGTGGAAATGCGTCAATAGCAGGTGGATACCAGGGTTCTAATTATTTTTGAATTTTTCATTACAGTTAGTTTTTATTTTGTTTTGACTTTTGTGGTTTACATTTTGTCAGTTTAATTCGTTTTTGGAGCAACTTGGTTGGTTTTTATTAGTTTTTTATTTTTTCAAAAATGCTTAATCTAATTTTTTTTTTTTTTATCCATATGAACGGTAAGGGGTCCAATAAGCGTCATTGATGGTAATCCAATTGACAAACCATGAACAGGTTTTGAAGCGATACAATGCTTCTGAGGAGGCAGCGGATGGCAGCAGATCAACGAAGGGGCTTCATTGACAACAGGAATAATAAAGCCCTCCTACCTGGACAGCCTGCAGAAGCCGGGCGCATCGCTCCCTCACGTCTTCAAAAGGACACAGCTTGGTGAGCATGAGGAGGTGGGCCAGGACGCCGTTCAGGTCGTTGCTGGGGGGAGACCCGGATCTCGGCGAGGGCGATGACGCCGGCGGTACGGGCCCGATAGCCTCCACTTTGCTCAGGACTTCTTGGCGAATGTGCTCCATGGCGGCCGTCCTGGAGCTGGCGTCCCGGTTGGCCAGCCCGTCCCACCTGCCCAGAGTCTCCTGGTCTTGCGCGTCCATCCTCTGATATGGAGACTTGATGTGTGTTGTTGATGTACAATGAGGCTAAGGTAAACATTAGCACATGAGACCACTTAAAATTGTACAGTAATGATACATATGTATCAAATATCTATAACTGTATATGTTAAAGCATTGAAAAATGCATTATTGGCAAAAATGGAGCACTGCAACAAAGTGGAGACTATGGAGGTTAATTTACTGCAATAGGCTAAACTAGAGTGAGCATGTGTAATTTTTGGGGGTAATTTCTAGCTACGTATTCTCACAATTTCATTTGAGAGGAGAATAAGGGCAGTGATTAAAAACGGAGCGCTGCAGAATCTAATAATGTACCTTAAGTGTTTTTGCGCATCCTAAAATGTTACAATGATGCTGCTTATATTCAAGAGGACACCGAAGGTGGTGAGGAAACAAAGCGCTTCAGCCAAGTGGAGACTGTGGCATACTCGCGCGCTAAATCATTTCAATTTGTGTTTCCTCAAATGTTACAGGAGACTGAGGGCAATGAGAAAGCGGAGAGCTGCAGCAAAGTGGAGACTGTGGAGTATAAAAGATATATTCAATGCGGTAAGCGAATGTTAGCATGTGTAGGCTTTTTTTTCCCCCTACCTGTGTCGTAAAATGGTACAATGACACACCAAATGTATTTGAGAAGACACTAAGGGCAGCCACAAAATGGAACGCTGCAGCAAAGTGGAGACTATGGCATTTAAGACTGCATAGCTAAATATTTTAATACAAATAAATGTGCATATAACTATGAAAATAGGACAACAAATGTCCATGTACGTCAAATAGAAGCACCTTCATTGCCTTCCAAGAGACAGAGCAGGGGATTTAAACAACATCATGCCAGGCATTGTTTAGCATACTGATACTGTCTGCCCCCACAAAAGTAGCCTCATTAATATTGGCAACAATCTCTCACATCGTAAAATGTGTTTCAGCCACTTAGCTACTCGCTTGTAAATGACAAGTTTGAACGCCAAAACGTCATGGAAAAAAAAAAAGCACAAATACTGAAGCTGCCAGTCACTTGAGCTCCATTCAATCTGCTCCCTTGCCAGTACAGTGCAAATAAAAGGGCAACGCCGCTTGTCAAAGACGGGTTAGCTGTCAAAATATGGCAGAAACAAAAGGGTGTCGTGAGTGAAATACTTACTTAAGTCACATTCTTCGGTGCTGGTCTTGAAACGGGACACCTTACCACAGAAGTGACCAGTCGTTCGCCCCGCAGTAATATCACAAGGAGGCAGCAACTCCAGGGTAAAATTTTGATTGATAGCCGCTACGAGCCAATAGCAAGAGGTATTCTGTGCTCAGGGGCGGTGCAGTGGCCGTTCTGGCAGCTGATTGGTTAGCCATCTGTTACCATGCTGGCGAGGGAAGGCTTTCTGGGAGTTGAGTTCTCTTCAAAGCTTCCTGACGCTTTTGTTTAGCCAAAGCTGGCTTTTTATAAACTACAACTCCCATTGCGCAACACGCTATAACGGTCGCCCCCTCCCTACCCCACCACCTCCTCAAGTTGTTTATCACAAATAAGAGTGAGGAAAAAACACTGAACAGAAAAAGGGGGAGGTATTGTTCACCCCCTCCACTCTTGGGTTGTTTTGTTTAAATGACGTCATTCTTATTTGTGAAACGAGTGAGGAAGGTTAGAAAGGATTACCATTTCCTAGTAAAGGTTTGTAAAGTATCTTCCTGGTGAATGAAACCTGTAGACTGAGTGAGAAAGTAACACAAAGGTAACAAAAGATAATAGGTTAATAAATGTAATGGCTATAGGCCTATATAGCCCTTGTGTACTATAAACAGGGTCAGCAACGTTTTAGATTGCTTATTAATTTATTGTTAGACATGCTAGGACGCTTAGCATATTAAACACACTACAAAGAATGCATTTGCGTACAAGTAATCGAATTATCTCATGTACAGCACAAATAATGTGTTATTTGGATTATTATAATTGCAAGACCTTATTTCAATCGTGCAAACCTTTGACTTTTGAGTCACATTGTCGTTGAAATAATCAATTACTCATCCAATTGAACAACACGTGTCTATGAGGAAATATTTACGAGACATTGACGTTTTTTTTAATCGCGTAATCTGCAAGAAAGTGTGCAAGGAGATGGCGTGGGAGAGGGCGGAACTAGTGTACAGGCGGAACAAGAATCGAGAAGCCGGGAAAGAGAGGGAAATTTAAATGTGAGGACATTCTGTCAAAGCAGCTGCTTTAGCACGAAACGGCTAGCGCAAATATCGATCAAGAGCACCAAATACAGACCACGGTTTCTGTTCTGAACGAGAATAACTCGTAATGTTAAAGAATGGAGTTGTGCCACGACCAGGTAACTTCTCGAGTGTAGCCGTTTCGCTCGGAGTGTTGCTAACTGTTAGCCTTGTGTTGCGAAGTTTTGGGTTGTCTTTTTAACCAGTGAGTGTAACACCTTTTTTTTTGTTTTAAATATAATATAGTTGTCTCTATCTTCACAGATGAAGCGGTATGCATTTAATGACGTCCGTAAATTAGTTGTTGATGTTGCAGGGAGACTTCCCTTTTCTACTTAACTCTACAAATGGCGCGTTCGCGAAAACTGGTAAATTTCTGGTTGTAAAAGTAGATTTCACTGCTGCCTACAAATGTGACGTCACGGCAAAATGGTACCGCCCACGTCGAATATAAAACGTTAAATGATTCTATAAACGGCATTGATCTGTATGATTGTGTAATACTAGGTAGCAACATTCATCACAACCTGTTCTGTGTGATGTTATGTGGGACAATGAGAAACTTAGCATCATTTTTTTATGCCCCAGCGGCTTCAAATGCAGCACTAATGCGGTACTTGATATTTATGATGGTGACTCTCTTTAACAATGGTGTGTTCAAGAAAATTGGATATTTCAAATCTGGGCATTTTCAGAATATTACCCCCTCCACCCCAGTCTTAGTGGTACCTGTAGTAGATTGTAAAGGACGTTTGCGTTGTTGTGTGTAGCTTTCAGACTCGCCCTCCAAAAACAGCTACATAGGAAGCTACTACCAGCCTCCAAACAAGATGCTGGCAATGCCAGGCGAAGCGCAGCTGGCCCCCAAAGGTGCAGAACCCCCGGTCGAGAGCCCTGGGCCCCAACCGACTAAACAGAACAGCCAGGGTATGTGAGGCGTTGGATCGTTTTTCCTTTTGTCACTGTCCCCAGAATATACATTTACAGGTAGAGTATGCTTGTCTCATATCAGCTGTCGTGGACGCACTAAGGACCCTTCAGGATAAAATCAAACGCCTGGAGCAGGAGCGGCTACAAACTGAGAAGAGCTACCCGCAGTTGTCGCATGATGCGAGGAAACATGAACCCGTCGCCACGTCGACGAGCTTGCCTGTGACGGAGGGCAATAACAGGAGAGGTAAGCGCATGCAAAATAGTCCAAATGCAGCGTGCAACACAAAGCAAGCGACGGCTCACGACTGAATTTTTTTTTAAAAAAAATTATTTTTACAGAGCTGGACTCCAAGCTGCAGTCTGCCGAGTCTCGCTGTAAAGTGCTCGAGAGGCAACTTGACTACATGAGGAGGATGGTGGACGGGGCACGGCAGGATAAAGACGCACCGGTGGACAATCAGGTATAACTGACAAACCAATTGATAAAACAATTTTAAAAGATAAAAAAAAATTATAATAATTGTTTCATTTAAACTAAACGCTGTAGCAGCAAGAGAAACAGCCAAGCAACCCAGACAACCACGTTCAGCGCGAAAAGCTGCAGAAACTTGAGTCGGAGTGTCTCAAATTGAGCCGAACACAAAACCTGTCAGAGGTAAGATTGCTACATAATTTATGTCATTATCTCAAACTCTTTTTTTTTGGGGGGGTAGTTATTAGTTTTTGCTCCGCTATTGTCAGATGAAACTTGCCGTTCTGGAGCAGAGGCTTCTGAAGGAGGAGCATGAGCGTAAACTTGTGCAGGAGAAAGCAGGACAGGTATGTCAAAAATTAATTTGCGGTGCAAACTATGAGACCAAACTTTTACACCGTACGTCCACAGCTGCAGCGAGAATTAGACCTCAGCCTCCGACTGTCTTCTTCGTCTCCCCCTGCTGTCCAGCAGCCTAAGCCAAAGAAGACCCCCCAAAAGCCCATTCCGGTATCGTTTCAAAGACGTAAGATGTTTAATGGGGTCGAAGTGGCGGAAACTGACCATGTTGTATTTTTTAGAAATCCCCCAGACCCAATGGGACGGCGTCACCAAGGCACCAAAGTATTCCATTTGTGGCAGGAATGGTAAGCAGCATCTTCCCAAAATAAAGCATCTTAACTCTTTGACTGCCAGACGTTTTCAGAAAAGGGATGCCGTGGGTGCCAGCCGATTTAAAGCATTTTGACTGATCTTTCAAGGTCCACAAAAAATTATGTGTTTGGACTATGGAAACACACATACTACCAAATGAAAGATTGGATTCTCATCTTTCATCAGAAAAAAAAAGTTTGTTTCTACCTTATTCCGTTTTTCAGTAATCAACAGTAGAAAATGGTTAGTTTCACCTCTGTTTTGAAACAAACGTCTTTTAACGTCTTTGGCACTCCCTAGGATTTTACTAAACGTTATTTAACGTTTTTGGCAGTCAAAGAGTTAACACACCTTTTTTTTGTTATCGATATTTTGCGTGCTCCTTCCAGTCGACCAACCCGAGCCACTCTGTGCACGCCAACGTGCAGAGCATCCTGCACATGATGAAGCACCACCAGCCTCAGCTCTGCGAGCGGGTGAGCGCCCTGCACCGCACAGGCTTTGGCGCCAGGAAGAGCCTGCGCATGGACGGCCAGCCGGTGACCGCCAGGCGAGACGGGGAGCCCGAAGCCGACGCCCAGTCGCTGAGCTCGCTGTCCGACCTCCTCCTGGCCCTGCAGGACGAACTGGGACAAATGGGCTTGTAATTACAGCAGAGATCGTCGTAACACGCGCGTTTGTCGTTTTCAGTGTTGTTGACATGCGGCCGTTTCAGTGAACATCAGGAACTGATGCGGCAGATCGACGCCACTCAGCATACGGAGCAGCGGCGAGAATTGCAGAGGGAGTTGGAAAGTATGGTGGCCAGGATGGACAAAAAAGGAGCGCAGATCACTAAACTGAGGAAACACCAGCAGACGGTAGGACGAGCAGGAAATTATCTTTGTCATTTGTCCGTATTAATTAATGATAAAATATTTTTGTCCGTATTAATTAATGATAAAATATTTTTGTTCTCTTAAGTATTTACCAATTATTATTATAGCCAATGTAAAATTTGTTTTTCCAATTTACAATACATTTTAGTCACGTTTTTGTGTACTATATATATTTTAAATTGACACCAGGAGCTAGCTTCTGTTTTTAATTTTATTGCCATGTATTGTTTTAATTTCTTTTAATTAACAAATATTTCTTCTTCTTTTTTTGGCCGGCCAATTAATCAGCCAGTCGATTTAATCAGCCAATATTAGCTCTTTTAAAATCGGTAAAAAAATTGGATGATTTTTCACAGTTAAAATAGGACAAAGTATTATAAAACAGTCAAGAGCTAAATTGCCCAATTAATTAATTATAGAATTTCATTCTGCCAATGTCAGAATTGGTATCGGCCTAAAAAACATTTCATTATTTATTTTTCAAATGACAGGGAATTATTATTTTTTTAATCTGTACATATCAACCTATACGCATCATTAACTCTGTTTCATTAGTAAAACCTTCAAGCCTGAAAACGTATTCCCATCCTTCCTTCAGGTCCACATGTTAACCCAGCAGCCGCGCGCCATCAACAAGTTGACCAAGAAGCAGAGCGCCGTGCAGCCGTTGTCGACGTCTCCCGCCAGGCCCAAAAGTCATCATCAGGAGAGGCCGAGCAGCGCCGGTCAGCAGAGCCTCCACCTTCTCAGGGAGACACAAAAGCTGCGGAACAGCCTCAAACAAGAAGACATCTGCTGGGAACCTTAGTCAAAAATGTTGTATGTTGTTTTTAAATCTTATTTTCAACTGTCATGTTGTAATGATCTACTCTAAATTATATATTGTATATTTTTAATAAAGCCTATTTTTTGACACTATTTTTTTTGGGCCAGTTATTGCAATGATTAGTCACATGATGGCAGTGTTGAGCCAGTGTCATACAACTGGGAACGGTGACGTATTTCAGAACGTAACCAGACTGTTTGAATGGGGTTAGGTCAAGAGATTAAAACAGCTGTGAGTCGCCTGAATGTGGCTGAGTCAAAGGAGTTAACCACACTTTCCGGTATGCATGAGTCAAAAGTGCTTATTCCTCTTTGAATTCAACCAGAACTACTTGAAACAGAAGGCAGCACTTCTGAAACAAATGATCTAATAACATAAACGATAGCAAGAAACTAAACCAAAATGATTACTTTACTTCCCCCCCCCCCCCCCAGACATGGCTTAACCTTAATAATATTAAAATTATGACGGTCTATTTTCGTGCAAAATGAATACCTGGGGGGGGGGGTCAGTACAGTAATAAACATCTTTGGAACTCATTCAGGATTGCTGTGGCCTTGAAATCCCCAAAATAAGAGTTTGCGGGCCAGTTGAAAGAATAGCAAGCTGCATAAACAAACACACACTAACACTTGTCACTGGAGAATGCAGTCGCCTTGTTTTTTTCCCCCCCAGTAAGCAGAAAGCTTTATTTGTAGTTACAATGGCTTTGTCAGGCAAAAACAAAACAAAAAAACATCACATATCACTCGAAAAAATACTTAAGTGTGGTCCTAGTCACACTAGTGGTATACTGGCTCCCTCTAGAGGTACACACTGTAATTACCGAATTAAAGTTCAAACCGCATGTTAATAACTTTCAAATTTTTTTTAAAAACCAGGATATTTTCAATTGTATTTAACTTTTAAGCACAATACATAACATTTTAACGGGCTCCAGGTGGCGTAGTGGTACTGTTACTTGCCTACGATGCAGGTTGGCGAGGGTTTGTATGTGGGCGTGTTTGTGTGAGTCAGAAAAAAATATATATATATAGCATTTTAGCTTTTAGAATTATTTTTCAAACATCTAGATACAATTTTAAACTTTTGCGAGTGTGTAGTGTGCCTGTCTCAGTTGTCGGAAGCATGTCAGGGAGTTGAGACGCAGGAGTGGGGGAGCGAGTGTTGGAACGCTGCAATCAGTGGCCGGAAATGACGCTGATTGTGTGAAACCCGAAAGTCGGAAATCCGTGACATATACCTCATTGAATCATTTTAGGGTTTTTTTCTTCCTATATTCAAGTACATTATCATTTTAAACTGTACTATTGGGGGGAAGCTTTAAAAAACACAGACAGAGGAAGCATGGTGCTACAATTGAGAACCACTTCTAAATAATTCGGTGGTTTGTTTGTTCTGCACTATTACCAGAGAAAAAAGCTGCCGTAAAATTCACAAGCATTAACATGACACCAGGAAACTGCCCTAAAATTTCTGTGTTAAAACCGAAACGGATGATCAGACATTCATCATCTATATTCCAAGGCAAACAAAGACAATTATTTGAACAAACTTTATTGGGTCAACAGGCTGCAACATTTGAAAAACAATGCAAACACATGGAGAGACAGTGAGAGGGGGGAGGGGGGGGGGCACATTTCTTTTTCTTTCTTTTTTTTTGGTACATAGCCATTGGAATCGTACCAAGAAGATGATGGATTATGTCTCGAGAAGGCAACACAACAAATAAATGGCACTCCAGTGTGTAAATGTGGCAAGCAGCCCATTGGGCCATGCAGGGAATGCTATAGGTTCGTTTTTTTTTTTTAACACATTTGGAAATAAACACTTATAATAGTGAAAGATTTAAAACATACTGGCCAGCTTGAAAAATCATTCGGTTGTTAAAAGCCTTTTTTTTCACCATGTGGTACAGTTTAGTACATTTTATTGGGTTATGATTTTTATTTATTTTTTCAATGTGTCAATATGGTTTGATATCGTTGCTGTTTGGTTATTGAACAGAATGGTCCGCATTCTTTCCTGTTCCAATGGCATTGTATGGGAATGAAGCCAAAAAGAGCAGACGAGTGATTCTCTGAATCATACCATCTTTAAAATGATCCCAACTGTACCGCCTAGTGGAAAACGAGGCCTTAAATCGGGACATAGAGAGCGACTGCCATTGCCAAAATGAGATGCGTGTTCAAAAACTTTACAGATAATGATTTTGAAGTTAAGGCTAGGTGGAGCAAAAAAAACAAAAAAAACAAACTAAACTGGTCAAAGTGTTGCTAACCATTTATATTAACAACTACAGGTTATTTTTGCGCTCCTACAACTTTTGAACTGAATAAGGCACTTTTCCTGAAGATGTGCTGGCAAATGAGTAAGAAGCAGGCGACACAACGAACATGTGTTTGGGTGCAGCAACAATGTTAGCATGTGACTCTCATCTTTAAGGAATTCAGGCCCGATGATGCAGCAGCATTGGCGGAGATACTTAACACTCAAGTATTTCTGGAAACGTGGACGAAAATATGATGTGGCTCAGGCAAAAAAAAAAAAAAAACTCACTGTGCGTCTTTGGGCTGTAGCCTAATGCCACCTGGCGATAGTCTGACGAAGGCGAGTTTATATTCGATGCTGCACGGCCTAATAACACGCAAGCGTTTGATTTGGTTTCAGTACAAACAAAGCTCGTCAGTGCAACGCTGAAGTTCCATTCCAAAAACGGAGGAATTTGGCGTCGATGGCTCACGGTTTCAAGGCATTCTCTTCATGACTTAAGTGGTTTTTCATTTTCAGTGTGGAAAAAAAAAAAAAATAAAAAATCCCAAAGGAGCAATTTGGCCCAACATCAAGAGGAAAGAAGCATCCAGCATGCAATAAAAACAACTAAACAGTAAACACCACCATATCGTTCCGTGATGAGCCGTGTAAAGCACAACAACAACAAAAAGCAGATCGACAATCCTTCATTAAGACTTCCCTGAACTTCACGAAAAGCTAACAAAGATGAAGACGACTCAATGACAGCCAAAAAAAAAAAAAAAAAAAAATCACACATAGCAGCACACAGCCAACCAAGATTTCTCATTTATAAACATTTTTCTCAACTATAAACCTCCGAACATAACTAAAGCTACTCGCCGATTGCCGGGAGTGTCGTGTCATTAAGACGACACATGAACTTGCCATCTACTTTGAATGGGAGTGGGAAGGTGTTCAATATGGCCAATAATAAGCCGAGGCTTCTATTGTCTTTCCATGGCTAACTAAAGGCTCTTCAGTCCAGCTGGGGGTACACGACCATTGCACTCCAGCGGGTAGAAATACAATCATCATCATCATCATCGTTCTTCGTCAAACCACACCGGACATTTAAAGGCACTTGACACCTACTGTATTATGGAAAAGTGCACGCCGCTTGCTTCCAACTCTTCATTAAACTAAATTTCTCTACATTCCTAAAAATACTGTACAATCTTTCAATTTTGAAAACCAACCCCACTGCAACCGGACCGGACAGCTGGCGGGTTCTAAAGGTGACGGCGGACAGGCGATGGGACTTGATGTTTTTTATTGCATCTAACTGCCCTTTAAAGGGGCCGTTGTAATCTTTACAACTGGTGATCTTTGACCAGCAAGACGACAAAAAAAAAAAAAAAAAATAATCGAGCCACCCCGCCTGACAAATGGCTTGCTAACCGCGGGTATAATCTTAACCTCATATATAAACTATGACCAACATATACAAGATAAAACGGTTTTAGGGAGGCGGGGACAGACAAACGATTGAACAGGCTAAAAGCTAAACTGAACTTTTGCAGTTGTCACATTAAACAACTTCAACAGTGTTTCCTTTTTCGCAACGACCGACTCACTTCCATGAGGAGGCTTTTCTTTTTTATTTATTTTTTTAAATAACATCAATTTGTAGGAATAACTCATTTTAAAACGCGCAAGATGAACAAGCTGGGGAAACACTGTTGGAGTTATCCAGGGAGGCGGACGGGAGTGTTTTGGTTGATGGGGGGAGTATTCTGAGAGGCGTGGACCTGCTGGGCGCGCGGTAACGGCACTCAAAGGGTGTGGTAGTTGCGGTCCTTGGACTTGCAGAACTTGTAGAGGAAGAAGATGACCGCCTGAAGTCCCAGCACCAGCACGATGCCGCCAATGAAGCTGGCGGCGTCGAAGGTGGAGCTCCTGTGAGGGGCCGGGGTGGTTGTCACTGGGACGCTTGGCGTGGACACGCCTGGAGGACGTGACATCAATCAAATAAAGGGCTTTTTTCTTTTTTTTTACAGTCTAGGAGAATACAATTAAAGTACTGGGGGGGGGCAGATTATTCAACTGATATCATTGCCTTTAAAATGGTCATAAATGGGCTTTTTTGGCAGATTTTTTTTTAAAAACAAGAGAACAGAGGAAAAATACATTCAAAAATTCATCCCAATAATAAGTATAAAGGTATTTAAAAAAAAAAAAAAAATCACTTTACAAAAAAAAAAATTGTCAAAGGGCAAAGTATTGTAAAACAGTTACATAATTGGCCTGTAAATCCATCTTTTGATTGCAAGCATTGAGGGAACAAAAATCAAGTTATTTTATTCACTATGAATGTTTTTAATTCATTGGACGAAAAATCAGTTGTCTAAATTTTATTCCGCCAAGTATCTGAATCGGCCTAAAAAAATAAAAAGATTAAAACATTCATTTATTTATTTTAAAATGCATTTCGGCCGGGGTCTAATATTCATTAAATTAAAAAAAAATCCTCAGTTGATTGTACGAAGGTGTAATAATTCCTAACTATATGCCAGGTATTGACAGAGAAGCTGCGGGACGCAGCTTGAAAAAAACATTTATTATATTCGAAGTATTGCAACAATTTTTCTTGAAATATTTTACAAAAATAAGACTCAAAAATCGAAATAAAATGCAATAAAAATACTTAACTCTTTGACTGCCAAAAACGTTAAATAACGTTTAGTAAAATCCTATGGAGGAGTGCCAAAGACGTTAAAAGACGTTTGTTTCAAAACAGAGGTGAAACTAACCATTTTCTATTGTGGATTACTGAAAAACGGAATAAGGTAGAAACAAACTTTTTTTTTCTGATGAAAGATGAGAGTCCAATCTTTTTTTGGTAGTATGTGTGTTTCCATAGTCCAAACACCTAATTTTCTATGGACCTTGAAAGATCAGTCAAAATGCTTAAAATCGGCTGGCACCCACGGCATCCCTTTTCTGAAAACGTCTGGCAGTCAAAGAGTTAACCTTGTTTGTGTCAAAAGACGATTTTATGGTGAGTCTGACTCACCCCTAAATCCCAAATTTCATCTTGAGAAAAAAAAAAAAAAAAAATATATATATATATATATATATATTTTTTTTTTTTTTTACATCTAACAAATTATTGTTGTTTCTTTTTAACACTAAATCTGAAAAATGATCACACAAAAAAATACACCTTTAATCTTGATAAAATGTTACTATCCAGAATAACGACTTATTTTGGGAAAATAAAAACAAGTTTATATTTTTATTAAATTGAAAAATACATTTTATAATACTTATTAAAAAAAATATATTTTTTAAATTCTCTTTTAACCGACTTTCCCCCCTTTTTCTTTAAACTACTGAAGTATATCCATTTAAATGTTTTTTGCACAACTTCTGGGTGAAGATTGAAAATAAATATTTATTTTTGCAGATGCGTGCCCGACTGACCTTTGCGTGCATGTGTAACGTTCCTCTAAGTTGTCCCTAATTAGTTTACAAACAGTATTGGTGCGTGATTCATAAAGTGCCATAATGCGATCGTATCTCTGTCAAAACATTGTGGGAAAATAAACATATTGCAAGTTACTGATTCACATGAGCCACTTACTTGAATTTGTGGATGCGGTTGTGTGTGCAACCGAGGTGTTGGTGTGACCAGTTGTAGGCGCAGCAGTGGGAATGGGAGTAGTGGTTGAATTGGCTGCAGGTGGGTCACAGGGACAAGTTAGGCGTGGCACCGTTCAATATTTTTCAAGCACTAATCATCAATAAAGGATGAAGACAACCAAAAAGTGGCACAAGTTCATTTGGCGTGACAACATTTGTCACGCTGGACTCCAAATTGTACGAGCGCAGGTGCGCTGGACTATCAAGGTTCGACTGTATTGTGTTTAATCTGGTCGCTCATACCTCAAAAAAAAAAACAGGAAGTTACCGTAATGTGTGATTCCGAATTAAGCAAGGCTGCGGTCAAAAATAATTAGAAGCATGGTAGGGTTGCACGAACCAGGCAGCTGGAGGAGGGGTAGCGAGGGTTACCTGAGGCGGGTTCAGGGGTGCTGCTGTAAGAGGTACTGACAACAGGGGTGGAGGGGTTTGCAGTGGCAGGGGTTGTGGGAATCTGGGCGGTTGTGCTCAGATCAGCTGGACGGGGAACCATCACCGGGAAAAGAGTTTTGTTTTTTTGTTTTTTAAACAGACAAAGCCAGAGACACCACGGAAACCAGACATTGAAAAACACTCCCACATTTGTCAGTTCAAGTAAAAAAAAAAAACACACACAAAGAGAGACAAAGAAGGCAGAGAGGCCACAGAGCTGACACATTTAAAGCAAAAACAGTAACTCATGTGACTTTAGTCCAGTCGACAATGAAGAATGTGAAGCATCTGTTGCGCAATTAAACGCGTTAAAATCTGATTTCAGCATTCAGAAATGCGTCACGGTTGACAGTGACCATACCGTAGCGAACATCGCTTTAAAAGGATACATGCTTTCGTTCCGCCAAAACATGAACAAAACATGTCATATCATTTATTCATTGTTAGATGTGACTTATGAGGGTTCTTGCGGTGCCATGTTGGGAGACCTACCGGAGCAGCTGGCGTTGCTACAGGTGGTGGTGTTGGCATCCAGGAGACTCACGTTGAAGCAAGCGGGTGCTTGGTCCTTGGTGATGGGTGCTGAAGTACGCAAGACAAAATCATGTATTCAATGTATGTTTATATTTGGACGGCCGGTAAGAATGGCTGAAAGCAACGGAGACAAAGTAGAGTACAATATGTGGCTATTAAATGTGCAGTTGATTCAGCCCTAACTAGTACAACTTCCCCAGCAGGAATAGTCAACAACAGGCTACTACTTGCCGTTTGGTTGCTTAGCAACCAGTGCCTCATTTGGACACACTTGCGTTAAACCAAGTGTGTAAGTACCGAAAAAATCGAGTGGTCAAAATCCAAATCTGAAACTGAGAACTTTATATTGTTTGAATAAGAGGCACACATTGTTCAACAAAACAGTCATATCATCATGTCATCCCTTGAAACGAAATTGGTATATAAAAAAGGTCCAGAAATAAATAACTGGGAATAAAAACATCTTTTGATGAAATTACATTTTTAGATCCTATAGCAAAAATAAAGAACTGTGCCTCCGTTTTTCAATACATTTGTAGGTGAGTGCATAATCCAACCCAATTACTAATTAACCCACAACATGGGACTTTGCCCCGCCACGAATGTTTCCTGCCCTGGATAACAGGAAGTCTCCCGACCCCCAACATAACATTATCTTTTTTAAAAAAAATTTTTTTACAGCAGGTCAACTCTTCAAATCTCTGTTCTAGACAGACACGATACACATATCTGGGTGAACCCATATAGGTTTTCGTTGCATTTCATTGGTGCAAATCTTGTGATTGGTTGACACTCAGTGAGTCATGACTGATCATCTCATCTTGTGACTGGATTCCTTCCACGCCGTTTTCTGCACTTTTAGCCCGTTAAAAGGATGCCATTCATCAATAATTTAGACTATTCATGTTTGTTGTCATATTTGATCCAAAGCACCTGATTAACCCTAACCTAAAATTATATTTCACAATGTTTTTCTCAAGACTAGAAAATCGATCCAATAAACCTGAATCATGAATAGGGTTTTGTTTTATTATCATGTTGGGTTAGAGGACCATTTAATTCATATACAGTGTGTCCTATAATATTTCTCACACTAACAAGCAAACTAATTTCTCCCACCAGAAGATGCCTGCCCATAAATTACAGCTACACCAAGATTACAAGAGAGGCTGAAGCCACCCTTTCTGCTGCTTCACCAAATAGGGCCAGTGGTCAGCCATGATTTAGCAGCATATCACCCACTATGTCCAAATATAGAGATTAGCATCTTCAGCGTAGCTCAGAGCCTATATTTGACTGCAGATAAAAAAAAAATCAATGCCAATTTACAAAAATCAGCCCCACTGATGCCTGGTTTGACGTATGTCACCGGTATTAAGCTGAGGAGCAAAGCACAATATGATTGATTGTGTGTGTAGAGTTGAGTAAATGAGCCGCCTTCTTAAAGTTAATTGGGGCAAGTCTTTTGTGCTCATTGTCCTATTAAAAAAAAATAAAAAATTTAAAAAATACCAACAAGCACTAGTTAGCCCCAAGGACAACATCTGTACTCCATGAGCCTATTCTAAAAATAGCTCATACTAAAACAGAGAATGTTAACATGTATTTAATTTCAATTTAACATGCTAGACATTTGTTAATGTACCAAATATTCTACTTTTTGTTGAAAAATTAAAATCGGTTGTGTTCAATGTGGGGAAAAACGTTATATTTTGCTGTAG
This sequence comes from Vanacampus margaritifer, assembly GCF_051991255.1. NCBI lineage: Eukaryota > Metazoa > Chordata > Actinopteri > Syngnathiformes > Syngnathidae > Vanacampus > Vanacampus margaritifer. The sequence continues at coordinate 11,760,966 of NC_135450.1, forward strand.
CTGTAATTTTGATACCACAACATTTTTACTCCCTATTATCCTTCAGTCAGAATCTTATATCGACCCATGCCTACCGGTCACAAATCAATCCTGGTTTTAAAAAGTAAAGAGCGAAACAGATTTTTGAAGACGCATCTCTCAAAACTAACCACAGCTGGATCACGAGGCAGTGTTGAAAATTTTCAAATTTTCATGCTTAAGATTTGTGCACACTTTTGCATCAACCTTACTTTGACTGCCAAAAACGTTAAATAACGTTTAGTAAAATCCTATGGAGGAGTGCCAAAGACGTTAAAAGACGTTTTTTTCAAAACAGAGGTGAAACTAACCATTTTCTATTGTTGATTACTCAAAAACGGAATAAGGTAGAAACAAACTTTTTTTTCTGATGAAATATGACAGTCCAAGCTTTCATTTGGTAGTATGTGTGTTTCCATAGTCCAAACACATAATTTTCTGTGGACCTTGAAAGATCAGTCAAAATGCTTAAAATCGGCTGGCACCCACGGCATCCCTTTTCTGAAAACATCTGGCAGTCAAAGAGTTAAGCCCCCTTTAAAAAAAAAAATTGTCCCCAATTATAATCCATTTTGGAGCTAACCCCCAAAAAACTAGAAGACGATTTTCAGAAATTTGGGGTTGCAAATCAATCACGGTTTTGAAAAGTAAGCGCATCATGACCCATTCCAGAGCGGAACCAATCTTTCGAGCCATTCTCTCGCAAAGATGGGCACCGCTTGCTCACAAAAAACCCGAGGTACATGCTTTAGATTATTCCGATTTTTCCACATTGTGGGTCAAGACTCCATCCAGTAATGAAAAATAAAAAACAACATTCCCAGATGGAAAACGATCTGCTGAACCACACCTTGCAGAGCTGGGCAAAGGAACAACGGCTCAATTAACGCTCGTCTGCCAGATCCGGTTTATGATTCATCATGCTGACATACAATATGAACATAACAACAACTTGCTTTAAGTCCTAATTGTCTGTAGTCGGTTAGTAATGCAATTACATTCTAAAGAATTTTGTCACATGTTGGTTAAGTATTTTTGACACCTTTTGGAGGACTTGGCACGCTAATAAGTACAATTGTGGGGTGGAGTTTGGTAGGGCTGCTATCTAACAGGCATATGTGAAAGGTAGGGCCAGCTCTCAGATATTTGCAAGCTGGGTGGCATTTGTTATATACAAACTATAGAATGAGGTCTCAAAATAAAATTAAAAAAAAGAGAGAGCAATGAGGATGTCATGTAAAATCGGTAAAATTACCAAATGAACAATACTGAGCTCTCCAGAAAAAAATAAAATATATATATATATATATATATATATATATATATATATATATATATACAATAATAAATAAATAAAAAGAATGAGGTCTCATATGGCTTGGCCCAGACAAAAAAAAAATGTTTTGTCATAGGCTAAAAGCAAAGCAGAGTTTGCCAAAGGCTTTTTCACATAGAACCATAAACCACGAGATAAATGGAATAATGATTATTCAGAAGGTGTTAGCTTGCCTCTGCTGTGTGTTTAATCTCGACTGACTCGGCATGGTCAGTATTTGCTGAGTTCAAAACAAATAAGTCATCTAATTCTTGACCCGGAAAGCGGCTTTGTGAGTCAGCATTGTTACATCTGTCAATATGCTGTGTTGTGGATTGTCAAAACCTGAAGCAAAAAACATTCATTGCTACATTTCTGCTGACTTCCAAAGAGGCCAAAATTGACATTCATTGTAGTCTTGTATTATTTAGTTGAACATTGTAACCTCTTAGGTGGTCTACAATGTGATCATTGGTCTACAATGTAAAATGAATTAATCAATTTCGGGGTCAAACTAACAAAACATTAACCTTTACTTTGTTTGTTTCTCAGGTACACGTGCTATGTTAAAGGATTGTGCAAATGTGATGAGAGCATAGACAATTCAGGGGATTCTGATTGCTGTCTGTCTGTCGCAATCAAAAAGGGTGAAATTTGACCTGGAGAGTATGTGAGGGATCAATTATATTATGTCATTATTGTATGTTTTTATAAAATACAGTATTATGGAGTACGATTTTTTTCTCATTAATATACACGTTTTTGTGGGGAGGCTGGAACGGATTAATGACATTCCCATTCAATTTAATGTAAAAGATTATTTGAGATAAGAATATTTTCAGTTATGAGTGTGGTCACGGAAGCAAATTAAACTTGTATCTCAAGGCACCTCTTTTTTTTTTTTTTTTACATTTTAAGTGACAGCTTGCAAATGCAACATGCCTTTTAAACTCTATATTCATTTTGATTATTGGGTTTTTTGTTCATTTACATTTTGTCTTTGCTGTTCTGTTCAGCCGTAACATAAGAAGAATGTGGCAAGCTTTTTATAATTAAAAGAAAAACTAAACCATTTGAGATCACACTGCAAGGTAGTCGGACCAGTCTCATAATCAAAGCTTTGATATTGGGTTGACTCGTCAAACCGGTCGACGACTCAAAGACATCCCGGCCCGCGCTCGAGTCGAGTGATTGAGTTGCAAATCTGACCTTAAGTCAGTCAGGATCAGCCACTCATTTGCAAACACGCTTTCCTGTAACTAATGCCTTTTTTTGTTTTCCTTATTCACTGGTCCGCTGTGTGAAGATAAGACAGGTTTCCTGCCACAAATCTGTTTCCTCTCCTGCATGTGTTTTAGCAGACTTACTAGCACCAGGCGCAACCACACATTCGGCCTCTTGACACTTTACCCTCTTGTTCGTAAGTAGAGTCATTCAAGTTGATCAAATCCAACATCGTCCATAAAATTTGACATTAGTTACAGCTAAAGAGCCTGTAAACACTTTTACAGACACTTGTCTACCCTTACATTTACACAGGATGTTTTTCTGTGTTATGTGCCTATTGCAAAATCCAAACCAACTTCCACCACCTAAGCAGATTTATATTGGTCACTTAAAAAAAAATGGAGAAACTCCAGAGTAGATGAGTGAAGCCATCGCATCGTTCTACACATTCTGGCTAAGTCACCACTGTAGATACAGAAATGTCACGATACAATAACAGTGAAATAGGGCTGTCGCATTCACGCTGCTGCTGTTTTTGCTGCCACGAAATTGACCGTGCAGCACGACATCAGCGGCGCTTCCATACATTCCCTCCATTCTCAGGAATCAGGAGTCCTAGTAGACAATTCGGGCCTCACAAAGACCGACCTGTGGCGCTCTCGCCACACATACCTGACACACATACGCACATTTAGGGACAGACAGATACTCACATGATGTGCAGTTCAGCCACTGGCAGCCATCTGTGGCAGCGCAATCAGTACAGTGGAGGGCGGAGCATCCATCTTCTGCAAACGTATTCATTTGATTTAAAAAATATTTGGAGATGTTTTTTTAATTATTATTGTTTAATGTTTGTTTTGCTTATTTTTGCTGACTTGTGGCCTTACTTTAATCTGATGGTATGAGCGTTTTCAAACTAATCAATACACTGTATTTTTTTGTTTAGTCACTCCATGCCTGATATCGATCATTGCAATACAAAATGCATTTGTGCAATAACAGCAGAAAAAGTGTGGGTGTTGAACCTGTTTACCTGGAAAAGTGTGGGTGTTAAAACTTCTCGGCAAGCTTCAAGTTTCCATCCATACAATAATTAGTATGTGAAGAAACTGGCTAAGCTTAAAAAGCCTCACTTTTCAATGACTGTAGTAGGAAATTCCGTGGGATCCTGAATATAATAAATGTCAAGGCACGAGGACCACTTGAGACGATGTGATGCTATTTAAATATAAGATGACTTTAATATTTATTTATTTTTAAATGTGACCCACCCATGAAAGAATGAATCAAAGTAATTATTAAATACACCTTGGAATGGCTCCAAAGATCAAATTATGTCTCATATTGCTCAATAAACATCTTGTGATGGGAATGATACATTTACTGCAAAAAAAAAAAGAAAAAAGTCTTGATAAGTAGCATACTGACAAAAAAAACTTATAAGTACAAAAAAGGCTCTTGAACTAACAACCGATTAATTAAAAAAAAAGTGGGGGAGAATTTCTTGTTGCTCAAGAAATCTAAATAATTTTGGACGGTGTCATTTTTAAGGAGTTTTCTCAAGCCTTTTCTAGTGGAATACATTAATTGAAATTGGCACAATTTTAAATGTTTGTTTGTAAGCATACCTTCATAGGAAACAAAATATCTAGAATTTTTTTAAGAGTATATACGGGGGGAAAAGAAGGTAGAAAAATATATATATAGAAACAGCCTTTTATTGCTCATCTTGCACATACGTGACCTTTGAACGCCTTCGTTTATTGGTTAAAATGTAGTAATTCGGTTCAATTTAATTCGCTTTTGACATGGTAAAGCTCGGTTAGATTTTCCAACGATCAGCGTGGGAATAAAACTGGCTCGTCGCCAATAGGGTCATTTGTAATACGCAACACCCGAGGGGATATGAGTGGCGTCGTCTTACATATCAATTAAACTATTATCCCTCCTGCCATTTGCGTTTAAGTGCCATTTTCTCCGTTGTGTACGTGAAGCGCTCGCGGGTGTGCGTCGAGTCGCTCGAGGCTAGTCGGCTAGCCGTTAGCATTGGCAAGCGCGAGCGCCTGGTGAACTTACCTGAGTCTGACGCGACACACGCGCCAATGAAAGCCAGGACTGCCGCGGCGACGAAAAACACCTTCGCGTTCATGGTTGCGGTCGACAAATTCAAGCGGTGGCAGGATACGTATCGAGAACGGGACGACGGTGATTTTTCTCGGGCTCGTCGTCTCGGGTTTTGTGCTCGAGGCTGAGGCTTCGCTCGCTAAACTAGACACTTCCTACTTGACAGGCCATGTGACACCTTTCTACTTTGGGGGTGGGGGGGGAGGGGGAATATTGCAACGTCAACCACTGCAGCTTCCCGGAATTTGCTCGGTGTTTCCCAACATTTATTTGGGTCGCATCACATCATTTTACAGCAGGGGGGATTTAGAAAGATGGACAAAGATATGTTTGTAATTCAGAAATATTCATTTTCGGACAAATTAGAGGTTGGAGCACAGCACCCAAGGAAAAACAATCCATCAGAGGTGTGATCGATGATGCAAAGCCGTATAGAATAAAGTTTGGATTGTAACTATTTCTAAAAATTAACATGTGTGAGGGTTACTCAGAAGCCTCTCAATATATATATATTAATATTCCGAGATTATCATGAGCAGCTAGTGAGCTATAAAATAAATAAATAGGCTATTGTAACATACATTTTTTTAACAATGCTGTCAGAAGTGGGGCATGAAAATTTCAAAAAAAAAAAAAAATCATTTCTGACACAAAATAAATTCATTATCTGTCTGTTTGAATTAATGATGCAATATTGTGTTTATTAGGATTTACCTCCCACAACCGTTTTTGGAAAATCACCTCATAGCCACACAACAAACCAATTTGGAGGAAAAACAAAAGAGACAAAAAATGCCAAAAAGCTAACAACGCATTATGTACAGGGTAGTTTTAATATATACAATATGGTAAAAAAATTCTCATGTAACAGGTACAGGTGTCATGTGTTTTTTAGGAGTTATAGTTTAAATACACCACAGTTTACAACTGTACATTCCTTCTCGGGTCTTTGATTGGTGATCGGGGACTCTTCTATCCTCTTGAGGACATCGACACCCTCCACCACTTGACTAAAATAAACAAAACAAAAAAAAGTTTATCGAATTGTAATATGTAAAGGTTTTAGTTTAAAACCTCAATGTTAGTAGTCAGGCATAACTGACCCAAACGCAACATAAGTCAAGTCCATCCACCGTGTTTGTTGCAGGGTGATGTAGAACTGGGAGCCATTGCTGTGGGGGCCCTTGTTGGCCATTCCTAGAGTGCCTCGCTTGTTGTGAGAAAGAGCGAAGCTCTCGTCTGAAAGCAGAGATAAAGTATGAGACGTTTCAGTTAAGCAACACTGCGGATGTCATTCAACCGCTCACTGCTGTACCGTCAAATGTTGCGCCATAGATGGACTCGCCTCCATTTCCTTTCCTTTCTGGAGTAATATCTGCAAAGAATGGTAAAAACTTGCAACAACATCATTTTATTGGAATATTCTTATGTAAGATGTATATTAAAAAAAAATATATATATATATATATATATATATATATATATATATATATATATCAGCAGCGGCCAGCAGAAAATGTTGAATTAAGGTTGTGTTTGCATATGTGTGGATGGAGGCGAGAGGTGAAGGAGAGCGTCCCGTAGCATCTGTTAAAGGAAAAAGTCCAGATAACGGTTGTTTTGGGAACAGGCCGACAAAAAATATAAAGTTAACCTTGAGTTTATAGCTGGAGCTGCTCAAAGGGCAATACTTAGCCAAATTTACCAATCAATTTTCCAAGGCAACAGCTCCAATTAAAAATGTCCCCGTGGGGCATTAAAATTTATTAAATAAACTCAAAAAAATAATTTTTCAAGTGTTTGCAAAATTATCAAAAGTTTTATTTGTATCATTTTTTCAATATACATTTTAAAATTAATTACAAATTTAACTATCATGGCTCAGCTTGCAAACATCACATGACCAAACCCAGAAAGCATGTGAGCCGTGATTGGTCATTACCTGTGCCTTAATGCTGCATTCGAGGAAGGTGGGAAATCGGACTGTCCCAGTTCTGACCTCAAAGCGCTCAAGGCAAATGTAAACAACAAAGATGGCTGATCCAGATAAATTGTTTGTTATTCTAGTTAACATAGTCATTCCAAATCACGTTGTGTTATGTGAACCTAAGTAAAATAACAAAAGTATCAATAAATAAAGATAAATAAATACCTGTTTAAAATCTTGTAAATTATGTTTTGCCATTTATGGTCTGACTCCCCATAGAGCAGTGGTGGGCAAACTCGGTCCTCAAGGGCCGGCGTCCTGCAGATTTTGGAGGTTCGTTACCAGGATCGTTACCAAGCTTATGCAGAGCTTGCTGATGAGCTGATCATATATCAGCTGCGTTGGAGAAGAAGAAACATCCAAAACCTGCAGGACTCCGGCCCTCGAGGACCGCGTGTGCCCACTCCTGCCATAGAAAGTGACGTCAGATTGAAGCCGGTCGGTGAAATTGGGGTTCTTTTTTCTCCAAATTCAAAGGGGCGTTCCCATGCACAATTCCTGGTATGAAGTCGGAAAAGTCCGACTTCCCATTTTCCTCGAATGCAGCATTAGGTACGGTGATATCATTTTCTGTCGATGTGAAGGGACAAAATGGCCGCCGCCTGAGTTGGACAGAATAGAAACGTGTGGATTGTTCTGCTTAATTCATATTGTAAAGCACATTTTTGACTTGATTTTTCCTTTAAGGACTGCACTTTTAATTCCCTGTATTACTTTATGTGCATTTCAAATGCTAATACCGACGTGGTCTGACGTGCGTGGGCTGCGGCGTACCTCCGCCTTGCACCCAGCCGTTGGGCACCACCCGATGAAACAGCGAGCCCTTGTAGCAGAGCGGATAGCCGCCGGTCGACTGGCCTCGCTCCCCTGTGCACAGAGCCTCAAAGTTCCATGACGTCTTTGGACAAACGTCCGAGAAGAGCTGCGTGACAGAGAAGACGAGTGGTGACGCACATTACTCAGCTGCAATTGCTTCAACGATGCATTTCCATTCATTTTTTTATAGCACTTGTCTGCATTAGAGTCTTTGGGCAAGAGATGGGGTACACCTTGGACTTGTTGCAAGGACACCAATTCATATTTTACACCTAAGGGTGGAAGGTGTTGATTTAATTCAACACCTACAGAGTTCAATTTGACACCTCAAAAGTGTCTATATTGGTCCACACTAAATATATTTAATGTTTTTGTTTTTTTTTACACTGAGATGGTGTTAAAACTACTCAGATGGTAGTTGAAATTTAATGCTAGTCAACACTGGTCGGTGTTGATTTTACACCAGCGTGGCGTTTACTCTTCACTGTTCGTCGATAGGTGCGAAGGCGGAGATTAGTTAGATCAACTCTGCAAAATAACACCAATTAACACTACACTTTAAGAGTTCAAATCAACTCCCAACAATTTAACTCTAAAATTTTAACACTCCGATTTTTGCTGGACAGATCATGTGACTCGCTAAGTGGCTTCTTAGAAAATGTTGTTAGTATAATTGGTGTTATTTTTAACCACAGCTATACCGATAAGCTATTTCTGGGTAGATTAAATTTATCAGTATTGCTGGTTTTTAGCCCTTGTTGGATCAAAATGTTTGACCTAAAGCTCTGCATAACCCAGCACCATCATCACACATACATTTGCCAGGTTGAATGTGTTCTATATTTTCACACAAGACATCAATTTACCTCAAACAACAACCTCCCCACTGGCTCTCCTCCAATCTCGATGTCCATGTAGACAAACCTGTGCTGAATAGGAAACAAAACTGTTTATTTTTTTTTATTAGGATTAGGATTGGGCCTGAGGTGGAGCCTATCCCAGCTGACTTTGAGTAAGAGGCTGCACTGGCTCGACGCTATGTTTATCATGGTAGTTTGCAGTGGTTCGATGCTAGACTTGCCTTCGTTGCACGGAGATGTTTCAGGTAATACTCGTCCACGCAGGAATCCTGCGGCTCGTCACACGTGAAGGCCCACTGGTCCTTGGCCCAGGCGGCGAGAGCAACGTCGTCCCCGATGAACTGTCCGTCCACAAAGCACATGACGCCGCTGGAGAACTGCCACACTTCGCCACGCATTTCCTTTAGTCACACAAGGATGTCACCAGTGGGAAAGTTCTATTTATAGTTCATTTAGGATGTATGTGAAATTGAATATATATATATATCACATCTTTCTGTTAGATCAAAGGCAAATGGTTCAGAATTTTATAGAATTTTAGGGTGACCTTTGTCTACGTATCCCACTTAAAAGGATTGACTTTAGCCCAGCACTGAGCTGCACATTTCCACATTAAGAACTAAAACAAGAGCAACATTGTTATACTGGCTATAGCCAATGGTAAAAATAATACAAAATACATCACCATTCTTTATTTTATCAACTCACCTTCTTCTGGTTGTCCAGAAATGCATGCCAGTCAAATTCAAGTAATGCAACAATTTCTGGTTCCACAAATTCACGAGGAAACTTCTGTTTTAGTCCCTGTTTGGTCAAAAAAAAAAAGAAGAAGAAAGCATCGCAGGACACATAAAGACAAGCAATTCACACCCATGGACAGTTTAGATCTTCAGTGAACCTAAGCTTCTGCACTCTGTTGCATACCTCAATGATGCTCCTGGCAATGTGAAAATGTAGTTCTTTAATCAAGCCCACTATTTTGATGAGCAACTTTGGTTCCACGCCTGAAAAATAAATAAAAAAAAAGAGCATCATACAACACCCAGTAATAAATCGTTTTCTTTCTTTATCCATCAAATTTTGTAGACTATATCCGTAGGACTAGTGTATGTTTTTTGTTTGCCAAAACAACAGAAAGTGTTATTTAAATGGATGTTGTTGTTGTTTAGTGTTTAATTGTGTTCACTGCCATAATATTGTTTTAAGATTACCGGCACCACCTCGTAAATGGCAGATTTCATAACCTAAAGTAAAGGCTAGGCCTACAATTATATTTAGGCCTATATTCTACGTATACGTTCATTTAATGTGTTTTTAATCTTAATTTTAATTATATTAATTGTACTAATAATTATATTAAATGTTTACATGCACAAATTGAAGTTGGTATGTTCCGAATGATTTGAGATACATACATTTGAGATAAGAGTCAGCAACACTACAAAACAAAATGTAATCGTTGTAGTTTTCACTAACCGTTTGTAAGTGAAGCAGCCATTTCTGATGATAAGTTGGTGGTCTTTTTGTTCATCAAGCTATTTGAATTTCAGAGTTCAGACAGTACTTAAGTTTAATATTTCCCCTCAAAATTGATGAAATGCAGCGGAAAGTGTAGCATCGGTCTATAAACAATAACCTTGTATCCACGGCAACAAACCTTTGGCGGCGCGTGAATATGGCGTCATATTAATGCGCACATGGCAACGTCCAGCTTCGTTCAATGGACTTCTAGTTGTCAAGTTTACAACTCAGTAATCTTCTTATCGTCGGTTTTAACTATTTATCATATATTTCTATAGCTATATATTTGTAGAAGTTTCAGTTAAAATATTTTTTCACAAATTTTACGTGATAGATGACACGAGGGATGCGTATCGGTCAGATTGTCAGCGAATTGGATCGCGGCCCCGGGTGGCGCCTATGTTTGAAAAACATTTGACTCCATTATTGTGATCTTATGCATCGCGTCGTTGTCATGTTTTCGCCCATTTACCGCATCTAAAGCACATATTAGTGTAGCAATGGGTGTGCACGACTTGTGGTCTATCCTCGAACCTGTTCGAGAGTCTGTGCCGCTGTACAGTTTGAGCGGGAAGACGCTGGCGGTCGACCTCAGTTTGTGGGTTTGCGAGGCCCAGCATGTGCAAGCAATGATGGGCAGAGTTACGAAGCCCCATTTGAGGTAATACACTCTCAAAAATATTTCAGTTACGTTAATGTTAGAAAAAGTTTTGAATCTCATTTTTTTAACATCACAAAAACCTGGCATTTGATCAGGGTTTGTTTAGACTTTTTTTTTAATTCACTGTATGCAGCTGACTAAATTAACCACGATGATACGCAGGAATCTGTTTTTCCGGGTGTCGTCCCTCATTTTAATGGGGGTGAAGCTGGTGTTCGTCATGGAAGGAGAGGCCCCTAAACTGAAAGCAGAGACCATGAGCCAGAGGACTGCAAAACGATATGGAGGACCTAACAAAACATCTAAATCCTCCACTAGCACCAGCAGAGGGCGCTTTAATGCAGTTCTCAGAGAGGTTGGTTTGCTTGTATACATTATCGAACATAATTGTCATCATGTAAGCATAACATTGTCACCTCTGTTTGCAGTGTGCGGAGATGCTTGACTACCTGGGTCTGCCATGGGTGGTTGCTGCAGGGGAGGCCGAGGCCATGTGTGCATATCTGGACTCTCACAGCCTCGTGGACGGTTGCATCACCAATGACGGAGATGTGTTTTTGTACGGAGCACGGACTGTCTACAAAAATTTCAATATGAACTCCAAAGTATGTATATTCATGAGCTCTCTTGTGTGTAATGGGTTTGACTGAGATTTGAAATGATGGATTAGGAGTTTCCACAAAATTATAATTGCTAATTGGCGTACAGTGCACTCTAATGTGCTGATCTTGATGGTAAGTCTGATGCTAAGGATGTAGACTAGTGATTTATATTTACCGTATTAGACAGCAGCACAATCTAATGAGATCCAAAAATTAGATAAAATGTAATAATGCTCAGTTTTGAGTGGCTCTTCCTCATATCTTTTCAAATTAAGGAAGTATAAAAATAATGCTAATAATTTTGGTTATTATTAAGTAAAATTATTTAGGCAATAATCATTTACATGTAAAAGTTATTTCACAACATTAATTTGGAGTTAATTTTAAATTCACAATATTTTAAAAATAATAAAAAAAAAAAAAAAAAGTGGCATATTTTTGTATTTCCTTCCAGGACCCCCAGGTGGACTGCTACAAAACCTCCCGTGTCCAAAGCGAGCTGTGCCTGTCCAGAGAGAATCTTGTCGGTCTGGCAATCCTGCTTGGATGCGATTACATTCCCAAAGTATCTCTAATCCTACCTAAACAAAACCACACGCTACTTCTGTTCTTCTGTTAACGACACATCTTTCGACGCTCCCATAAGGGAATCCCAGGTGTTGGTAAAGAACAAGCTCTCAAGCTGATCCAGACCATTAGAGGGCAAACACTTCTCCAAAGGTAGAATTAAAAACAAGCGCCGCTACGTATGAAGACAACAGAGCGAAGGGCGCGATGATGTCGCATGTGCTGATTCTATCAGGTTCACGCGGTGGGAGGATGAGGCGGCGTGCGTGTCTCAGGGAGTCGTGAAGAAGCTTCCCCACTGCCACATATGTCGACATCCAGGTGAGTGAGCTTTGAACTCGCACCTCCGTTTGTAGCCCAGATAAAGACTGGTTGCGTGTCTCAAATATGTGTATTCAGAGTCAAAACAAAGCAAACGTTAAATATAATTCTTTTTTTTTCTTTTTTTTTTTTTCTTTTTTTTTACAGGAGAGCTCAGTATTGTTCATTCGATTTGACATGATCATTGCTCTCCTTTTTTTTTTTTAAAAACCAACAAATCAATTAAAAAAAATTTAATAAATGTTTTTTTTTTTTTTTTTAAATACATATACATATATATATACATATACACACATATATATATATATATATATATATATATATATATATATATATATATATATATATATATATATATATACTTTTTTTTTTTTTTTTTGTATGTGTACGTTAAATATAATTCTTTGCAGGAGGCTTCGCGAGCTCAGAAAAATCCCATCATTAACAAAACGTTATTGCTACCTGTATTTGCATTTGCACTTTTTCGACATTACCATGTAATCACATTTGTGTATACTGTATATTTTTTTTCTCTAAGGTTCCAACAAAGCACACGAACGTAGCGGCTGCATGCTTTGTGACAGTCAGCGATTCTGCCAACCTCAAGATTTTGACTACCGGTGCCCATGTGATTGGCACCGCTCAGAACGGACCCGCCAGGCCCAGCCCATAGAGGCAAATATAAAAAAGTATGTTGCAGTTGTCATTATAACATCAACTATAAACAAGACACGCAAAGCATAAGGGTCAGAAACGCTCCCCACATTGCTTATTTGGCGAGCCTATCTTAGCCTAAATGCTTCATATTTATTGTATTAAGTAGATTTTATGTTGTTAGAAATGCATATTGTTTAAGCTCCCGTGCTTTTTATTTGTACAAGGAAATAACAACATATTTGAGCTTGCTGACAGGGTGGACATTTTTATGTTTTTATGATGACAGAGAAGACATGTAAGCTTGCCAACATCCAACTACGCACAATATGGTGATTAAAATATACAGGGATGTGATTTTTCCGCTAATTCGCGGAATTCCGCTTTTTTTATCTGCCCCTCCCAAAAAAAAAATCCGATTTTTTTTTTTTTTAGTAGTTCATTGTGTATGCACATGACTCCGACAGATAACATCTTCTGCTATAACAAAGACATTTGTGGTATGCTCTAATATGAGTTACTTTTCATTTGGTCATGATACAATTATTTGTTCATGAAATTTGAACTCTTCAACATTATTTATGTGTTAACTTAGTAATCACATTAGTTAGATATGATGATATTCTCAGTGATAGTTTTTAAAAGCAAAGGCAGTCCAATGTTTTTGAATGTGACTGATTTTGAGTTGACTAAAACTGCCATTTTATATGGGATAGTTCAATATACATTGAAAATTGATGCTGTTGTTTTGTCTATTTCTTTGTCATGTGAGTGCATTGAAAGTACTTAAAAACACGGACCCTGGACCTAGCTGGGTGCCAGCGGCCCCCAGACCCCCGGCTAAATTTTAAGATAATTTCACTTTGGTCAAATCACATCCCTGAATATAACATCATCAAAATCCCCTCAAATTTTGTACACAATAGAACCATGTAAAAATAATAATAATAATAATTTTGTATCGTTTAACCACTTATTACACAGACTGTCATTGTAGTTAGCACAGCTGTTTTATTGGTTTTCTGTCGTTTCAGGAAAACACTGGCAAATCTGCAGTACCCGTTCACAGAGGTACAGCTGTTGCTTTACGCCTCGTTTGCTTTTATTTTGGAACAGCTGCTAAACTGGCGCGTTTGAACGCGTCGTTCATTTCAATTTCCCTGCAGATTATCAACGAGTTTCTGCTATCCAAGGATAAACCGGTCAAAAACTTCAAGAGGAGGCAGCCGAATATGCTATTAATGCAGGTAATGCGTTTATGTCCTTCGACAGCGTTCATATATTTGGTTCCTCATATTTGTGAGGATTTTTTTAGTTCGTTTTTATAACTACCTAGCTGGCTGGATTCATTTTGTTCTTGGGCCCACTGGCTGTTTTCCCAGATTGTTATTATGAATCTGTGTTTATTTTCATTCCCCCCCCCCCCCCCCCATAGAAATTTGCTCTTGAAAAGATGGAGTGGCCAAAGCACTACACAAGCGAAAAGGTTTTAGTTCTGATGACCTATTCGGAGCTGATGAACAGAAAGTGTGGCAGAATTGCATCATCGCAAATCAAGCCCATCCGGTAGTCCTTTTTGATTTTGATTCATTTAAGAATGACAAATATATTTAGTCAAGTTTATTAAATGCAAATATTTTCAATTTTTTTTCCATTTCCAACCCCCCCCCCCCCCCCATTCCTACAAAAAGGATATTGAAACAACGCGTGAGGAATTCAGTTTCTTGTTTCGAAGTAATCTGGAGCACACCAGGCAAGTTTAAGCACACACACACACGGTGATAAAACATCTTCTGACTGGTTTTGAGTGACAGGCCTGCTTGCGTGGAGCAGAGGTGAGGTTGGGGTGCGGGGATGTAGTGGGGTCCTGGGGGGTTGTTAGTGACTGGCTGTGAGGTGCGCTTCAGAGGTGGCAGATCACTCACAACAGCCGCTAGGTGCTAAACTGGCTTCCTCCCCGTGCTGGGCAATCTGTCATATCCAAGTCTAGCTTACTAACAAGCCAATTTTCTACCATTTAAACCTGAGAAGATAAATACAAAATTCATTATTCAATTCAATTTGTATTGTTATTTTTGTTTTTATGTTATGTATTTTTTTTTAATCTGTTATTCTACAATGCATTTTGTGTTTGAGGCATGTTCATATTTATCTTAAAGCCCTTGTCCTACATTGTGATATTCTACGGAATGCTGTCTGAAGAGTCAGTAATGCTTTTTTTTTCTTTTTTTTCTCCTGGAGAGCTCAGTATTGTTCATTCGGTAATTTTACCGATTTGACATGTCATCATCATTGCTCTCCTTTTTTTTTCTTCTTTTTTTTTTGTATGTGGGTGAGTCAGTAATGCTAATGTTAGCAATAAATATTGTTGCGAGCTTCACAAAAAATAAATCACGAGGAAGGACTAAAAATTGAGAGAAAAAACATGTTATTTAAAAAAAAAAAAAGGAAAAAAACTGCCTAAAAAATATGATCTAATGTTATAAATAGAAGAAAAAGTTAAATGTAACAGAAAAATAATATAATACATAATTATCTAATGTTCTTTTTATGAGTTTTAACTAAAATGTGTAGGCAAAATCTGATTTAACTAGAAAAGTTGCACCTCAGGTGACTCAATTTCCCTTATTTATCGTACCATTTTTTAATTATCTATTGGTGCTTATAATTCTTAAAACAGTGTTTGAATTTCAACTTGGAAATCTGTAGGAATTTGCGAAAATGTATCAACGAATATCGAGGCCCCCCGATAACAAAAGCAAGAATTGATTGAATGTATAAAAGAAAAAAAAAGAATGTGTGGAAACAAATTGTCTTCTTATTGTGCGTACCCTGCAGATCATTTCGTGTTTCCAGAGGATCGGCCAGCCGAGGATCAGCACGAGGTGAGCTCGGTGGAGGAGGAGAGCCTCTTCCGCGTGGCCTTCCCAGAAGTGGTGGCGGGCTACCTGAGGGACAAAGAGAATAAGACAAAGAGTAAGATGACACCGGTGTTTAATCAACAGCCTCTGGGCCACATATGTACGACATATTGCTACGCATGCACGATAAGTTCCCATATTGATTTCGTATGGCCCCCACCCACCTCCTCCATACCCAGACGTGCCAAGTTCTTCCCAAGCCGAGCCGACGAGATGTCCTGATCAAAGGCACGCGGAGCGTTGTTTTGTTTTTGCAAGCGAGGCCGTTACGGCTGCCCCGACACCCGGGACATGTTAGTTTGACAGCTTGGGCCGGCGCACATCAAAGGCTCAGATGGAGCTGTGAGGTGTCTCCGGGTCTCCCTCTGACAGGGTTGCGCTTCACCTTGCGCGTGTAACACGGGCAGAGGGGCTTCACTTCCTCACGTGGAGGATACTTGGCATTTTTTAGAGTACATTTTACTCAAAAAAAAAAAAAAAAAAAACGATATTTGGTCTCAGTCTAAACAGAGTCAACTTTATACTCAGAAGAGAGTAAAGTATAAAAAATACAAAAAAAAAGGAACAATCACAAAATCTTCAACCACTTACCCATACCACTCCTACTCTAATATCACAGGTGTCAGGTGGAATCCTCGTACCTTCATTTTTTTGGTCTCCTTTAAGACAAACCAGCAATATGTTAACTACAGGGATGTGATTTTTCCGCTAATTCGCGGAATTCCGCTTTTTTTATCTCCCCCCCAAAAAAAAAAAAAATCCGATTTTAAAAAAAAATTTTTTATTTATTTATTTATTTTTTTTGTAGTTCATTGTGTATGCACATGACTCCGACAGATAACATCTTCCGCTATAACAAAGACATTTGTGGTATGCTCTAATATGAGTTACTTTTCATTTGGTCATGATACAATTATTTGTTCATGAAATTTGAACTCTTCAACATTATTTATGTGTTAACTTAGTAATCACATTAGTTAGATATGATGATATTCTCAGTGATAGTTTTTAAAAGCAAAGGCAGTCCAATGTTTTTGAATGTGACTGATTTTGAGTTGACTAAAACTGCCATTTTATATGGGATAGTTCAATTAACATTGAAAATTTATGCTGTTGTTTTGTCTATTTCTTTGTCATGTGAGTGCATTGAAAGTACTTAAAAACACAGAAAACCCATGAGCTCCGGGGGGCTTCCCTAGCTGGGGGCCCCCAGACCCCCGGCTAAATTTTCAGATAATTTCACTTTGGTCAAATCACATCCCTGTCACGTGGAGGATACTTGGCATTTTTTAGAGTACATTTTACTCTAAAAAAAAAAAATAGATGTTTGGTCTCAGTCTAAACAGAGTCAACTTTATACTCAGAAGAGAGTAAAATATAAAAAATACAAAAAAAGGAACAATCCACTGACCCATACCAGGGTTTTTCTAACCCTAACCCTCCTACTCTAATATCACAGCTGTCAGGTGGAATCCTCGTACCTTCATTTTTTTGGTCTCCTTTAAGACAAACCAGCAATATGTTAACTAACAATAAGTCTGGCATAGCTCAAGTGTTGTTGTCTTCCAACCTGAACGTTGTGGGATCGTTTCTCTGACCGTTTTCGCATTGTTTGTTTTTTAGTATTTGACTCGACCAAATATAGTCTTTTTTTAGAGTAAATTGATTGAATAGTAGAAAGAAATTAATAGAACGGTAGAATGATCTGTAAAGGCAGATTATTGAGTCAAAGCACGTGTTTTACTTCTTTTTTTTTTTTTTTTTTAACTCACGACACACCACCATCGAAAAAATCTGGTGAAATCATGTCACTGTATACATTGATAGATAAACAAAAGGTGAGTGCTTTTAAATGAAAGCTGAAAGCCTACACTTACACATTTTCGTTTTTTTGCTAACATTGAGTCTCTGTTCCTCTTTCAGAGAAAAAAAAGAGCAAAAAAGAGAAGATAACTGATCAAGCAGATGATGTTTCGAACCTCCTAGCGCAGATGACCCTTCAGCCCCCCCGTTCAGACAATGCTTCCATCCTTCCAAACTCGCATGAAGTGCTGCTTTTGGACACGCCCGTAAACCATAAACCGCATCAGCGACTCACCCAAAACCGGCCCGGTTCGCCTCTTTCTCACACGGACTCCTCGCCGTCCGTCTCGGCCGCTATCGACGAACTCCATCTTAGTGACATCGACTGGGGCGCGTTGTCCTTCGCGGCCACTCCGCCGTCTCAAACGGCTCCAAATTCCCCACCGCGGTCTACCGCGAGTCCCGGCATGGCGGATGCGGAGCTGAAATCCTCTAAACCGCAACACTCCGTTGCTGATCCAGAGCGCTGTTTTACTGATTATCCTCTGAAGGACAGGCTGCTCATGAGAAACACAGCCACACAACTAAACCTCCTCGTACCAATTTTAAAACCCGTAGCGCACCCTCATAAAGACGGCGGTGGTATCAAAATATCAGGTGAAGCAACTCCAGCTGTACAAAGCCAGGCAAAGACGGAGCATCAGCCGCCTCACACGTACAAATTCATCAAAACAGCAGCCACCAAAGTGCAAAGATGCCTCTCGGAACCGGTTCAGGTGGGAAAAGATCGAAAGGTGACCATCAAGAAGAGCGTGTGCGTGAGCGTGTGCTCATCCAGTGAGGATAGCGATGCGGAGAACCGGCAGATCGGGCCTCGTAGAACCACCAAGAGCAAGCGCACATACAAGTCCAAGGGACGCATCCTGTTGGACCGTCCTCTGAAACCCACCACTGACAGTATCCGGTCACTCGTGCCCCAAAGTGGAGAGCACGTCACAAAGCTCAAAAGCAAAACCCAGGTAGAAGCCGACGTTGATGACGTGTTCCCGCCCACCCCGGCGTCCCCCGTCGGTGAGTTGGATAGCGACGATTCGGTCCTTGGCGGGGACAGCCCTTTGCCGCTGGCAGAGAGGGTCAGGCTCAAGTTCTTCAAGTGAGCGGTAGGAAGAAAAACATATCGAATGTCATGGAAATCCATCATGACGAAGGTAATCTATCTCTTTAATCCTCAACCACAATTTTCAAGCACACTGTAAAAAAAATCTGCATCATTTATCTAAATCTGCAGGGTTTTTTGTTGCTGAACGTCATTATCTTTGTCTCATGTTGTAAAGTGTTAATGCATTTTTTAAAAAAAACAGCAAAAATTTTGAACTTGTTGGATTATCTGATTTAATCTGATTTAATTTGCAATTAGTGAATAAAATAATAATTTCCAGACAAAATTAAGTGAAATTGGGTAATAATCTCTGTTCATCAACACTCGCCGTTTAACCTCACTTGAGTTTCAAGTAAACTGGAATATATATATATATCAGCTGACTGGCGAAAGGTGAGTTGCACCCTGAACCCTTCACTAAAAAAAAATTGCAGATACAGAGGAACAAACATGAGCACTCACATTCACATATAAGGGCAATGTGGAGTTTTCAATGAAGCTAACTTGCGTCCAATAATTTTTGGATTGTGAGAATACCTGGAGAACGGAGAGACGGTGCAAAGCAGGACCAAAACCCGTATTCCAAACCCCTTAAAGTTAGAACTGTGAAAAAAAAAAAAAAGAACTGTGAGGTGTATGTGCTAACGACTTGTCCACCTTGCCGCCCAATTAACAAAAAAAAAATAATAATAATCAAAATTGTGACCTCGCACTTTGAAATAGCATGTCTGCCTCGCAGTTGTGAGCTGTGCAGTTCCAACCCTCGACTCACAATAATTTGGCGCGGTATTAAAAATCAAAATACATTATTTATATCTTAAGTCCATTTAAACACCCCCCCCCCCCCCCCCAAGAGGACTGAGCTGTCGCTTTTACAGCCCTCTGCTGTTGGTCCCCTTGATCATGAGTGAGGCCTTACACACCTTTTCAGACATGAAAAGGTCTGGCATGAGCTTGGTGACAGCTGCATCCTCTTACCCAAATAACTCCACCTCACCAGCTTGTGTCCACCCATACTCTTATTTTTATGTATTCTTTGTCGTAATAAAGGCGTAAAACACGCAAAGTGCTTGAAGAAATGTAGTTCTCTGTCGGTGAACACAATAAACACTCAAGACAAATAATGGCTTGCTGTCAGGTAAATGTATGTTACTTTTGCGCTGTGTATTTTTCCGGTTACTTTATTTTGCAGCATGAGTGAGACAATATATTAGGAACAGTCCTGGGTATGTTGTGCAGTTCTACACAAACGCAAACTACAAACAAAATAAGCATTGAAAAATGATTTGAATTTAATGGTGGCCATAAATGTTTCGTGTGGTGTGGTTACAATTTTCCAAATGATATTGAAGCATTCTAAATAAATAGGTTCAACACAACATTTTTTTTTTAATTTACTTTCCGAAATATCACATTTTCAATGAAGGCAGATTTGAACTATTGCTGTTTTTGTTGGTATTTTTGTTGTACGTTTGTTCAGTTTAATGTGAGCAGAATTTAAAATAATGTTATTTTCAACAACAAAAAAATCATTTTAACTTTTCACCTGTTTTTTTAAGTGCAGCATTCTCTAAATAAAAAAAGCCTATTGTACAATGAGGTAAATGCAATCAATTTTTTCAGCGTAGTGATAAGCCTTATTCTTTATCAAATTATTTTATTAATTAGTCTATTTTCCCATAAAAAAAATTTTTAATGTACAATTAGGTTACTTTGTTATTATCAAGTATTGCACATCAATTCTGACACCGTACAGTAGGCCTACATTGCATTTTTTTATTATGGTTGTAGAGCTGCATTCTTAAAGATTAATAGATGGAATGCAATTATTTTATTTTAATTAATAGACCGTATTCAGTTGCTATTTATTTCCATTTAGTCTGATGCAGTCTTCTCAGCATGCACATTTTTTTTCTTTCTGAATCATGGCTGTATTGTTGTTTTTAAAATAACTACAAGCTCAAATACAGTTAGGCTATTTCTATTGTTTTTCTACCCCACGTTTTCTATCCTTTTAGTTCCGACTATAGCAGAACTACGTGCACTATTTTGCCTGCAAATGTTCAGGTGGTCTTGCGCGGGCCTGCCCTTCATTAGGCAGATCACATCAAACTGATAATTGTCGCCACGCAGACTTTAAAGGCTCATCTCCCACAAAGGGAATCTAATTATTTGTCTTTCTGTCGCATTATCCGCCTATTTAACCTTATTCGCACCTGGGTGAGAACGAACGACGTCCTTCGCGAAGGTCGCATTTTGCCACTTGTGCTTCGCTTTGAACTCGTTTTTTCCGCCTCAGCTGTGAACCCATAAACCTCCGGAGATGCGCCCACGTATAAAAACGTCATCTCCTCAGAGAAACCCGTCTGCTGTCATCGTCTCTGGATGCGATTTTCCTCAATATGGACCTCGATGTTGCAACGTCCGAGCTCCTGCAAGACTGGAAAGTGGGCGAACAGCTCAACTCCGCCGGCTCATCCCCGGAGTCCAATTCTTCTTCCTCCGTGGACTCCGTGTGCTCCTCGCCGGAGATGTTCTACTCCGGCAACCTCTCTACTCCAGAGATCGCCTACGACTTTCCAGGGCGGGATCCCCGATCCGGCTCCAAGGCGCCCAGGACGCTCGGCAAGGCCAAGATGTCCACCAAGAGGCGCGTCAAGGCGAGCGAGAGGGAGAAGATGAGGATGAGGAGTCTGGCCGAGGCTCTGCACCAGCTCCGGGACTACCTGCCGCCGGACTACACCAAGAGGGGCCAGCCTCTGACCAAAATACAAACCCTGAAGTACACCATCGAGTATATTAATAAGCTCTCAGACATTTTGAGCCATGCGTAAAAGTCACCATTTTACGCACCTGCGCGTAAAAGTGATGAAGCGGGGTCATGCTCATCTTTGGACTCTTTTTTTTTTTTTTTTTTTTTTTTTTTTAAGCAAAACTGCTTTACATGTTAATAAGTGTGTTTGGATTTATTACATGCCTTTGCCCTTTTCTTGATGTAAATATTGTTTATGGGCACTTATTGTTTTGTATATGGAGACACAATTAGGATTAGAACAATAGTTTGGTGACATTTTGTATCTTGTTTTATTAGTGTGGACTATTTTGGAAGAAAGTAGCTGCTAAGATTTGTGTTAATAGCTATCAGTGCGTGGCTTTGCCGAAAAAAATAAACATGTAAATTTGTTTTGTTGTTGTCGTTTCGTGACTTATACTATAAACTCGCAAATTGAAGTTGTGAATTTGAGCCAATCAGAATGTTAGAAAACCTAGCCAGATAAATTTGTTTAATTTGGAGAAATACAAATCGTTTACCAATCAAATAATCCATCCATTCATAATATTTAGAATACCAAAACAGGAAGTGCTGTATCCAATCACGTTTAAGCATTATTTCAGTTGGGCGTGTCTGTTTCGTCACTATGCCAGCTAATTAAAAACGATCTTTTGTCCGTCTCATCTGTTCACCACCGACTTTATTGATAACTAACTCGTTCATTACCGAATAAAGAGAGAGAGAAAAAACAGCACTTGAACAACGACTCAAGTCAAGTAACGTTAACATGTTACTGCCTTAATCTATTTTTTCCCTAATGTACAATCGACATGTAAATGTGATTAGCGCCGGACAATGAAAACAACTGTCAAGTGTGCCAGTGGTGAGTCCAGGGAATAGACGGGTCCGCCTCACTTACAGTTGTCTTCTATGCCTTCTTTTTCTTACCAGTGTTAATAACAAGATGCACACTTTTTAAATGTTATCTTTGTATAGTGTGTTTTTAATGTAATGTAAAATGTGAGTGAGGAACGTTTTTTTTTGTTGGCTCAGTTTTAGTCATAACATTTACATTTAGATAACCCTGTAGTAGGGTTGATTTAAAAACGACAGATTTTATTCCTAAAAGCACATTGACTATTATTGTAAGTCACTGTAACAGCCAGTTTGACCATGAATGTTATTTAAAAAAAGAAGAAAAAGATAATGGTTCGATGAAAATCAAATAGAAGTGGCCGACAACATGGCATTAGATCTGCAGGTCATAAAAAGCTAGTAGCGCACTTCTTTTAAGATGATGTCACAAAGAATTAACGAGGTCATGGAGAGATGCCTGACATTAGAGACTTGAGCTTGAGCACACAAAGCAAGGAAACATCAGTCCTGAATCTTAAAAGAGCCCAATGGTAAATAAATATCCTTTGCATGCAGAAGTTTAGTACTGATAAAAGGACAGTTGAATTATTTATCTGTAATGTAATTGCTTATAAAAGCCTCAAAGCCAAACCTCTTCATCTTGTGTTTTATGACACAAATCTCCAAATAAGTGAAGCATCTTGTCTGAAAATGTCTTCCCTGTGGGTTGAGCTAGAGACAGCTGCGGTGGTAGTTGGCAGTTTAGGGCGCTACTTTTGAGTTTTGTGCGATTGGTTCAAGACTGCTAAAAAAAAAAAACGTGTTCACCAGGATGCAGACACTTGCTAAAATCTGTGAATTCATGCATGTTGATGACCCCTAAGTAGGCCATCGTTGTCGTCATTTGTCGAAAGAATAATAATTAACACCGAAATTTAGAGAAGGCCTTGAAACAGCCTGGCGCTTTGGATCTAATGAGGCATGAGCCACGAGAAATACACATCAGATCAGCAACGCCACACACGAATGACAATGCAGCTCAATCAACATCGGCCCTTACAACGTCTGTGGAACATCGGAGAAAAGTTAAGGCTTGATATCACACCTAACAGTGGATTCATATACATTGCAAAGTTTGTTGTAATGCTTTTAACAATGACTTGCGGGCTACATTTCCCATCTGTGCCTTACGCCTTCATTATGTAACGACGTCTAACATGAGTCGACACAAGCACCATGTTTAACCGTAGTGATACAACTCAATAAATTAGATTTGCGCTGAAAGCATAATTTATTTAAGTATCAAGTTAAAAAGTCAGACTTTTTTTTTTTTATAGTTATAATTTTGATATTTAAATCTATAGGCCAATTTAGAGTGCCTCGTTGTCTGCTCTGAGTGCAAATATTGAGAATTAAATCAAGGCCAATTTAGAGTGCCTCGTTGTCTGCTCTGAGTGCAGGTATTGATACTTAAATCTAGGCCAATTTAGAGTGCCTCGATGTCTGCTGTGAGTGCAGGTAAAGCAAAAAAAGTAACAAAATCTCAAAGGTCTCTGGTCGCTTTAGAGTGCCTCATTGTGCGTCGTGGAAAAGCACCGCGGCGACCCGGTTGGATATATTCCAGCCCTCTATTTTCTTTAGCCACTCAATGTGCTATTTTCGGTTTACTTTATGCTAATATTCATGTAAATCTTTTCAGATGGATGGAGACACTAAAGATATTTCCAAAACTTCTAAGTGTGGCTCTGGCAGACTGCCCTTCACGCAAAATAGATTCAGGTTGCTATGACGGTGCTTCACTTGTGCTTCTTCGTCTTCTAGATCGTATGCTGTGTTGTTTAGATTCTCATATTCTTCGTTTCTCCGTTCGCGGCAGGGGGCAAAGCTTCAGGGGCCGCGATCGAGGGGGTCGGATAAGTCGAGGTGGAGGACGGGGCATGAAAGTCAACGGCCCGCCTCTCTTTGGGAGGGGTCCAATCAATGATGGAGCAATGAATGGACTCTCCCCCATGAGGTCAAATACGTTGACGCTATTGAGTG
Organism: Vanacampus margaritifer; assembly: GCF_051991255.1. NCBI lineage: Eukaryota > Metazoa > Chordata > Actinopteri > Syngnathiformes > Syngnathidae > Vanacampus > Vanacampus margaritifer. The sequence continues at coordinate 11,785,193 of NC_135450.1, forward strand.
CCACGTAAGAGTAATTTTCATCTTTTGCATGTTTTAGCAAGAGGGCCATTAAACTCTTACTTACCGGTAATACATTGCCTCAACAGTTAATTAATATTATGATGTGAACTTCCTGATACCTACTGCAGTTGCTATGTAATTCCTGCTTGTGTTTACAGAGAAATGGGGATTATGCAACCTTACCCTGATCCAAGAGGGTATCGATGTAGTGACGGACAAATGGGCATGGGCCCTCCACCTCCTCCCACGCACCTTAGAGGGTCGTACCCACCCATGACCAGGTAGCCTCTTTAAACTAAAGCCTCAATCACCACACACTGATGAGAAGTTTCACATTCTACAGGCACAGACCCCCAACGCTACCTTTGCCAGGGCATCCGGGTTTTAGAGGGCGTCCCTCACACCTGCGAGGCCGCGGCATCCTAGACCCCGAGCCGCTGTGTCCCTTTTACCCCAGAGCTCAGATAGGGTAAAACAATTTGACATTTTCTCATAAGCAGGGATTTGGCCATTTATGGGGTGATTTCATGCTGACATAAATAAATATGAGAGCAGAGTGTTTTTGTTTGATTGACTTTTAATTATATTTATATACGTATGGTTGTATTTAGTTCCACATTTATTTTTTATATTTTTTGAATCTCATGCTTTATTAATTTTTTTACTTGTATTTGTTTTTATTACCATATATATATATTATACATATATATATATTATACATATATATATATATATATATATATATATATATATATATATATATATATATATATATATATATATTATACGCGTTTTTATTTTAAATTTTATTTATTTAATTATTTGGGCTTTTTAGGTCCTCCATAGCAATATCCAACTGACGTATTGGTTGAAATTTGGCTGCTCTTATCAGTGTGCGCCTCCTACTGGCCAAAGTCGAGACTCCAATGCTTGTGATTTCTCTTATTGCAGTTACGACAAAGAACCAGTGTCTCCTCTCAATCCTCCTCCACCCAACCCTGGCAGAGGTCACAGATGGCTGGGGCCCCATGGTGGCCACCATTTTTAACATCCTCCTTTAAAATAAAAAAAATAAAAAAGTGGAGTGGACAAAAGAACATGATTGATAGATGTACGCTACAGTGAGTGAACTCTCCATCTGTTCAGGGGAATCCAGCATATACGTTATGCAAACATCACATGACCAAATCCAGAAAACAGGTGAGATGTGGGCGAGCTGGTCACTAACTGAGCCTTTAGGCACTGTGATGACATTTTCAGTTTAAAGCAAGTGGCAAAATGGCCGCCCCGAGATGGATAAAAACAGGTCTTCCTGCTTAATTCATATTCCTCAAGCGCAATACAGTACTGCATTAATCAAAATCACATGTTTTATATATATTTATATACATACAGTATATGTACTTTGAATGTGTATGAGTGTGCATTTTATGTTGTATATTAATCTAATAAATGTTGCAAAGCATTATATGCTGGCCCTATGTTTACAGTGGTGTGACTGCAGCATCAATAATCGTATGTATTGCCTTTTAATACAAAGAAACTTGTGAATATTGAACAGAACAAATATGTAACCATTTAGCCTACTTAGTAATAAAATAAAAAGACACACACGAATACATTAAGTACAATTTCTATTTCACTTATTAACAAGATTATCCGTCAGTACGTAGCGGTTAGCGCATTGGCCTCAGATTTCCAGAGGATGGAGGTTTCAATCTGGGTCCCGGTCTTCCTGTATGTTGTTTGCATGTTCTCTTTGCTTGTGTGGGTTTCCTCCCACATTCCAAAAGCATGCATGATGAAGACTCTAGATTGTCCTTGCAATTGGCTGGTGACCAGTTCAGGGTGCGCATGGCCTCTAGCATACATCAGTTCGGACAGGCTGATCCAAATAAGGATGATAGAAAATGGCCGGATGGACAATATTCTGTGCTCAACTCTTGCTGATGTGCATTTACTGACTGGGCGTCTGCACTTCCTCCGTAGACTCGTCCCCCCACATGGGCTCATGGATGTGTTCTGGAATTTTCTCGATCGCAGTCTAATAACAAAAAGCACCATTATGAGGCTTGTTAACATCTCTATGGTGCAAGCGTACAGCAAGAGCACGACTCACCTTGGTCACCTGCATGGCTACACTTTCTGGAAGGTTCCTCTGGATGTATTCCAGATACACCCGAGCTGTGGAGCCTGTTAAATGAGACAACTACAAACACAGACAAATTGTTATTACAACTCTTCTTTTTTTTTTTTTTTTTTTTAATCGCAACATATGTTTGTATGTATACCAAATTTCACCTCAATACACCTGTAGTGTGTCCTCATCTCATATTGAACCCTGTGTTTTTTGAAGATGTGGACTGACTTGAGCAATGTAAACCTGTCCATGTCTTTGGGAGGTTCAAAACTGTCAGGGGAGGAAAAATATATATGCAGAATTACTGTAAACAAAAGCCTCTTTCACACACGTCGAGTGTGTAAAAGGCACAGGCATGTAACGTTACAGCTCTCATGCAACAACTTTGTGAGAGGTAGAAGATTTGCAAAACTCACACTTTGCCGATGCCAATGCCAAGCTCTTTGGCCGCCATGGTGGCGAAATATTCGTAGCTGTCCAAAACAGACCTGTCGTGGCCTTTAACCAGCACGGTCACCTTCTGGAACAGAGTGTCAGGCTCTTCCGTCACAGTGATCTGAAAGGGAAATTGCGGAATGGCTTCCTGGGTAAAGAGAAATGGGCGTTTTGGAGATGGGAAGATTGTGATACAACTCACTGGTGACGCTGTTGATGAAAACGCAGTGGCTGTGTGGAAGGATGGGCTCAAAGGGGGGAGACGCCTGCCGAGAATTGAATGCACACAATTGTACCAAAATGCAATTAAAAAAAAAATGTGTGTAAGCGTGACAACGTAGTTAGAATGGTAACAGGTTGTGCATTGAAGAGCATTTAATTGTTCTGCATGTCATGTACAGTACATGCAATCATAGCTGGCAAAGATCTAAAAAAGCCATTGACAATTCGCCGAAGTGAAATTTGATTAGTTAGCCGTCGAACAAAGCTACATACCGAATTGCGAGCCATTTCTTGTGTCCTGCACAATGGTCCAGAACTCGTGCCCCCTGCAAAACATTAAAATATTAGCAGAGGCAAGGTCATATAGAGTCGCTCTCCATACAATATCCTGTTTGTTCATTTCTATATTGTATATCACCAAAAGTGTCAGGGTCCGCATCAAAAACATTACCGAATGTGTTATTCCGCTTAGTATCCTTGCCAAGGAGCAAAATTCTCGTCGGAGCACCATGGAAGCGGCCATGTTTTCAGAGCGGCACTACAAACCGGAAGCGATACGTATCACATAATTACAGCGCTGCCACCTCGTGTCCTGGAAGATACATAACACCAACAGATGTGACTATCAAATAATGATAATACGTGATAACCTCATCCTGTCAGCAATGAAAGAATAGATACATATGAATCCAAATCTATTCATGGACGGCATTTTGAACGTGCTTGTTTTCGTGCTTTGACGACGTCATTGATTGAAACGAGGCTTGAACGTGACGAGCGAGCGTCATGTGACTGTCACGTGACCCAGCTGTCGGGGCCCTGTTGCCCAGCAGAGCTCCGGTTCGGTTCACACACAGTCAGTCACAGACCGAACAAGGAAGGGTAGCGACAACAGTCGAGGTAAGCTTTCCTCATCATCGTCGGGCTCCCTCCACTCTCCATTCGATACACAAAATACCCAACACTCTGCATATTATTTTACTCATGTGCATGTAAAAGAAGCAACGCGGCCAGGGTTTTATAAAATACGCGATATAAGTAGTCGACTGGTCATGCTAGCAGTAGCCGGATAGCGAGCAGTGCCAGCGGCGGATGCACAGCCCATGTTCGCCGCCTTGGCTGGTTCTGGATCAGCTAAGGTTAGCTGTACGGTTAGCCGCCTTTTTTCTTTTTTTTTTTTTAAATGACGATGATAACGTGCTAACAAACGCGTTTATATGTCGCGTCGGTAGAATTCAAAGACCTGAAAAGCAGTCAGGAAAAATGTAGATGTGGGCTTTTGTTTAATGGCGACTTGTTTAAATGCTCAGAGCTCACAAGGAGCGACTTCCACCTAGCATCGTTTTACCCAGAATGTATTGTTCCGCACCGTGATGATATTACCCTATCACCCGGGGCACTCATCTGTCATTTACGTGTAATTGAATAGAACTGCAATTGAGCCTTTTTTTTAACATCATTGCACATGATTACTGTTTAATTTTATCACACTATTATTATTCGCACCTTGTTTACCTCGTCTTTAGCCACCTAAGGGCTCGTTCAATCAGCGTTTGCTAATTAGAGCAGAGCCCCAAAATGATGAACGAGTCTTTTAATTATTCACCAAGTGCTTATAAATCCTTCCTCGGCGCAAAATAGTCAAGGAACTAGAACGTAATAAAGGGATAGTGAGGAGATCATTTAGACCAGTTTATTAGTATTTACTTGCACTCGATAAAGTGTGGCTTTAACAGTCCTTTATTAAATAATAATAATGATATTGTGCTGCTGGGTGTCTGGTGCAATCCTCATAACTCCAAAAAATAATCTCTGTTCAGGAGTGAAAAAATAAAAGTCACCTCATGAGGATGTGTGGACTGACCAATTGTGTAGATTTGTAAAGAAATTCAATCTTTACTAAATTGTGATGTAGGTGGTTTCGGCTGTGTTTTTGAGACAAAAGTCTTGTGGGCTGAAATCAGGCAAGCCGAACATTTTTGGCGGTTACATTTAGTGCATCTCTAAATATATGTATGTAGTCTACAACTCCACCACATAATCTTTTGGCAAATGTAACAAACCGTAATGCATTGATTGGACTAGCACTGAAGTAGGACTGAGGGGCATTTTAGGCCACCTTATTAATATTTTGACATAGCCTGTCGGGTATTTACGCACCAAACGTCAAGCGTTTATTTATCAACATTGCTAAGTGGAGCTGCAATTTTGTCTTTTTTTGTTTTTGCTCGCCACAGTGGGATGCCCGTGGTTTGCCGGCGTTATGACGTTACCGGGAGGAGCGGTGCTCCTGCGGGGTTACAGCTGATGGAGAGGAGAGCCTGCTCCTCTTCCTCCTCTCACACTCGCTGCCAGGATCGCACGATGAGGACGCAGCGCGGCGGCGGCGACACACAAGCAGCGCCGGGATTGAGTGCGAGCCGCGGGACATGCTGAGCGGACTCGTTAGCGGTTTACATGCGTTTTTTCCTGGATGTTAAGTCAAGACAAGTGCCTTCCCAATGTTGATTTTCCAACTTTTCTGACACTATTCGGACCCTCAGAGGTTTTCGCTGATGTCAAGGGACTCGCACATACTATGCACCATTGCTGTCTCACACTCATCATCGAACCTGTAACCTCAGCACGGGACTCTTGAAGGGAGGACCCTCGTCTCCACGAGACCCCCCCCCCCCCCACGAGTAGCTACTCCTCATCCGACGCAGGGATGTTCGCCTCCGTGGAACACGGCCCGGTCCTCTGCAGCGACTCCAACATCTTGTGCCTGTCCTGGAAAGGCCGCGTGCCCAAGAGCGAAAAGGAGAAGCCGGTGTGCCGGAAGCGCTACTACGAGGAGGGCTGGCTGGCCACCGGGAACGGCCGAGGCGTCGTCGGCGTCACGTTTACATCCAGTCATTGCAGGCGGGACCGGCCAACCCCGCAAAGGGTCAACTTCAACCTGAGAGGGCACAACAGTGAGGTAAGATGGAACATATTTTCTTTTGTTTTTCTTTCGGCATATTTAATCATGAAACTAGAATGTAGCTAAAACTGTCATTAGGCTTGATATTAGTACAATATTGATGATCTTTTTATTGATTTTTCTTAACTGTATTTCCTCCTCGTTTGGCTATTCAATAATTTTTTGAGGACTTTAAAAAAAAAAGTTTTATCGACATGCTTTTTTAAAAAATATAAAAATATTTTAACTCTTTGACTGCCAGACGTTTTCAGAAACGGGTTGTCCCCAGTGCCAGCCGATTTTAAGCATTTTGACTGATCTTTCAAGGTCCATAGAAAATTATGTGTTTGGACTATGGAAACACACATACTACCAAATGAAAGATTGGACTCTCATCTTTCATCAGAAAATAAAGTTTGTTTCTACCTTATTCCGTTTTTCAGTAATCAACAATAGAAAATGGTTAGTTTCACCTCTGTTTTGAAACAAACGTCTTTTGACGTCTTTGGCACTCCTCCATAGGATTTTACTAAACGTTATTTAACGTTTTTTGGCAGTCAAAGAGTTAATCATACTGTTCCACAATATTTTATGTTGTATATTTTTTCCTACAAATAAATAATGATTAAATACATTTTATCTAACATCAATCTGTGAAGAGGCTACCATAGCTTGCCGTGCACGCTTCTCGCTCCCATGTCTTCATGACCCTCCAGTCAAGAGTCAGAGATAATTAGAAGGGGAAGATCTTCAAAGGGAGCGCCACTGAAATTGGACCTAGTTTTCAACCAGACTGATGATACACAGGGAGAAAGAAAAGCTGCATATTTTCTTTCTGTCAAGTCTAATGAGCGACTGCTAACTCACACCGCCGCCTCTTGACCTCCTGTCAGCTGTACCGCACTTGAACAACATAAAATGGGGAATATTTCTATACGCCTTTTACTTGCAATGCTACAGAATATTCCCTCTGGGAAATGATTCAAAATAGATCAACACCTCGTTTGACAAGCATTCTTGCCGCTCTTAACCCCCCCCCCCCCCTCATGACAGCGTCTATTCATTGTACGTGAGCGCTGAATATATGAGAGTAGTTTGACAACGCCATTGTGGACCTTTATGCAGTTATCTGGCAGTATGCTCGTCTCCTTTCAAGCAAAAATAGACACCGCACTGACACATTTTGTTTATAGAGACATTCATATTCATGACTTATAGTAAACCTATTCATGAAAATTACAATATTGGACGCTAGTATAGTGATTTCAGGGTTGACACATTTTGGCAGGGACGCACGCCAAGGAAAAGTCCAGAACCCCAAAGCAATGCTTCTTTGTACCAATTCGTTTTAGTTGGGATTTGTAAACCCAGAATAGGCTTGTGTTTCCACCGTAGGTTTTCCTAATCCTGAATTTTAATGTCTATAATGGAAAAGCAATCCTATGGATCCTCAACTGAACCATACAACACCAATTGCAAGCATTATAAGAGCACTTCATGGTGAAGGCTGACTTTGTATTTGATTCTGAAGTTCCTTAATCACTCTTGGCTCGAGTTCTAATTATGAAAATTGATTAACAGATTGAGCATGTCAGGTCTGATGGATTACTTTCTGGCAAAAAAACTCGCAAATTCATCTTGGGAAAAAAAAGTACAGAAATGATAATACTAAGGGGTCTATCATTTTGATGATGGGGCCAAAATAATCGCCCCTCCCCCGTCAATCGGCATCGTCCGAAATGTCACGAGTCCCCCCCCCAATGTGCTCTCTTCTCTACCTGTCTGACCACTTGACCCCATGCACAGCGCTTAAGAGCAAAGGCTTTAACGCGCTAATCCGTCCACGGAGAGGACATGTTGCATAATGAGCTTGACTGCCATGTCAGGTTTGGGTCCTCTTGGTTTGCGCCCAGTAATATAGATACAAAAATAATCATAAAATGGCAAATAGGGGTTTGCCATACTGGCACTAAACCCCCTCAAATGAGTAGGATTCTGACCTAGGCTCTCTGCCTTGTCTAGTGTACCATGAAGCCTGCACCCATTGCCCTTTTTCTTACATCACGCATTGCTCCAACATCACTCCTCCCTATTTTTTTTTTCCTTTTCTAACAGCACAGCAATTCTCTTCTATTGAGTTAAGCATCTGATTTAATATCTTGTCCAAATCAGCGGCCTCAGACTCCCCCCCCCCCCCCCCCGTTTGCTCGCGAGCCAGCTGGTCTTCACTGTCCATTAATGAATGAAGATTTCCAATCGCCTCACAATAGGGGTTTTATTGTAAAAATTCAAATAAATCCACTTTTAACCAAGCAAGCGCGTGGGTGTTGTACAACTGTGGTGAAACAATCTTGATATTGATTTTTTTTTTTTTTTTTTTTTGCAAGTGCACAGTTCCTCCCCCCCCCCCCCCCGGCCAAGACTATTCATTTCTTTTGGCATGAACAAAGGGCTCCATGCCAGCGTTGAGTGTTGCCATGGACCTGTATGCTCTTGCCACTGTGATGCCGCACCTTCGCAATGTCCTTTCACTTCTGCTGACTGCACCACAACCCCGACGCTGCCCCTTGATTTGATTTAGTACTCCGCTTTTAACTCGCTGGGGTCAGCTTAGCGGTGCGCTCTTATACGGAACGCTTCGACAAAAGTCAACGCACGCGGCGGCACCGTGGCAACTTTCCAAAGTGGGAATTATTATTGGATAAGCAGCGGCTGGTGATTTAAGGGATCAGAGACCAGCGGTGTCCTCTTATCTGATTACATTTGGGTTCAGAAAGGGTCTTCAGAGTAGAACACAATGCATTCTGTGATGTTGTTTGACTTCCATTTGGTCCCATAGGAAATAACATGAAGTGTAAATGGACAGTAAAAATGTGGAATTTTTGCGTACTGTATTAGCCATGATGTGTTTACGCTTGTAAGTTGTAACATTAGCCCCGTACTTGGTAAAAGTGTTTGTTTTGTGTATGTAATTGATATTTTATTGATTGAATTGCTCGTATTTAACTCTTTGACTGCCAAAAACGTTAAATAACGTTGAGTAAAATCCTATGGAGGAGTGCCAAAGACGTTAAAAGACGTTTTTTTCAAAACAGAGGTGAAACTAACCATTTTCTATTGTTGATTACTGAAAAACGGAATAAGGTAGAAACAAACTTTTTTTTCTGATGAAAGATGAGAGTCCAATCTTTCATTTGGTAGTATGTGTGTTTCCATAGTCCAAACACATAATTTTCTGTGGACCTTGAAAGATCAGTCAAAAATGCTTAAAACGGCTGGCACCCACGGCATCCCTTTTCTGAAAACGTCTGGCAGTCAAAGAGTTAAAGAGGAAGTCAGCCTTAAAAAATAGTAATATGTTACCACCTCACTGGTCAACATGACATTCTGATTAATATTACATTTGGTAAATATGAGTTAATAAGCAAAATCTAGCCATTTTTATCCAACACAGGGTGGCCATTTTTGCCACAGCTGAGGGCTCAGGCAACGACCAATCACAGCTCACTTGTTTTCTGGAGCTGAGCTGTGATTGGTTGAGAGAGACCTGAGCAACTGTGATGTCATCTTCACTCGACAGCAAGTGGCAAAATGGCCACCCTCTGATCTTGATTAAAAAAAACGGCTGGATTTTGCTGCTTAACTCATATTCTATTAATGCAATATTAACCAGAATATTGTATTTAGACTAGTGGGGGTGCATAGAACATATTATTGTCAAGAAGTTGTTTTTAGCTTTAGCATGTCCTAAATTTTGTTTACGTTGTTTTTATTGCCACTGGTAAAAAAACGCACACAAAAAGCGAAACACTTTGTGTTCCATTTTATAAAACAACCTCAGGCTGTGTGACATCACGCTATAGCATTCTTACACAACCTTGGTATAAAATTTTCTACTTTGTTAATTCTGTCCTTTCTAATCACGATGCCAAGGATAATTAATTGTCAGCCATTTGTTTAGTGGATATTCTGCCGGTGATCGCCGCAATCCCTCAGTATCCTGCGGCGTCTTAGCTTTATCCCGTCTGTCTCCATGTGACGTCCGATCTCTCCTGGCTCGCTGCGTCACGGTGAGGTGCTCAGCTGTCTCCCCCGCGGGATGCCTGACCAGCTCGCACTAATCTCCACACCCTGCTAAATTTACACTCACATGCGTAGATTATTCTCACCCCGGCGCAGACGATGGTGCGAGACACGACATGTGCGCATACAGAGCCGATCCGCTCCCCCCTCCCCCACCCCCCTTTTGTTTTGATTCGCCTCTGATCCTTGTTTGGAAGTTAACAGGAGCTAATGTAAAGCCTAATATTATTGCTTTTTTTGTTTTGTTTTGTTTCCCTAGCAAAAATAAATAAAAACGCTTTCATGGCAAATCAGCTCAATAGTAAGAATATATAGCTTTAAACTTATTGCATTTTTAAAGAGTTCCTTGCATCTGTTTTCATTCTCTTACTTGCATAGTTCTCCAAATAAAAGGCAAAGCACGCTTGCTTCAAGCGGTTTTATCGCTTCCAATAGAAGTTCACAGTAAAACTGACACAAAAAACAAAATACAATTTAAGACGTTTTCAGAAAAGGGATGCCGTGGGTGCGATTTAAGCATTTTTGACTGATCTTTCAAGGTCCACAGAAAATTATGTGTTTGAACTATGGAAACACACATACTACCAAATGAAAGATTGGACTCTCATCTTTCATCAGAAAAAAAAAGTTTGTTTTTACCTTATTCCGTTTTTCAGTAATCAACAATAGAAAATGGTTAGTTTCACCTCTGTTTTGAAAAAAACGTCTTTTAACGTCTTTGGCACTCCTCCATAGGATTTTACTAAACGTCATTTAACGTTTTTGGCAGTCAAAGAGTAAAGACCAAAATGTAACTAAACTGTATAATTTCATCTCATGAAAGTCCACTAGCTTAATGCTAACGTATAAGCATAAATGAGCTAACATTTTACACAGAACCCAGCGATATTGCCCTACCCATCCTGGATCATTATGATTAGGACTTGATTGTACTTTTGCATATTCATGCACACCTGCTAGTGACATGTCTTCCTTTTGTGGCAATCTAGTGTAATCCTTTGAACCCCCCCTAAGAGTTAATCAGTGTCGCATAGCCCCAATCTTTATCCTCATTAAACAATACCCAGGTGGTGGATTGACACCATTTAGGTGTTCCATGGATCGTAGACCTCCTCAAATGCTGCTTGTTTATCTGTGTGCCAGCAGGGTTATGTAAAATATACTTTACCACCACTGTGGTTAATAAACCACAAGGAAGTTCAATATTGATTATGTATCAGGTAGCCACGTCGCCCCCAAGGACCACATAAGTAGCCCTGAGGTCTGTTAATAAAATATCTCACAGGTGATGAGACGTTTAGATTTCATAGAAATGTTGCAGATTTGAATCTGGCCCATGAATAGATCAGGGCGTGTTTGTCTGGAGTGACACGGTGGTTCTGCGACGGGGTCGGAGCGGGGCCGGGCAACAAGGCCCCGCCTAGCTTAATCCAAAACGTTAGCTGTTGTCAGTCACACACTCGTAAAGCGTAAAGCCTGGCTAAAACGTGCCCCGTGTTGTGCCTTGGAGCGTGTTCGGCCCACGTGCTTCGCTGAGTGAGAGCGGCGCTGCTCCCCGTTTAGGATTATTCCTCTGGGAATAGGCTGAGTCACGCAACAGAAGAACAGGCAGATAGTGACACACACACACACACATGCGCACGGGTTTGTTTTACTATCTTTGTGGGGCCATCTCATTTTCTTAATGCATTTCCTAGCACCTTCCCCCTAACCTTATCCATCAAAAATGATTGCCTAACCCTGTTCCTTACCCTTACCTCAACCATAACCAGGGATGTGATTGTTCCGCTAATTCGCGGAATTCCGTTTTTTTTATCAACCCCCCCCCCCCCCCCCCAAAAAAAATTCAGATTTTTATTTTTTATTTTATTTTTTTTAGTAGTTCATTGTGTATGCACATGACTCCGACAAATAACATCTTCTGCTATAACAAAGACATTTGTGGTATGCTCTAATATGAGTTACTTTTCATTTGGTCATGATACAATTATTTGTTCATGAAATTTGAACTCTTCAACATTATTTATGTGTTAACTTAGTAATCACATTAGTTAGATATGATGATATTCTCAGTGATAGTTTTTAAAAGCAAAGGCAGTCCAATGTTTTTGAATGTGACTGATTTTGAGTTGACTAAAACTGCCATTTTATATGGGATAGTTCAATATACATTGAAAATTTATGCTGTTGTTTTGTCTATTTCTTTGTCATGTGAGTGCATTGAAAGTACTTAAAAACACGGAAAACCCATGAGCTCCGGGGCCCCTTGTCCCCCCACCAGGGCACTGCCCTGGACCTAGCTGGGTGCCAGCGGCCCCCAGACCCCCGGCTAAATTTTCAGATAATTTCACTTGGGTCAAATCACATCCCTGCATAACCCAATTCAAACCTAAACTCTAAAACCAGGTCTTGACCCTCAAAAAGAGGTCTAAATTTGTGCCCCACGTGGACGGGCGGGCCCCACAACTCTGTGAAATCCCGAAATGTTGGCCCCACTATGTAACAAAAACAAGACCACACACACACGCGCAGCATGGGGTGGCGATGGGTTCTTTTGAGGTGACACTTAAACGGCTCCTTACATGCGATCAGCATCTTGTTTCTCTGTCGATTATCTTTGGGGTCATGATTCATGCATTCAATGTATGAGTCATTTCAGTTAGTGGCAGTTGAGTGCACGTTATCATTATTAGGGAGTCAGGGACAAAAGAGAAAATGCTCAGTTAGATTATTTAACTCTTTTACTGCCACGCGTTATCCAAAAATCAACCCCGACAGTGCCAGACAATTTCGAGCATTTTAACTCATCTTTCAAGGCAAGCTAAATATTGTGTATTTTTACTGCATAAACATGCTTGGTACCAAATGAAAGATCGCGTTCCATTCCTTCATTCGAAAAAAAAGTATGTTTCTACTTATTCCGTTCATTAGTAATCACCATTTGAAAATAGGTAATTTGAGTGACATTGAGCGAAAATTTGCAATTCTTTGACTGCCAGACGTTTTCAGAAAAGGGATGCCGTGGGTGCCAGCCGATTTTAAGCATTTTGACTGATCTTTCAAGGTCCATAGAAAATTATGTGTTTGGACTATGGAAACACACATACTGCCAAAACAAGATTGGACTCTCATCTTCCATCAGAAAAAAAAAAAGTTTGTTTCTACCTTATTCCGTTTTTGAGTAATCAACAATAGAAAATGGTTAGTTTCACCTGTTTTGAAAAAAAACGTCTTTTAACGTCTTTGGCACTCCTCCATAGGATTTTACGAAACGTTATTTAACGTTTTTGGCAGTCAAAGAGTTAAGGAGAAAAGAAGCTTTTTGTGTAAAGATAACACAAAGAACATTGAAAAGAGATACAATGCTGCCAAAATTATTACTTGCTGCTGCTTTAGGTACTCTCTTTCCACATACTTGACATAAAATGACTTCTATTTCTGTCATCAAATGTTGAACCTCAATCGTGTGTAATACATCTGATAATTACAGCTCCTCTGAGGATTTTCCCAAATGAGGTTAACCCACTTAATGATATACGAAATAGTCATTTGGTTCAATGCTAAACTTAGCCCAACGCTAACGTGACCACTGGTGGCTCGCCGCAGCGGGACATCGCCGAGCAGTTTGTCACAGTCAGAACCTCCTGAACCAGCTTGGAAGCGTTGCATGTCTGACAGCGGGTTTGTGTCCTCAAAACCGTCTCATTCGTCATTTGATATGCTCGTCTCTTTAAAGGTGGTCCTGGTGCGATGGAATGAGCCTTTCCAGAAACTGGCCACCTGTGATACTGATGGCGGCATCTTTGTTTGGATCCAGTATGAGGGCCGCTGGTCAGTGGAGCTGGTCAATGACCGCGGAGCTCAGGTAGCGTTCGCTAAGTAGAAATAATGCACTTAACGACACGAGCAACGATTTACATGGTTTTATCAACACCTAGACAAATGGAAAAACTTGGTTATTATTGGCCGGGCGAATTATCGGCACCGTTGTTCGACATTTTGATGAATATTGGTATTCGATTTAAATAGTTTTTTTTATTTAAAATTTCAGTTAATTTTAGAAGACCCTGGGAACTCTCTCTGCCTTTGGTTTGAAATTAAAACAAAGGTACATTTTGACATTTTTGAATAATGTATTTACTGTATAAAACTATAGAGCGCTACGGTATGTACTTGTTAAAGTTTTCATTTAACTTTTTAAGACATACTGAGCTATGTGAACTTTTTGTTAGATGTCTACTAGTCTAAGGTAAAAAAAAAAAAATTTGTATTTTTAAGAATTTTCTTAGTCTTAGAAAAACTTTCCGCTCTTTTGGACTGTAGGATACCTTTATCTCCAAACTTGTGTTTGCTAGGTGACCTAACAACAACTGACTTACCACATAAACAATTTCAATCTACACTTGTAGCCCTTACTATCGCTAAAAAAACAATTCTTGTTAACTGGAAAAATAAACAAACTCTGAATATCGACCAATGGTCTAACCTCCTCATAAATCACATTTTAATGGAAAAAATATCTGCCTCAAATAAAAACCAAATATCAAAATTTATAGAAACATGGTCTACGTATATAGAATTTTTTTAACCTAATTCTGGTTACTTAATTCTGTCTGTTAGCGAGAGCCACTACATCGTGATAACTTACATTGATGTTTCTGCATTTGGCAATTTATTATTATATTATATTATTAGTATGGGATTTTTTTTAATGGGCTTTAGGTGAACTGATGAATACGCACACACTCGCACGCATGCACGCACACACACACGCACGTACACATACTCACCCACATACAAAAAAAAATATATATATATATATATATATATATATATATATGTGTGTGTATATGTATATATATATGTATATATATTTAAAAAAAAAACATTTATTAAATTTT